>NW_028320023.1:117500-432451 GCF_062004578.1 Staurois parvus | reverse complement strand
GTCAGCAATGATGGATATTGATGAGGCACTGATGACGCTTCTCCACTGATGGGCACTGATAGCCTGTACTGATGGGCACTGACCACTAGCACTGATGGGTACTGATAGCCATCACTGATGGGCACCCACACAAAGCACTGATGGGGCTACACTGATTGCCCTGATGATCAGTGTATTTGTCCCCTCTGAGAAATGCCGCTTCCCAGCTCTCCTCTCCTCATGTGCTGTGAGCGGGAGGAGAGGACTGCCGATATCCAGCATTTCTGATTTACACTGATCGGCTGTGATTGGGCACAGGTGACCACATGGTAAAAGGCTGCTCTGATTGGCCCTTTCCTGGACATATGATCAGCTGAGGCTGAAGGACACAGCGATCAAACATCGCGCCTGGGGGGGGGGGTTGGGGGGGGTTCTGGAAGGACATTGATGGACGCCCTCTGAAAACTTCTCATGTCAATGGGGAGCCCCAGACCCCTCCCAGCCAGCTGCTTTGGGGAATGAAGGGGGTGAACAATAATCAAGCAGGTTAGAAAACCCAAAAACCTGTCCTGAATGTCCTTCCTCCCCTTCCAAGTATATCAGCCATGGGGGGGTGGGTCATGGTTTTACCACCCCCCAGACTGCTTGGATGGAAGGGGCTGTACACATGATTTGCGGATGCAGCAGAAATGATACCCTCTGTCACATTTGCCATCGGTACTGCTGAGTGTGAATGGGACCCGTCACAACTGCCCTGCATCCATGTACAATGCATGTGGTTGCTGCTCGGGGGCGGGGACTTTACAGGATTATATCACTTAGTGAGAAGGTGACTTCTCATCTCCCAGCTGCCTGTCAATTGCCCTCTGAAAAGAGATCCAACGGTGATCACTGTTAGAGGGCAATGCGGGTATAAAGAGCCCTTCCTCTGGCTGTGTGCAGAGATCTGCCCATGTGTATGTCAGAGGATTCCCGGCTCTGGAAACCTATACAATGTTCTTTTATACTTGGAGATGTAAACGGCTTGATACTGAAAGAGCCTTTACATGGTTAGTAAAAGAACTTCCTTCCCTATGAACAGCGAACCCCACCTGTGAACGGACTTCATGATCCAATCAATATTTGTCTGCAGACGTAACGACGTTCAATATAGAAATGTATTCTTCTATAAATCCCCGCTCCGCGCTTCTACTGTGCAAGAGTGGAGGGGGGCCGGAGGGGGGATTTATTGTACCGTCATTGGTTATAATGTATGAGAAATCTACGTTTCATTGTATTTGCTTCTCACCTACAAATAAAAAAAAAAAAAAATATATATTTTCTGGCGTATAAGACTACTTGTTATACTTGAAAATATACCCCAAAAATTGGGGGTGGTCTGATACGCGGGGTATAAAATGTGACCCTTGAGTTTGTTTGGGTCAGGCTGGCTGAATGCAGTAATGTCCATACAGAACACCGCGCTGAGCCAAGCTGGCTGAAAACAAATGTCCCTGTGAGAGATGAATCTGTCAGCCCGCTGGATGTGCCGTATATACAGGATTCTGCACTGAGCCAAGCGGGTTCAAAACGTAGCGGTACGTCCCGACTGTAATCAGCCCGCTGGATGTGTGTATGTACGGTAGTTGCAGCTACATACAGTATACACTGGGCCAATCACAGCAAGCGATGTATACTACTAATGAATACAAAGGCTGCTTGGATTGGCTGAGTCAGAGAGGTGGGCTGATGTCACAACCCAGCCAATCCCAGCAGGCTTTGTATTCATTAGTCCAACACTGAGCATGGGCCCCCCCATATCCAATATACACCCTACTTCTATATACAAAGCGCTATATACATCTGACACACCGCACATATATATAGTATACAGGACACCCCCCACATATATATACTGTATACAGGACACACCCCACATATATACCGTATACAGGACACACCCCACATATATATAGTATACAGGACACCCCCCATATATATATACTGTATACAGGACACACCCCATATATATACTAGTATACAGGACACACCACACATATATACCGTATACAGGACACACCGCACATATATATAGTATACAGGACACCCCCCATATATATATACTGTATACAGGACACACCCCACATATATATAGTATACAGGACACCCCCATATATATACTGTATACAGGACACACCCCACATATATACTGTATACAGGACACCCCCCATATATATACTGTATACAGGACACCCCCCATATATATACTGTATACAGGACACACCCCACATATATACCGTATACAGGACACACCCCACATATATACCGTATACAGGACACACCCCACATATATATAGTATACAGGACACACCGCACATATATATAGTATACAGGACACACCCCACATATATATATACTGTATACAGGACACACCACACATATATACTGTATACAGGACACCCCCCATATATATAGTATACAGGACACCCCCCATATATATATACTGTATACAGGACACCCCCCACATATATATAGTATACAGGACACACCCCATATATATATACTGTATACAGGACACCCCCCATATATATATACTGTATACAGGACACACCCCACATATATATACTGTATACAGGACACCCCCATATATATACTGTATACAGGACACCCCCCATATATATACTGTATACAGGACACACCCCACATATATACTGTATACAGGACACCCCCCCCCATATATATACTGTATACAGGACACACCCCACATATATACTGTATACAGGACACACCCCACATATATATAGTATACAGGACACACCCCCCCATATATATACTGTATACAGGACACCCCCATATATATATACTGTATACAGGACACACCCCACATATATATAGTATACAGGACACCCCCATATATATACTGTATACAGGACACCCCCCATATATATACTGTATACAGGACACCCCCCATATATATACTGTATACAGGACACCCCCCATATATATACTGTATACAGAACACACCCCACATATATACCGTATACAGGACACACCCCACATATATATAGTATACAGACACCCCCAATATATATACTGTATACAGGACACACCCACATATATATAGTATACAGGACACCCCCATATATATACTGTATACAGGACACCCCCCATATATATACTGTATACAGGACACCCCCCATATATATACTGTATACAGGACACCCCCCATATATATACTGTATACAGAACACACCCCACATATATACCATATACAGGACACACCGCACATATATACCGTATACAGGACACACCCCACATATATACCGTATACAGGACACACCCCACATATATACCGTATACAGGACACACCCCACATATATATAGTATACAGGACACACCGCACATATATACCGTATACAGGACACACCCCACATATATACCGTATACAGGACACACCCCACATATATACCGTATACAGGACACACCCCACATATATACCGTATACAGGACACACCCCACATATATATAGTATACAGGACACCCCCCATATATATACTGTATACAGGACACACCCCACATATATACCGTATACAGGACACACCGCACATATATACCGTATACAGGACACACCCCTCATATATACCGTATACAGGACACACCCCACATATATATACTGTATACAAGACACACCCCACATATATACCGTATACAGGACACACCCCACATATATACCGTATACAGGACACACCCCACATATATACCGTATACAGGACACACCACACATATATACCGTATACAGGACACACCGCACATATATACCATATACAGGACACACCCACATATATACCGTATACAGGACACACCCCACATATATATCATATACAGGACACACCCCACATATATACCGTATACAGGACACACCGCACATATATACCGTATACAGGACACACCCCACATATATACCGTATACAGGACACACCCCTCTTATATACCGTATACAGGACACACCCCAAATATATACCGTATACAGGACACACCCCAAATATATACTGTATACAGGACACACCCCACATATATACTGTATACAGGACACACCCCTCATATATACCGTATACAGGACACACCCCTCATATATACCGTATACAGGACACACCCCACATATATACCATATACAGGACACACCCCACATATATACCGTATACAGGACACACCCCACATATATACTGTATACAGGACACACCCCTCATATATACTGTATACAGGACACACCCCTCATATATACCGTATACAGGACACACCGCACATATATACTGTATACAGGACACACCTCACATATATACCGTATACAGGACACACCGCACATATATACCGTATACAGGACACACCCCACATATATACCATATACAGGACACACCGCACATATATACCGTATACAGGACACACCCCACATATATACCGTATACAGACACACCCCACATATATACCGTATACAGGACACACCCCACATATATACCATATACAGGACACACCGCACATATATACCGTATACAGGACACACCCCACATATATACCGTATACAGGACACACCCCACATATATACCGTATACAGGACACACCCCACATATATACCGTATACAGGACACACCCCACATATATACCGTATACAGGACACACCCCACATATATATAGTATAGAGGACACCCCCCATATATATACTGTATACAGGACACACCCCACATATATATACTGTATACAGGACACACCCCACATATATACCGTATACAGGACACACCCCACATATATACCATATACAGGACACACCGCACATATATACCGTATACAGGACACACCCCACATATATACCGTATACAGGACACACCCCACATATATACCGTATACAGGACACACCCCACATATATACCGTATACAGGACACACCCCACATATATACCGTATACAGGACACACCGCACATATATACCGTATACAGGACACACCGCACATATATACCGTATACAGGACACACCGCACATATATACCGTATACAGGACACACCCACATATATACCGTATACAGGACACACCCCACATATATACCGTATACAGGACACACCCCACATATATACCGTATACAGGACACACCCCACATATATACCGTATACAGGACACACCGCACATATATACCGTATACAGGACACACCGCACATATATACTGTATACAGGACACACCCCACATATATACCGTATACAGGACACACCCCACATATATACCGTATACAGACACACCCCTCTTATATACCGTATACAGGACACACCCCAAATATATACTGTATACAGGACACACCCCACATATATACTGTATACAGGACACACCCCTCATATATACTGTATACAGGACACACCCCTCATATATACCGTATACAGGACACACCCCACATATATACCATATACAGGACACACCCCACATATATACCGTATACAGGACACACCCCACATATATACTGTATACAGGACACACCCCTCATATATACTGTATACAGGACACACCCCTCATATATACCGTATACATGACACACCCCTCATATATACCGTAATACAGACACACCGCACATATATACTGTATACAGGAACACACCTCACATATATACCGTATACAGGACACACCGCACATATATACCGTATACAGGACACACCGCACATATATACTGTATACAGGACACACCGCACATATATACTGTATACAGGACACACCTCACATATATACCGTATACAGGACACACCGCACATATATACCGTATACAGGACACACCCCACATATATACCGTATACAGGACACACCCCACATATATACCGTATACAGGACACACCCCACATATAATACCATATACAGGACACACCGCACATATATACCGTATACAGGACACACCCACATATATACCGTATACGGACACACCCCACATATATACCGTATACAGGACACACCCCACATATATACCGTATACAGGACACACCCCACATATATATAGTATACAGGACACCCCCCATATATATACTGTATACAGGACACACCCCACATATATATACCGTATACAGGACACACCCCACATATATACCGTATACAGGACACACCCACATATATACCGTATACAGGACACACCGCACATATATACCGTATACAGGACACACCCCACATATATACCGTATACAGGACACACCCCACATATATACCGTATACAGGACACACCCCACATATATACCGTATACAGGACACACCCCACATATATACCGTATACAGGACACACCCCACATATATACCGTATACAGGACACACCCCACATATATACCGTATACAGGACACACCCCACATATATACCGTATACAGGACACACCGCACATATATACCGTATACAGGACACACCGCACATATATACCGTATACAGGACACACCCCACATATATACCGTATACAGGACACACCGCACATATATACCGTATACAGGACACACCGCACATATATACCGTATACAGGACACACCGCACATATATACCGTATACAGGACACACCCCACATATATACCGTATACAGGACACACCGCACATATATACCGTATACAGGACACACCGCACATATATACCGTATACAGGACACACCCCACATATATACCGTATACAGGACACACCCCACATATATACCGTATACAGGACACACCGAACATATATACCGTATACAGGACACACCCCACATATATACCGTATACAGGACACACCCCACATATATACCGTATACAGGACACACCCCACATATATACCGTATACAGGACACACCCTACATATATACCGTATACAGGACACACCCCACATATATACCGTATACAGGACACACCCCACATATATACCGTATACAGGACACACCCCACATATATACTGTATACAGGACACACCCCACATATATACCGTATACAGGACACACCCCACATATATACTGTATACAGGACACACCGCACATATATACCGTATACAGGACACACCCCACATATATACCGTATACAGGACACACCCCACATATATACCGTATACAGGATACACCCCACATATATACCGTATACAGGACACACCGCACATATATACCGTATACAGACACACCCCACATATATACCGTATACAGGACACACCCCACATATATATAGTATACAGGACACCCCCCATATATATACTGTATACAGGACACACCCCACATATATATACCGTATACAGGACACACCCCACATATATACCGTATACAGGACACACCCCACATATATACCGTATACAGGACACACCGCACATATATACCGTATACAGGACACACCCCACATATATACTGTATACAGGACACACCCCACATATATACCGTATACAGGACACACCCCACATATATACCGTATACAGGACACACCCCACATATATACCGTATACAGGACACACCCCACATATATACCGTATACAGGACACACCGCACATATATACCGTATACAGGACACACCCACATATATACCGTATACATGACACACCGCACATATATACCGTATACAGGACACACCCCACATATATACCGTATACAGGACACACCCACATATATATACTGTATACAGGACACACCCCACATATATACCGTATACAGGACACACCCCACATATATACCGTATACAGGACACACCCCTCATATATACCGTATACAGGACACACCCCACATATATACCGTATACAGGACACACCCCTCATATATACCGTATACAGGACACACCCCACATATATACCGTATACAGGACACACCCCACATATATACCGTATACAGGACACACCGCACATATATACCGTATACAGGACACACCCCACATATATACCGTATACAGGACACACCGCACATATATACCGTATACAGGACACACCCCACATATATACCGTATACAGACACACCCCACATATATATAGTATACAGGACACCCCCCATATATATACTGTATACAGGACACACCCCACATATATATACCGTATACAGGACACACCCCACATATATACCGTATACAGGACACACCCCACATATATACCGTATACAGGACACACCGCACATATATACCGTATACAGGACACACCCCACATATATACCGTATACAGGACACACCCCACATATATACCGTATACAGGACACACCCCACATATATACCGTATACAGGACACACCCCACATATATACCGTATACAGGACACACCCCACATATATACCGTATACAGGACACACCCCACATATATACCGTATACAGGACACACCGCACATATATACCGTATACAGACACACCGCACATATATACCGTATACAGGACACCCCCACATATATACCGTATACAGACACACCCCACATATATACCGTATACAGGACACACCGCACATATATACCGTATACAGGACACACCGCACATATATACCGTATACAGGACACACCGCACATATATACCGTATACAGGACACACCCCACATATATACCGTATACAGGACACACCGCACATATATACCGTATACAGGACACACCGCACATATATACCGTATACAGGACACACCCCACATATATACCGTATACAGGACACACCGCACATATATACCGTATACAGGACACACCGCACATATATACCGTATACAGGACACACCCCACATATATATACTGTATACAGACACACCCCACATATTATACTGTATACAGGACACACCCCACATATATACTGTATACAGGACACACCCCACATATATACCATATACAGGACACACCCCTCATATATACCGTATACAGGACACACCCCACATATATACCGTATACAGGACACACCCCTCATATATACCGTATACAGGACACACCCCACATATATACCGTATACAGGACACACCTCACATATATACCGTATACAGGACACACCCCACATATATACCGTATACAGGACACCCCCCACATATATACCGTATACAGGACACACCCCACATATATACCGTATACAGGACACACCCCACATATATACCGTATACAGGACACACCCCACATATATACCGTATACAGGACACACCGCACATATATACCGTATACAGGACACACCGCACATATATACCGTATACAGGACACACCCCACATATATACCGTATACAGGACACACCGCACATATATACCGTATACAGGACACACCCCACATATATACCGTATACAGGACACACCCCACATATATATACTGTATACAGGACACACCCCACATATATACTGTATACAGGACACACCCCACATATATACCATATACAGGACACACCCCTCATATATACCGTATACAGGACACACCCCACATATATACCGTATACAGGACACACCCCTCATATATACCGTATACAGGACACACCCCACATATATACCGTATACAGGACACACCTCACATATATACCGTATACAGGACACACCCCACATATATACCGTATACAGGACACCCCCCACATATATACCGTATACAGGACACACCCCACATATATACCGTATACAGGACACACCCCACATATATACCGTATACAGGACACACCGCACATATATACCGTATACAGGACACACCCCTCATATATACTGTATACAGGACACACCCCTCATATATACTGTGAGATTACCCTCCCCCCTTGGTCTATATATATATATTGTGGGAACTCACTTCAGAAGGGTGGAGCTCTTCTTGGTGAAGCACACAGCAACTCGCTTCTTTAAGGTCCTTTTTGCCCAATTTTATTTAAAAGAAAAAAGTTCAACAAAAATGTTTCCCACGCCGGGGTATCCGCCAGCAAACAAACGCAACAAAGATCAGCCTTCTGGCTCACATATACAATTTTCCACTAGCCTTCCACTTCAGGCTTATGTCCGTCTCCTGCAGACTCTTTCCAACATATGGCTCTCGCACACAGCTAGTCTGACTTCCCCCTCTCCTTGGTGAAGCCCTCCAACACACACAGCCCCCGAGTCCTTGGACCGCACACAGCCCCCGAGTCCTTGGACCGCACACAGCCCCCGAGTCCTTGGACCGCACACAGCCCCCGAGTCCTTGGACCGCACGCAGCCCACAAGTCCTTGGACCGCACGCAGCCCACGAGTCCTTGGACCGCACGTAGCCAACGAGTCCTTGGACCGCACACAGCCCCCGAGTCCTTGGACCGCACACAGCCCCCGAGTCCTTGGACCGCACACAGCCCACGAGTCCTTGGACCGCACGCAGCCCACGAGTCGTTGGACCGCACACAGCCCCCGAGTCCTTGGACCGCACACAGCCCCCGAGTCCTTGGACCGCACACAGCCCCCGAGTCCTTGGACCGCACACAGCCCCCGAGTCCTTGGACCGCACACAGCCCACAAGTGCTTGGACCGCACACAGCCCCCGAGTTCTTGGACCGCACGCAGCCCACGAATTTTTGGACCGCACGTAGCCCACGAGTCCTTGGACCGCACACAGCTTTGGCTCACACAGAGCCACTCAATGTCAGCCACTCCACTTCCCCCTTGTAACTCTCAGCAAACCCTCATTATATGGGCTCTGAGCACCGGGGCCCAAACCCTGCTGGTTGACTTCAAATGTTGGACACTGGATTGGAGATTCCTTCCCTCCCAAGGCACTGTGAAATCTCCAGACCACGGAGCCCCATTCCAGCAATATCCAAATCTGGAGAAAACTGCCACAGCAGTATTCTCCACTCACAACCTACACTCCGTGGTTCTGCACTTCGCACATGTGCAGACCCTGTGCCCATCACCAGACCACCTCTACCTGCCTTTATCCCGTGACAGGGCCCTGCACTGTGACAATATATATATATACTGTGAGATTCCCCTCCCCCTTGGTCCATATATATATATACTGTGAGATTCCCCTCCCCCTTGGTCCATGTATATATATATATATATATACTGTGAGATTCCCCTCCCCCTTGGTCCATGTATATATATATATACTGTGAGATTCCCCTCCCCCCTTGGTCCATGTATATATATATATCCTGTGAGATTCCCCTCCCCCTTGGTCCATGTATATATATATATACTGTGAGATTCCCCTCCCCCTTGGTCCATGTATATATATATCCTGTGAGATTCCCCTCCCCCTTGGTCCATGTATATATATATATACTGTGAGATTCCCCTCCCCCCTTGGTCCATGTATATATATATCCTGTGAGATTCCCCTCCCCCCTTGGTCCATGTATATATATATCCTGTGAGATTCCCCTCCCCCTTGGTCCATGTATATATATATCCTGTGAGATTCCCCTCCCCCTTGGTCCATGTATATATATATATACTGTGAGATTCCCCTCCCCCTTGGTCCATGTATATATATATCCTGTGAGATTCCCCGCCCCCTTGGTCCATGTATATATACAGTTGCAAGAAAAAGTATGTGAACCCCTTGGGATTACGTGGAGTTTTGCATGAATTGGGCATAAAATGTGCTCTGAACGTCATCTAAGTCACAACAATAGAAGAACACAGTCTGCTGAACATAATACTACACAAACATTAGATGTTGCCATGGTTTAATTGCACATAACATGTAAACATTAACAGTGCAGGGAGGAAAAAGTATGTGAGGCCCTAGCTTAATGACTTCTCCCAGAGCTAATTGGAGCCAGGAGTGAGCCAACCTTGACTCCAATCAGTGTGATGATATTGGATGTGTTGCTGACAGCTGTCCTGCCCTTAAAAAACACACACCTGTTTTGGGTTTACTGGTTTCAAGAAGCCCTGTCTGATGTGAACCATGCCTCGCAGAAAAGAGCTCTCAGAAGACCTACGATCAAGAATTGTTGACTTGCATGAAGCTGGAAAGGGTTACAAAAGTATCTCCAAAAGCCTTGATGTTCATGTGTCCACAGTAAGACAGACTGTCTACAAATGGAGAAAGTTTAGCACTGTTGCTACTCTCCCTAGGCGTGGTCGTCCTGCAAAAATGACTGCAAGAGCACAGCGCAGAATGCTGCATGAGGTAAAGAAGAATCCCAGAGTGTCAGCTAAAGACCTACAGAAATCTCTGGCACATGCTAACATTTTTGTTGACACATCTACAATAAGGAAAACATTAAACAAGAATGGAGTACATGGGAGGACACCACGGAGGAAGCCATTGCTGTCCAAAAAGAATATTGCAGCACGTTTGAAGTTTGCAAAAGAGCACCTGGATGTTCCACAGCACTACTGGCAAAATATACTGTGGACAGATGAAACCAAGATTGAGTTGTTTGGGAAGAACACACAACACTATGTGTGGAGAAAAAAAGGCACAGCACACCAACATCAAAACCTCATCCCCACTGTGAAACATGGTGGAGGGAACATCATGGTTTGGGGCTGCTTTGCTGCCTCAGGGCCTGGATGGATTGTTGTCATTGATGGGAAAATGAATTCCAGAGTTTATCAAGACATTTTGCAGGAAAACGTACGACCATCTGTCCGCCAACTGAAGCTCCGCAGAGGATGGGTGATGCAACAGGACAATGACCCAAAGCATACAAGTCATTCAACAAAACAATGGCTGCAACAGCACAGAATACGCCTTCTGGAGTGGCCCAGTCAGAGTCCTGACCTCAACCCCATTGAAATGCTGTGGCATGACCTTAAGAGAGCGATTCACACCACACATCCCAAGAATATTGCTAGACTGAAACAGTTTTGTGAAGAGGAGTGGTCCAAAATGACTCCAGATTGTTGTGCAGGTCTGATCTGCAACTACAGGAAACGTTTGGTTGAGGTTATTGCTGCCAAAGGAGGGTCAACCAGTTATTAAGTCCAAAGGTTCACATACTTTTTCCTCCCTGCACTGTGAATGTTTACATGTTATGTGCAATTAAACCATGGCGACATCTAATGTTTGTGTAGTATTATGTTCAGCAGACTGTGTTCTTCTATTGTTGTGACTTAGATGACGTTCAGAGCACATTTTATGCCCAATTCATGCAAAACTCCACGTAATCCCAAGGGGTTCACATACTTTTTCTTGCAACTGTATACTGTGAGATTCCCCTCCCCCCTTGGTCCATGTATATATATACTGTGAGATTCCCCTCCCCCTTGGTCCATGTATATATATACTGTGAGATTCCCCTCCCCCTTGGTCCATGTATATATATCCTGTGAGATTCCCCTCCCCCCTTGGTCCATGTATATATATACTGTGAGTTTCCCCTCCCCCCTTGGTCCATGTATATATATATACTGTGAGATTCCCCTCCCCCTTGGTCCATGTGTATATATATATACTGTGAGATTCCCCTCCCCCTTGGTCCATGTATATATATCCTGTGAGATTCCCCTCCCCCCTTGGTCCATGTATATATATACTGTGAGATTCCCCTCCCCCCTTGGTCCATGTATATATATACTGTGAGATTCCCCTCCCCCCTTGGTCCATGTATATATATACTGTGAGATTCCCCTCCCCCCTTGGTCCATGTATATATATATATCCTGTGAGATTCTCCTCCCCCTTTGTCCATGTATATATATATCCTGTGAGATTCCCCTCCCCCCTTGGTCCATGTATATATATATATACTGTGTGATTCCCCTCCCCCCTTGGTCCATGTATATATATACTGTGAGATTCCCCTCCCCCCTTGGTCCATGTATATACAGTCAGGTCCATAAATATTGGGACATGGACAGAATTCTAACATTTTTGGCTCTATACATCACCACAATGGATTTGAAATGAAACGAACAAGATGTGCTTTAACTGCAGACTGTCAGCTTTACTTTGAGGGTATTTACATCCAAATCAGGTGAACGGTGTAGGAATTACAACAGTTTGCATATGTGCCTTCCACTTGTTAAGGGACCAAAAGTAATGGGACAGAATAATAATCATAAATCAAACTTTCACTTTTTAATACTTGGTTGCAAATCCTTTGCAGTCAATGACAGCCTGAAGTGTGGAACGCATAGACATCACCAGACGCTGGGTGTCATCCCTGGTGAGGCTCTGCCAGGCCTCTACTGCAACTGTCTTCAGTTCCTGCTTGTTCTTGGGGCATTTTCCCTTCAGTTTTGTCTTCAGCAAGTGAAATGCTCAATCGGATTCAGGTCAGGTGATTGGCCATTGCAGAACATTCCACTTCTTTGGTTGCTTTTGCAGTCTGCTTTGGGTCATTGTCCATCTGCACTGTGAAGCGTCCAATGAGTTGTGAAGCATTTGGCTGAATATGAGCAGATAATATTCCCGAAACACTTCACAATTCATCCGGCTGCTTCTGTCAGCCGTCACATCATCAATAAATACAAGAGAAGCAGTTCCATTGGCAGCCATACATGCCCACGCCATGACACTACCACCACCATGATCACTGATGAGGTGGTATGCTGAGGACCATGAGCAGTTCCTTCTCCATCCTCTTCTCTTCCCATCACTCTGGTACAAGTTGATGTCGGTCTCATCTGTCCATAGGATGTTGTTCCAGAACTGTGAAGGCTTTTTTACATGTCGTTTGGCAAACTCTAATCTGGCCTTCCTGTGTTTGAGGCTCACCAATGGTTTCCATCTTGT
Organism: Staurois parvus; assembly: GCF_062004578.1. NCBI lineage: Eukaryota > Metazoa > Chordata > Amphibia > Anura > Ranidae > Staurois > Staurois parvus. Next base: position 417,922 of record NW_028320023.1, on the reverse strand, counting down.
GGTGAACCCTCTGTATTCACTCTGGTGAAGTCTTCTCTTGATTGGTGACTTTGACACACATACACCTACCTCCTGGAGAGTGTTCTTGATCCGGCCAACTGTTGTGAAGGGTGTTTTCTTCACCAGGGAAAGAATTCTTCGCTCATCCACCACAGTTGTTTTCCGTGGTCTTCCGGGTCTTTTGGTGTTGCTGAGCTCACCGGTGCGTTCCTTCTTTTTAAGAATGTTCCAAACAGTTGTTTTGGCCACGCCTCATGTTTTTGCTATCTCTCTGATGGGTTTGTTTTGTTTTTTCAGCCTAATGATGGCTTCACTGATAGTGACAGCTCTTTGGATCTCATCTTGAGAGTTGACAGCAACAGATTCCAAATGCAAATAGCACACTTGAAATTAACTCTGGACCTTTTATCTGCTCATTGTAATTGGGATAATGAGGGAATAACACACACCTGGCCATGGAACAGCTGAGAAGCCAATTGTCCCATTACTTTTGGTCCCTTAACAAGTGGGAGGCACATATGCAAGCTGTTGTAATTCCTACACCGTTCACCTGATTTGGATGTAAATACCCTCAAATTAAAGCTGACAGTCTGCAGGTAAAGCACATCTTGTTCGTTTCATTTCATATCCATTGTGGTGGTGTATAGAGCCAAAAATGTTTGAATTGTTTCGATGTCCCAATATTTATGGACCTGACTGTATATATATATATATATATATATACTGTGAGATTCCCCTCCCCCCTTTGTCCATGTATATATATATATATATATATACTGTGAGATTCCCCTCCCTCCTTAGTCCATGTATATATATACTGTGAGATTCCCCTCCCCCCTTGGTCCATGTATATATATACTGTGAGATTCCCCTCCCCCTTGGTCCATGTATATATATACTGTGAGATTCCCCTCCCCCTTGGTCCATGTATATATATATACTGTGAGATTCCCCTCCCCCTTGGTCCATGTATATATATACTGTGAGATTCCCCTCCCCCTTGGTCCATGTATATATATATACTGTGAGATTACCCTCCCCCCTTGCTCCATGTATATATATATCCTGTGGGATTCCCCTCCCCCCTTGGACCCTGTATATCTGCGGCGTGGCAGGGAAGCGGTTATACCGGGTCTCGGTTGAGGTTACAGCCATGATCCCAGATACATTTTTTTGTGTTTTTTTACTTTCATGTAGAAATAATCCGGGAGGCTTTACTTTTCCGGGTGATGGAAGGGGGCCCCCCCCCAACGTTGCCCCTTATACCAGGCCCCCCCAAGCGATCAAGGAGCCCAATAAGGATGTGACTGGCGGCCATCTTGCCCCGGCGCACAGTGAGAGGAAATGAAGTTGCTCCTCCCACTGTGTGATGTCACATCCCGGAACATCCAGGATTTAGTCCCTTCCGGTTCCGGCTCTTTGTTTTCTGGCCGGCTACCGCCCAGCGAAGCGACCAATCAGAACGATCTCTGTCTGATTGGCTGCACTGGAGCCTAAAGGAGAGATGGGGGTTCTAATAGACACCCCTCCCCCCCAAACTCTCCATACAGAGAGGACCTGTCACTGCCTATTGCTGTCACAAGGGATGTTTACATTTCTTGTGACAGCAATAAAAATGGTCTGCTGGCCGGCCAATGGGAATACCTGTGTGATGTGCCCCTCCCTTCCCCCACAAGAGGGACCCCTCCAGGATGCCATCGGTGAGGAGAAAGACCCGGCTCTGGATGATCACACCACTGCGGCTACAGGTAAGTGACAACCAATGGGGGTTTACAGAGAGTTTTTGTTAGAGGGGGGAGGGGGGGTTGGGATTTCCCCTTTATTATCATGTTTGTGTCAGTATTTATCATAGATGGGGGACCCTCTATGGAGACATTCTTATACTGGAGATGTCTTCATAAACCCTCATTAGATATGCGCTTCAAAGGCTCCTCCCATCCAGGATAAATAGTGACACAAAGGTGGTAATAATTCATTCCATGATGGCCGTGGTCGGATGAGTATCCCGGAGGATCCGGCCATACCCATAATTCAGTGTGTGGAAAGTCTGACATCGAACTAATCCTATCGGTTTACTGGCTTTTCCACAGTGAATTATGGGTATGGTTGGTGACTCCGGGATACTCATCCGACCACGGCCATCATGGAATGAATTATTATCACCTTTGTGTCACTATTTATCCTGGATGGGAGGAGCCTTTGAAGCGCATATCTAATGAGGGTTTCTGAAGACATCCTTAAAGCAGAAGTAATTCCGATGACGGAACAGTTTCTTCACAATGAATGATGTGTATGATTGGCTACTCCGAGGTCCTCATTCCAACCACGGCCTTCATTGAATGAATTATTACCACCTTTGTGTCACTATCTAGCATGGGTGGGAGGAGCCAATCCTCCAATTATTCAATAATTGTAATAATGACAACGATAATGATAATAATAATCCTAATATTAATGGCAATAACAATATTAACCCCTCCCCCTCCAGAGGATTCCCCCTCTTCCTGACCAGACCATTTGTTGCATTACAGCGCTGCTTTACTTTAACTGACAATTGCGCGGTCATGCAGTCATGCAATGCTGCAGCTAAATGACATTTACGTCTTTTTTTTTTTTGTACTAACTGAGCTTTCTTTCGGTGGTATTTGATCGCTTGTTCGGTTTTTATTTTTTGCGCTATAAAACAAAAAGATCGACAATTATTGAAAAAATAAATATTTCTGACTGTTTGCTATTAAACACATCCAGGAAAAAAAATGTAAAAAATCCAGTTTTGTCATAAGTTTGGGCTAAAATATATTCTGCTCCGTGTCTTTGTGAAAAAAAATCCCAATACGTGTAAATTAATGAGTTAATGTGAAGTTGTAGCGTCTACAATTGGCGGTATAGATACGGGGATTTTATTTCTTTTCTACTAGTAATGGTTGGCGATCAGCGACTTATATCGGGACTGCGGCGGGCATTCTGACACTGGGGGGGGGGGGGTGACTTGGTGTCACTGACATCCCCGGTGACACCAATACAGTGTTACAATTAGAAATGGGTGCCGCGCCCTATAGATGAAGGAATCTCTATTTTGAACACTGGCTGTATAATATTTCCCCAGACCAATGGTGTAGTAGGGATTATACCCGGTAACAATATATATTCAATGAGGTGCTGACAATCTTCTAGTATAACCTCCATTCAGCTGCATACAAGGGTTTCCCCCCTTCATGACCAGGAACAATAGGGAGATGGAGCAAGCAGTGTAAGGAGGGAGATCCCACCATTCCTACACATGGTCACATCCAGGAAGTATATAGGAGAGCCATCAACTCATCCCATCCTAGAGGAATCTATTCCATCTCCTCCCAGGAAGCCATGTCAGCCTAATATTAGGCTTTGAGGAAGGTGAGCGCATAAAAGAGCGACTATCCAAGTCTATTCTCTGTATACAGCTCTCCCATCAGCAGGCAGAAAACACATTGGACTTTAAGCACCTCCCACCATATAGTCCAATGACGGGCGCAAGGCGGTTCTCTCGTTCTGATAGGACGTCATATGACGTCCTCCCATTCTCACTGCGCATGAGCGGCTCAGGGAGCACGCAGCACGACGATCGCTGATGCGCTGTGTCCCTTGGACACAGTGGATCACGGAAAGACCCGAAGATGTCGGCTCGGTCATGTGATCTACTGTGTCCAATCACAGCTGATCGCATGTAAACAGGGAAATGCCGGTTATCGACATTTCTCTCCCCTCGAGCTGTCATGCTGACAGAGGGGAGGAGAGCCGGTAATCGGCTTTCCGCGAAGGGGACATGTACACTGATCATATGAGCACTGATGATCAGTATAGCCCCAGCAGTGCCACCTGTCAGTGTCCATCATTGCCTCGTGCCAGTGCACATCAGTGCTACATATCAGTGCCCATCTGAGCTGCTTTTCAGTGTCACCCATCAGTGCCAGTCAGCGCCACCTATCAATGCTAATCAGTGCCACCTATCAGTGCTTCCAATCTGTGCTGCCTATCAGTGCACATCAGTGCCGCCTATAAGTGCCTGTCAGTGCCGCGTGTCAGTGCCAGGTATTAGTGCTGCCTTTCAGTGCCCATCAGTGATGCCTGTCAATGCCCATCAGTGCCACCTACCAGTGCTTCCTCATTAGTGCCACCTATCAGTGCCCACCAGTGCAGCCTCATTAGCGCACATCAGTGAAGGAGAAAAATCACTTATTTACAAAATTTTATAACAAAAACTAAGAAAAAACATTTTTTTTTCAAAATTTTCAGTGGTTTTTGGTTTGTTTAAGAAAAAATAAAAAACCCTGAGGTGATTAAATACCACCAAAATAAAGCTCTATCTGTCACAAAAAAATAATAAAAATGTCATATGGGTACAGTGTTGCATGACCGCACAATTGTCATTCAAAGTGCAACAGCGCTGAAAGCTGGAAATTGGCCTGGGCAGGAAGGGGGTAGAAGTGCCCGGTAGGCAGGAAGGGGGTAGATGTGCCCGATAGGCAGGAAGGGGGTAGAAGTGTCCTGTAGGCAGGGAGAGGGTAGAAGTGCCCTGTAGGCAGGAAGGGGGTAGAAGTGCCCTGTAGGCAGGAAGGGGGTAGAAGTGCCCTGTAGGCAGGAAGGGGGTAGAAGTGCCCTGTAGGCAGGGAGAGGGTAGAAGTGCCCTGTAGGCAGGGAGAGGGTAGAAGTGCCCTGTAGGCAGGAAGGGGGTAGAAGTGCCCGGTAGGCAGGAAGGGGGTAGAAGTGCCCTGTAGGCAGGGAGAGGGTAGAAGTGCCCTGTAGGCAGGAAGGGGGTAGAAGTGCCCGGTAGGCAGGAAGGGGGTAGAAGTGCCCTGTAGGCAGGAAGGGGGTAGAAGTGCCCGGTAGGCAGGAAGGGGGTAGAAGTGCCCGGTAGGCAGGAAGGGGGTAGAAGTGCCCTGTAGACAGGGAGAGGGTAGAAGTGCCCTGTAGGCAGGAAGGGGGTAGAAGTGCCCTGTAGGCAGGAAGGGGGTAGAAGTGCCCTGTAGGCAGGAAGGGGGTAGAAGTGCCCGGTAGGCAGGAAGGGGGTAGAAGTGCCCGGTAGGCAGGAAGGGGGTAGAAGTGCCCTGTAGGCAGGAAGGGGGTAGAAGTGTCCTGTAGGCAGGAAGGGGGTAGAAGTGCCCTGTAGGCAGGAAGGGGGTAGAAGTGCCCTGTAGGCAGGAAGGGGGTAGAAGTGCCCGGTATGCGAGGGGTTAATATTTATTTGGGACATTATTTACATGATTAATCTAGTTTTATGGAATTCACAATTGATTCTTCTATTTCTTTCCTTGTATGCAGCTGAATGGAGGTTCTACTAGATTTCTTTTATGTAGAAGATTGTCAGCACCTCATTGAATATATATTGTTACCGGGTATAATCCCTACTACACCATTGGTCTGGGGAAATATTATACAGCCAGTGTTTAAAATAGAGATTCCTTCATCTATAGGGCGCGGCACCCATTTCTAATTGTAACACGTCACCACATATGCAGACGAGAATGTGATTGGGAGCCAGCAAACTTTTTCATAATGAAAATCAACATCTCCGTGGCTCACAAGTCATTTTATATTCATTTTTCCTGCTAAAAATAACACTGACACTGTACTAATGGCACTAGGCAGCAAGAGATTGACATCTGGGGGGGCGATCAAAGGGTTAACTGTGTGCTTTTTCTCTATGTCCTGTGTCTGTGTGCTTCACTGTAATCACACTGCTTTGCATGGCTGTGCTGTTCTCAGCCATCCAAAGCAGTGTGCACGATCCGACAGGGAGGAGAAATGTTTTGTTTACAAACAGTTCTCCTCGTCGGAGATCCTCGGCAAACACCGGGCACCGGTGAGTGATAAGCGGCCCGCACCTGGTGATTGACAGCCACGACCACCAATGGCGGCACTTGTAGGGCGCGTACACACCTCTCGTGCGCCCCCTACCACAAATACAATATCACGTGTGTGTGTGTGTGTGATTTTGCACACCCGTGTCGCCCTGTAGCAGTATTTCAGCTATGGGGCGGTCGGGAAGCTGTTAATAATGAAACTAATATTTATAATGATAATAATCCCAATAATAATGGTAATAATAGTATTAAGAATGGAAATAATCATTTTTTATTTGTTTTATTTATAGGTGCGCAACAAATTCAATAAATCGTAATCTTCTCATCCATCAACCAATCACATGGTACACATAGTACAGGACCTCTACCGCCATGTCATTGGTTATAATGTATGCGGAATCTGCGTTTTGTTGTATTTGCTTCTCACCTACAAATAAAAAAAAAATCAATTTCTAATCCTATTATTGCCATTATTATTCGGATGATTCTCATTATAAATATTATTTCTATTATTAATATTATCACGCCAATACTAAGGAGGCGAAGCAGCCATCTTGGATATTGCGTTGGCTGGGAATCGAACCCAGGTCAGCTGCTTGGAAAGCAGCTCTGCTAACCACTACACCACCAACACGAGGTTGCATGTTTTTAGAGTGTGGGAGGAAACCGGAGTACCCGGAGGAAACCCACGCAGGCACAGGGAGAACATGCAAACTCCATGCAGATAGGGTCCTGGTCAGGATTTCAACCAAGGACCCCAGTGCTGCAAGGCTAACCAATAAGCCTCTGTGCTGCCCATGTGTGGCCTCTGATGTATAAGGCCCGCCCCCGCGGAGCGGGGTAAATCAGTGATGTCCAGTAGAGATTAGAGATGATGTCTTCAGCTGTACATTATTGGGTGGACGGGTTCGGGGATGTCGTCCATCTTATTTCCCACATGAGTGTCCTGTCTGTGAACATGAGGAGAACTCTTTGTGTGAGATGTTGGTCTGTGGAGCGGCCATGTGAAGAACGCTTCGTGCTCATGTCTTCTGATGGTGAAGGTCTCCTCTGTGCCCCCAACCTGACCCTTAGACAACCTCATATAGGACGTCGCTGGTAGTCAGAGTTCTCATTGGCCCCAGCAGAAAAGGCCTCAAGCTGGGATGACGACTCCTCCCACTTCTGAAGCCAAGAAGCGTTCCTGACGTTTCTCTGAGACTTTAACCTCCAAGGCCAGACTTAAGCCAGGGGTCCAGTTCAGTCACAATCCTGGGGCCCCTAATACCACAAACCTACAGACAAGTTCTATTAAACATCCTAAGGGGAAGCCACCATTTCTCAAAGTGGGGGGACATCTGTTGGCCTTTGGGGTCACCTGGTCAGAGACATCTCTGCTTGGGTAAGAGACGTGGTGTCCAGAGGCTACAGGCTGGAGTTCCACTCCCTGCCCCCACCACGCTTCGTGTTGCCTTTGTCCCCGCATAGACTACTGGTCCTCCATGCTGCTCCTGCAGATCTTTTTGTTCTTTTTTTTTATTTCATGGCTTTCAAACTAACTGCACCGTGCAGCTTAGTACAGAATTTCATCAATGTCAGGATGACTGAACTCCCACGCCTGCGCGAGATTGAAGTCACCTTGGCCCAGCCAATTAAAATGGCTGGAGATTAGTGCCCAAGAGCCGCCTGGCTGAAGATGTCAGTGGCTGGTGGGGAGCTCCGGTACACCTCAGCACTGGAGCCAAGAAAAGAACAGTTCTGCTTTAAGACCAATGGAGGGCCTTTTTGGTTGGTCTTCGCTTCTTTCGTCGCAGCAATAATTTCTGTAGGATAAAACGGGCGGTATCGCTAGGAATTGCTCCTCTGGATTGGACACTGGGATGGACAGTCATGGTTGTCCATTCTCACCTATTGCCAGAACTCGATCGTAGGATCATGTCTTTTGTTGGAAAGACGCCAGAAGTCGTTGATGGTAAAGTGTTATCTAATGCTGGAAAGAGTAAACCTCTTGTTGATGTGCTGGAAGGGTGACCACGGATGGGATCCCTGGGAGGTGCGACGCTGGGAATGGGAACGTCAGTATGATCCGTAGGGCTGTCCACATTTTCATTTTTTGGTGGGATGGTGTCACTCTCTGGTGGATTAAGCTCGCGGTGCCTGAACCCCTTGGTTGGCCTGCGCCTTTTCATTTGCCGGCATAAATCCTTTAGGCGAGCGCAGATGGGATCCCTAGGAGGTGCGACGCTGGGAATGGGAGAGTCAATCTTGTCCATAGCGTTGTCTGCATTTTCCCCTTTTGGTGGAATGATGACACTCGGTGGGATAATTTCTGTCTTCCGTGGGGTCTCCTCTTTGTGCTTGACCACCATTTTTGGCATGCGGTTCTTCATTTGCCGGCATAGGTGAACACTGAGGGAATCCCGAGGTGTGATGCTGCCAATGGGAATGTCGGTATCATCCGTAGCGTTGTCCGCATTTTCAATTGTTGGTGGGAAGGTGTCATTACTTTCTGGTAGAATGATGTCACTCTGTGGGCTGATGTTGCTACTCTGCTGACCCAAGGAGATCTCCCCATTGTACCAACAGCAGAAAGGTTTCCGGGTTTTTACTCCAACCGTTTCCTTGTTCTAAAGCCTCAAGGAGGACATAGGCTGCATTTACTGGGGGGATTAGGGGGCATACAGGGGATTCCTGGGGCTGGGATCACTGTGAATAGTGGGGGGTTGGCATTGCTGAAATTTCGCACTGAGCTGTGCGGGTGCAGCTTAGTGTACTGGGGTGGATAGGCAGGTAAGACACACATCACTCCACAATTGGGATGCCATTGTGATGGTGACCGTCTCTTTGGTGCCTCTTGAGACATCTCCATAAAGGACGTCACTGGCAGGAAGGGTTCTCATTGGCCCCAGCAGAAAAGGCCTCAAGCTGGAAAGACTCCTTCCACTTCTGAAGCCAATCAGAGTTCCTTTCTTTTCTCCCAGGCTTAGGCCTCTAAGGCCAAACCTAGGCCAGGGGCCCAGTTCAGTCACAATCCTGGGGCCCCTAATCCCCAAACCTTCAGACTAGTCCTATTAAACCTCCTGAAGGGAAGTCCCCATTTCCTAAAGTGGGGGGATGTCTGTTGGCCTTTGGGGTCACCTGGTCAGCAGACATCTCAGAAGCTCAGGTAAGAGACGTGGTGTCCAGGGGCTACAGGCTAGAGGTCATCTCCCTGCCCCCACCCCGCTTCGTGTTGTCCAAACTGCCGGTGTCCCCGCAGGGACTAGCGGTCCTCCATGCTGCTCCTGCAGATCTGCTGACCCAAGGAGATCTCCCCATTGGACCAACAGCAGAAAGGTTTCCGGGTTTTTACTCCAACCGTTTCCTTGTTCTAAAGCCTCAAGGAGGACATAGGCTGCATTCACTGGGGGGATTAGGGGGCATACAGGGGATTCCTGGGGCTGGGATCACTGTGAACAGTGGGGGATGGGAAGTCTGTACAAAGCAATGACAGGCTGAGCCGGGACCATTCCCATGTATCCGCACATCCATCGGTCATCTGTGGTCAGGGAAGGATGAGCGATCCTGGCCCTAACCGTAGATGACCGATGGATGTGCGGATACATGGGAATGGTCGCGGCTCCTGTCAGCCTGTCATTGCTTTGTACAGACTTCCCATCCCCCACTGTTCACAGTGATCCCATCCGCAGGAATCCGCTGTATGCCCCTAATCCCCCGAGTGAATGCAGCCTATGTCCTCCTTGAGCTCGGGTTCACACCAATGCGGTGCGGGAAACGCTGCAAATCCTGTACGTTTCCCGCACCACATTGCAATCGCATCACGTTCATGCGATCTGGTGCGGGAGTCAGTAATAAATTATTGACACCCGAAACAGATGGCAAGACGCGATGTGATTGCCAGAAATCACATGACATGGGTGAGAAGACCCATACCATGTGATTCAGGTGCGGATCTAAAGACAGTCCTGCACCTTTGTGGTGCGGATGCGATGTGATTTGAGCCATAGGAAGTGTATGGCCCAAATCGCAGCGCACAGACATTTGCATGGAATGCGCAGAGGAATGCGGTGTGATTCCTGTGCAGACTCCATGCAGTGTCCCGCACCACATAGTGTGAACCGGCTGGGAGGCTTTAGAACAGGGAAAAGGTTGGAGTAAGGCCCCGGTCACAGGGGGCGTACTAATCCGTACAGCCGTGGGGGGCCGTGTTTACTTGCAGGGGATGTACCGGTGTTCATGCATCCCTGTGCAGGCAGGTTCATTGATGTCAGTTGGGATGCAGCGGCTGCATGGATACAGACACTGCTCCCAATGTAACATCTGTGCGGGTGAACAGCTGTGAACACAGATAGTGTGCGTTCAGGGCCATGCATCCATACGGATGTCAGATTGGGATCAGCATCTGTGTCCATGTTACCACTACGTCCCAACTGACATCAATGGAACTGCCTGCACAGGGGTGCATGAACACCGGGACATCCCCTGCAAATAAACACGGCCCCCCACGGCGGTACACATTGGTATGTCCCCTGTGAATGTGGCCTAAAAACCGGGAACTATTCTGCTGTTGGTCCAATGGGGAGATCTCCTTGGGTCAGCAGATCTGCAGGAGCAGCATGGAGGACCGCTAGTCCCTGCGGGGACACCGGCAGGTTGGACAACACGAAGCGGGGTGGGGGCAGGGAGATGACCTCTAGCCTGTAGCCCCCGGACACCACGTCTCTTACCTGAGCTTCTGAGATGTCTGCTGACCAAGTGACCCCAAAGGCCAACAGACGTCACCCCACTTTAGAAAGTAGGGAAATCCCTGCAGGAGGTTTAATAGGACTAGTCTGCAGGTTTGAGGATTAGGGGCCCCAGGATTGTGACTGAACTGGGCCCCTGGCTTAGGTCTGCTCTTGGAGGATGAAGCTTGGGAGAAAAGAAAGAAACTCTGATTGGCTTCCGAAGTGGGAGGAGTCTTTCCAGCTTGAGGCCTTTTCTGCTGGGACCAATGAGAACCCTTCCTGCCAGTGACGTCCTTTATGGAGATGTCTGAAGAGGCACCAAAGAGACGTTCACCATCAACATGGCGCCCCGAATGCAGTGTGATGTTGCTGCAATTGTCGCATGGCAAGACGCATGAGAATTGCGGGATGACGTGTGTGTTACATCGCACCTGGCTGAAGGCACCAAAGAGACGTCCACCATCAGAAGACATATATACAATGTTCTCTCTATATTGGGGTGTCCCCCCCCCCCATCATATCTGTATATACAATGCTCTCTCTATATTGGGGTGTCACCCCTCCCCCATCATATCTGTATATACAATGTTCTCTCTATATTGGGGTGTCACCCCTCCCCCATCATATCTGTGTATACAATGTTCTCTCTATATTGGGGTGTCACCCCCCCATCATATCTGTGTATACAATGTTCTCTCTATATTGGGGTGTCACCCCTCCCCCATCATATCTGTATATACAATGTTCTCTCTATATTGGGTTCCCCCCCCCATCATATCTGTATATACAATGTTCTCTCTATATTGGGGTGTCTCCCCTCCCCCATCATATCTGTGTATACAATGTTCTCTCTATATTGGGGTGTCACCCCTCCCCCATATCTGTATATACAATGTTCTCTCTATATTGGGGTGTCACCCCTCCCCCATCATATCTGTGTATCTAATGTTCTCTCTGAGTCTTGTGGCCGGCCTCTTCGGTTGGCCCGCGCTTCTTCTTTAGCCGCAATACATTCTATAGGTGTCAGACACCACCTGACGGTATCTCTAGTGGCCCACAGTGCGGGGTTCCTCAGCACGCGGGGTCTAAGTCCCAATCTGCTTATGCACCAGGGCCCCTGATGGTGGGGATGGACTTGGAGCAGACCGAGACCAGGGCGCGACCCCTGAGTATGTCCAGCAGTGGTAGAGAGTACCGTCAGAGGTGTTGCGGGAAATAGAGCCTGACAAGAAGAGGCTGGTAGGCCTTGCAGCAGGGACTGATCCTTGCGGGATGGATGGATGGACAGTCAGCGTGACGTAAGGCGTAGTCAGGCAGGCCGGGTCAGCAACGTGTGGGCAGTGAGGTACCGGAGGAGCAGGCAGGAGAGTGGTCAGGGTCACGAGCGGGGTTCAGCAACGTGCGGGCAGCGAGGTACCGGAGGAGCAGGCAGAGAATGGTCAGGGTCACGAGCCGGGTTCAGCAACGTGCGGGCAGCGAGGTACCGGAGGAGCAGGCAGAGAATGGTCAGGGTCACGAGCCGGGTTCAGCAATGTGCGGGCAGCGAGGTACCGGAGGAGCAGGCAGCAGAGTGGTCAGGGTCACGAGCCGGGTTCAGCAACGTGCGGGCAGCGAGGTACCGGAGGAGCAGGCAGAGAATGGTCAGGTCAAGCAGGAGACAACCAGCAGGGTCAGGATCAAGCAGAGGTCGGCAACAGGAAACTTCACAAACCAGATGACAGGAACAGGATAATAAGACATACCTCCTGTCCTGTTTAAATAGCGCGCCCTGCGCTGTCATTGGTGCCAGGCGCCTGTCCGCGATCGGGAGTGCGCATGCGCGGCCGTCGCCGCCGCCACGATCGCCCAGGGCCCACTGGCTAGAGCGTGTCGGTGTTCTGTGCATGCGCCACCCGGCGTATCGCGGCAGAACACCCGACCCCTGACAATAGGTGAATACGGCTGCGATATTTAGGAGGTGACACAGTCGAAGATGAAACAGTCTGCTGGACATATAATTGGATGTCTCCCGCACAAGATGACGGCGACCTGGTATGAGGTGGGATTGTTGAGATTTTTCACCTTAGGTCGCTTGTGCTTCTTCTTTCGCTGGAATAAATTGCGTGGATTAAAGCGGGTGCCATCACTAGGAGATGCACCGCTGGGATGGCCAGTCGGTTGGTCAGTCCCAGAACTAATGTCATCGCTTGGTGGTTGGATGATGTCACTGATTGATGACATGGTAGAATATCTCTTAGGAATGATGTCATGCGTTGATGGGACGGCATCATCACCCTGTGGAATGACATCACTCGTTGATGGGACGGTATCATCAACCTGTGGAATGACATCACTCAGTAATGGGACGGTATCATCGTCCTGTGGAATGACGTCACTCATTGATGAGAACATTTTGCCATAACTGAACTCTGTGGTTGGCCAGCGCCTCTTCATTGCCCGGCATAAATCCCGTAGGATAAAACGGGCGGTATCGCTAGGAATTTCACCTCTGGATTGGACACTGGGATGGACAGTCATGGTTGTCCATTCTTGCCTATTGCCAGAACTCGATGGTAGGATCATGTCTTTTGTTGGAAAGACGCCAGAAGTCGTTGATGGTAAAGTGTTATCTAATGCTGGAAAGAGTAAACCTCTTGTTGATGTGCTGGAAGGATGAACACGGATGGGATCCCTGGGAGGTGCGACGCTGGGAATGGGAAGGTCAGTCTCTTCCATAGCACTGTCCACACTTTCACTTGTTGATGGGAAGATGTTAATGTTCCTGAGCCGCTTGTTTCGCTCGCTCCTCCTCATTTCCCGGAGTAAATCCGTTATGTGAGCACGGACGTCATTGCTAGGAGGTGTGAGGATGGGAGTACGAAAGTCAGCCTGGTCCATAGTGATGTCTGTTGTTAGATTGATGTCAATCGTCGGTGGGTTGATGTTGCTTTTCGTTGGTTGGATCCATTGGTGAAATGGCTTGAAATATTTTAGGAACATTACCAGCAGCAAGATGATAAGTCCCAACAAGCATTCTGATTGGTGCTCAGCAACAGTATTTATAAGCATGGGTAGCACTGTGTTCCCTAAGGCCGCCCACCCATTGGACCAGACTGACTGGAGCCCAGCAACCATCCATTGGTAGCAGTCAGTGGCATTTATAAGCATGGGTGGGATTCTGTTCCCTAAGGCTGCCCACCCATTGGACCAGACTGACTGGAGCCCAGCAACCATCCATTGGTAGCAGTCAGTGGCATTTATAAGCATGGGTGGGGCTGTGTTCTCTGAGGTTGGCCCCTCGCTGTACCAGACATCGAGTAGTTGATAAAAGAATTCAATCAGCTCCAGGAACATCAAATATTGTTCTAATATTGTGGCCAGATGATTCCTGCGCAGGATGTACCTCAGAATGAGAACACTTATCAGGACTGTCCCCTTATACCAGAATGGAATGGTGGCCAGTAGTGAAAACCAACTGATGGGTCCTGGGGACTCATTTTCCAATTCTCTGACCTTTTCCTGCTCCAGTTCTTCCATCATCTTCATGGTCCTCCCCTCCTCCATGCGTATATCTGGGGAGTCTTTGATGAAATATCGGTGTTCCTCCATCATCTTCATGCTCCCCCCCTCCATGCGGATATCTGGGGAGTCTTTGATGAAATTTCTTTGTTCCTCCATAATCTTCATATCATTGTCCTTGTCCATGCCGGTCTTTGTGGAGTCTTTGATGTCCTTCCTGTGTACTCCCCAAGGGAGCAACAGGATAACAATCGCGGCAAAGATTCTGCACATTTTTGTTTTTGTTTTTTTAGAAAAAAAACAGGAGCTCTGTAAGGAAGCAGCTGTCTCTGGTGAGAGAAAACAGCAACTGAGGACTCACAGTGAGGGAGGTCATGTGACCACAGTGAGGGGGGCGGGGTTTATGTGGGACCAATCAGCAGCCTCTGTTCAGCCTGCTTTACTCTGATTGGCTCATCTGGGATCCAGTCTGTTTACAGTGCAAAGTCACAGTGAGGGGGGCGGAGTTTATGTGTGACCAATCAGCAGCCTCTGTTCAGCCTGCTTTACTCTGATTGGCTCATCTGGGATCCAGTCCAGGCGGCTTTGGATTGGATGTTGGGATGTAGAGCAGATCTGGATTGGATCCTATTATATAACATTGATACCATTTCCCTGTATTTATAATATAGACGCCTCTGTTTATATTCATACAATGTTATTATAATGTCATTTTATTTATTTTACTGTATTAATAGGATTGTAATGATTGATATGAATTGTAATATAAACAATAATGGGTGTAATATTAATAATCCCAATAATTATAATACAATAAAGCTGTTCTGTGTATTTGGATGACAGAAATCTCCTGGCCATTCTCTGTGCTGACATTTCCCTGATGTAATGCACACAGGAGCCGCTAGAGGGCAGCAACACTCAGCTCCTCCTGTAGTGTCCCATCACCATAGATTTCCTCCTGGAAGACCCATCACCATGGAGACCAGGCAGGAAGTGATCGGTGTTTTCATGGTGTCTGGAGGGGAAGTTGGGGAAGCTGCGCCCCGGGGTGGCCGGGAAGGGGAAGTGCTGGGGGAAGGGAGACACTGGGGGAAGGGAGACACTGGGGGGGGGGGGGGTCAGCCCCCATTATTATTATGGGTAATAAGATGTGTAATCATATATAATGTTATAGTGATACATCGTCATAACTCCTCTGATAGTCACACTTATTGTTATCATTAACCATCACCGCTATACCCCCCCATCACCGCTATACCCCCCCATCATCACTATACCCCCCCCCCATCATCACTATACCCCCCCCATCATCACTATACCCCCCCATCATCACTATACCCCCCCCCATCATCACTATACCCCCCCATCATCACTATACCCCCCCATCATCACTATACCCCCCCCTATCATCACTATACCCCCCCCATCATCGCTATACCCCCCCATCATCACTATACCCCCCCCATCATCACTATACCCCCCCATCATCACTATACCCCCCCCATCATCACTATACCCCCCCCATCATCGCTATCCCCCCCATCATCACTATACCCCCCCCATCATCACTATACCCCGCCATCATCGCTGTACCCCCCCCATCATCGCTGTACCCCCCCCCATCACTGCTATACCCCCCCCATCATCACTATACCCCCCCATCATCACTATACCCCCCCATCATCACTATACCCCCCCCCATCATCACTATACCCCCCCCATCATCACTATTCCCCCCCCATCATCGCTATACCCCCCCCATCATCACTATACCCCCACCCATCACCGCTATACCCCCCCCATCATCACTATACCCCCCCCATCATCACTATACCCCCCCCATCATCACTATACCCCCCCATCATCACTATACCCCCCCCCATCATCGCTGTACCCCCCCCATCACTGCTATATTCCCCCCATCATCGCTATACCCCCCATCATCGCTATACCCCCCCATCATCGCTATACCCCCCCCCATCACCGCTATACCCCCCCATCATTTCTATACCCCCCCATCATCACTATACCCCCCCATCATCGCTATACCCCCCCCCATCATCGCTATACCCCCCCATCATCGCTATACCCCCCCATCATCGCTATACCCCCCCCCCCATCATCGCTGTACCCCCCCCATCACTGCTATATCCCCCCCATCATCGCTATACCCCCCATCATCGCTATACCCCACCATCATCACTGTACACCCCCCATCATCGCTGTACACCCCCCCCACCATCATCGCTGTACACCCCCCCCCACCATCATCACTGTACACCCCCCCATCATCGCTGTACACCCCCCCCCCCCACCATCATCGCTGTACACCCCCACATCATCACTGTACACCCCCCCCCCCACCATGGCTGTACACCCCCCCCTCCATGTTTGGGACCCCCTGTATGACCTTTACCGGGGTAATCAGGACGGATGGCGGATGCAATGCTTTACAAGCTGCTAATAAAACAATTATAAATACACATTTTTTTTACCTGCAAAACACGGCATTTATTTATTTATTTCATTGTTTTTTAAGGTGAACTTCTATTGTTGGAGAATATTTCTCTGGCTGTCAGTTTGCATTTGTATCTTCTATGCTGGGAAAAGGTTTCTTTGAGTTGTGATGATTTGGTTTGTGATTCTGATGGGTCACCATTGTGAACTAACCATCCGTTTTACTCTTCTAGAAGATCAGGAAATATTCCCGGACACATTCCTTGCTGACCCCCCAACATTAATAAAAGGGGGCGTTCAGAAGAGGGCGACAGACCCCAGTGTAGCCGAAGGGATGATGGCGTGCCCCCTGTCTTCTCTGACAGCCAATGGTGAGTTCACATGGGGAATGCCCTTCATCACTGAGCTGACAACACTGTCTCTGCTGCACTGAAATCCCAAGCAGTGTTGTCAGCCCCGGCCAGTTCTTCTCTGTATTACTAATAGCGTGTTAGGAGGCCTGGATCCCAAATGGGAAAACAGATTTGATGAAGAGAGGCAGCTCTGTAATGTGGGGTATCCCTGAGGGTCCCCAGAAAAGTGTCCAAGGATGAGAGTGCCCCCGGATAGTGTACGTCCAGTAAATGTTTATCAAATGTTACTTCAACTTTAAAGAATAAATGTAAAGGTGTACAACCCCCCCTCCCATCCCCCGATACCTGCTGTACAACCCCCCCTCCCATCCCCCGATACCTGCTGTACAACCCCCCCTCCCATCCCCTGATACCTGCTGTACTTACCTTTGGGGTGGGAGCTGTCAGGGCTCCCACAGGTGACCCAGTAGTCCAGGGATTCTCTGGGCAGCACTTCCTGGAAGGAGAAAGTACAGAGGGACCTGTGGGGGGGGGGGTACGGTGTTCATACACCCTTTGCACTGCATTTGTATTGTGGAGCTCACGGTGAGCTGACTATCTTCTACCCCCTCTGCTATGATATGCCCCCCCCCCCCCATGTATGTATGGTGGCATCAGTCTTGGGCAAGCGCCTGGTGCTGAAATCAGCGCCATCCATCAACTCTCATCCATTCTTCAAAACATCACGGTCAGACAGCGGTGGGGGGGGGATAGAGGGGCATGCTGTCAACCACGCTAGCCCCCAGTCTACAGCACATGTAATACATACATGCACTCTGTCACCTAGAGCTCAGGATGAAATACACATTATAGATTCTCCTTTGAAGCTGGACTCCAGGTATGAAAAGAACATCAATGAATCCTCATAATCTCCTGTACAGCAGAGCTCAGGCTGGGAGATGGAGGAGCATCAGAGGGAACCAATAGGAATAGATAGAATTTGTGGTGGTTTTTGCCCATGTGATTGGTTCTGGCCTCTTTCACATAACCGTTCCAATCAGGTCCACCTGTCAGTTTTTGGATTTGGCTAAACAGGCCAGACTTCCCTCCCCACCTCCATCAATGAGACTTCCCTCCCCACCTCCATCAATGAGACTTCCCTCCCCACCTCCATCAATGAGACTTTCCTCCTCACATCCACCAATGAGACTTCCCTCCTCACATCCACCAATGAGACTTCCCTCCCCACCTCCATCAATGAGACTTTCCTCCTCACATCCACCAATGAGCCCCCACTGGGTTGTTTTCTTTTTGTGCTAAAAAGATTGGGGAAAAAAAACCAAACCGTTTTCTTTGTTCTGTTATACAATTTTGCACATTCTCCTCCAGGTTGCTGATGCCTCTCCAGTCGCCGTCATCTCGTCCAGCGTGCCCGCCAGTACTGGGGTGCACTTACCTGCGGGCGCCGTAGTTACTTTGGCTCCGCCCCCAGACATCATCGGGATGAAGGACAGCGGAGGAGATGTAAGTCCCTGATTTCAGTCTTCTGCTTCATTCTGCCTCAAGTATTCAGGGAAAGGGAAAAGCTGTCACTTTGTAACAGGTTCTCTTTATAGCCCCGCCTCCTCTGCGGCTCTTTTTGTATAAACGGTTTGGTTAGGAAGGGAAGGATTACCATACACTTACAGATCTAAAGCCAGCGAGTTATAGAGGAAATAATGCAGCATGCAGACCTTTTACTAAAGCGCAACTCCACCAAAAAGGGGAAATTCCGCTTTAAAGTGACATCAACCACTTGCCTACCGGGCACTTTTACCCCCTTCCTGCCCAGGCCAGATGTCACACTTTGAATAACAATCGCACGGTCATGCAACATTGCATCCAAACTAAATTTATAGCTTTTTTTTTGACAAATAGAGCTTTTTTTTGCTATTTAATCATCACTGGGGGGGGGGGGGGGGGGGAAGGGGGGGTTATTTTGTGCTAAACAAAAGAAAGACCAAACATTATGAAAAAAATATATATTTTCTCTAAAGTTTTGTAAATAGGTGATGTTTCTCCTTCAATGATGTGTGCAGATGAGGCTGCACTGATTGGCACTGAGAGCCAGCACTGATGGGCATTGATTGGTGGGACTGATGGGCACTGACAGCCAGCACTGAGAAGGCACTGATAGTCAGCACTGATGGGTATTGATCAGGAGGTACTGTTGAGGCTGCACCAATATGCAGAACTGATAGACGGCACTGCTGGGCACTGATAGGTAGCACTGATGGGCACAGACAAGCGGCCCTGATGGGCATTTATTGGAGGGACTGATGGGTACTGACATCCAGCACTGAGGAGACACTGATACTCAGCACTGATGGGTATTGATGAGGAGGCCGTGTTGAGGCTACACCAATATGATGCACTGATGGGACCTTAAATTCAACACTTATAAGCACTGATAGCGTGCACTGATGGCACCGATACAAAGCACTGATGGGGCTACACTGATAAGTGCCCTGATGATCAGTGTATTTGTCCCCTCTGAGAAATGCCGCTTCCCAGCTCTCCTCTCCTCATGTGCTGTGAGCGGGAGGAGAGGACTGCCGATATCCAGCATTTCTGATTTACACTGATCGGCTGTGATTGGGCACAGCTGACCACATGGTAAAAGGCTGCTCTGATTGGCCCTATTCTTGGACATATGATCAGCTGTGGCTGAAGGAGACAGGGATCAAAGAATTCTATGTTTTATTGTATTTGCTTCTCACCTACAAATAAAAAAAAATATTTTTTCCATTTCTAATCCTATTATTGCCATTATTATTCGGATAATTATCATTATAAATATTTTTTCTATTATTAATATTATCACGTCAATACTAAGGAGGCGAAGCCGCCATCTTGGATATTGCGTTGGCTGGGAATCGAACCCAGGTCAGCTGCTTGGAAAGCGGCTATGCTAACCAATACACCACCAACACGAGGTTGCATGTTTTTAGAATGTGGCAGAAAACCGGAGTACACGGAGGAAACCCACGCAGGCACAGGGAGAACATGCAAACTCCATGCAGATAGGGTCCTGGTCAGGATTTCAACCAAGGACCCCAGTGCTGCAAGGCTAACCAATAAGCCTCTGTGCTGCCCATATTTTGGCCTCTGATGTATAAGGCCCGCCCCCGCTGAGCGGGGTAAATCAGTGATGTCCAGTAGAGATTAGAGATGATGTCTTCAGCTGTACATTATTGGGTGGACGGGTTCGGGGATGTCGTCCATCTTATTTCCCACATGAGTGTCCTGTCTGTGAACATGAGGAGAACTCTTTGTGTGAGATGTTGGTCTGTGGAGCGGCCATGTGAAGAACGCTTCGTGCTCATGTCTTCTGATGGTGAAGGTCTCCTCTGTGCCCCCAACCTGACCCTTAGACAACCTCATATAGGACGTCGCTGGTAGTCAGAGTTCTCATTGGCCCCAGCAGAAAAGGCCTCAAGCTGGGATGACGACTCCTCCCACTTCTGAAGCCAAGAAGCATTCCTGTCGTTTCTCTGAGACTTCAACCTCCAAGGCCAGACTTAAGCCAGGGGCCCAGTTCAGTCCCAAGTCTGGGGCCCCTAATCCCCAAACCTACAGACAAGTTCAATGAAACGTCCTAAGGGGAAGCCGCTATTTCCCAACGTGGGGGGACATCCCAATATAGAGAGAACATTGTATATACAGATATGATGGGGGAGGGGTGACACCCCAATATAGAGAGAACATTGTATATACAGATATGATGGGGGAGGGGTTATACCCCAATATAGAGAGAACATTGTATATACAGATATGATGGGGGAGGGGTGACACCCCAATATAGAGAGAACATTGTATATATGTCTTCTGATGGTGGACGTCTCTTTGGTGCCTTCAGCCAGGTGCGATGTAACACACACGTCATCCCGCAATTCTCATGCGTCTTGCCATGCGACAATTGCAGCAACATCACACTGCATTCGGCGCGCCATGTTGATGGTGAACGTCTCTTTGGTGCCTCTTCAGACATCTCCATAGAGGACGTCACTGGCAGGAAGGGTTCTCATTGGCCCCAGCAGAAAAGGCCTCAAGCTGGAAAGACTCCTCCCACTTCGGAAGCCAATCAGAGTTCCTTTCTTTTCTCCCAAGCTTCATCCTCCAAGACCAGACCTAAGCCAGGGGCCCAGTTCAGTCACAATCCTGGGGCCCCTAATCCCCAAACCTGCAGACTAGCCCTATAAAACCTCCTGAAGGGAAGCCCCCATTTCCTAAAGTGGGGGGACGTCTGTTGGCCTTTGGGGTCACCTGGTCAGCAGACATCTCAGAAGCTCAGGTAAGAGGCGTGGTGTCCAGGGGCTACAGGCTAGAGGTCATCTCCCTGCCCCCACCCCGCTTCGTGTTGTCCAACCTGCCGGTGTCCCCGCAGGGACTAGCGGTCCTCCATGCTGCTCCTGCAGATCTGCTGACCCAAGGAGATCTCCCCATTGGACCAACAGCAGAAAGGTTTCCGGGTTTTTACTCCAACCGTTTCCTTGTTCTAAAGCCTCAAGGAGGACATAGGCTGCATTCACTGGGGGGATTAGGGGGCATACAGGGGATTCCTGGGGCTGGGATCACTGTGAACAGTGGGGGCTGGGAAGTCTGTACAAAGCAATGACAGGCTGAGCCGGGACCATTCCCATGTATCCGCACATCCATCGGTCATCTGTGGTCAGGGAAGGATGAGCGATCCTGGCCCTAACCGTAGATGACCGATGGATGTGCGGATACATGGGAATGGTCGCGGCTCCTGTCAGCCTGTCATTGTTTTGTACAGACTTCCCATCCCCCACTGTTCACAGTGATCCCATCCGCAGGAATCCCCTGTATGCCCCTAATCCCCCGAGTGAATGCAGCCTATGTCCTCCTTGAGCTCGGGTTCACACCAATGAGGTGCGGGAAACGCTGCGAATCCTGTACGTTTCCCGCACCGCATTGCAATCGCATCACGTTCATGCGATCTGGTGCGGGAGTCAGTAATAAATTATTGACACCCGAAACAGATGGCAAGACGCGATGTGATTGCCAGAAATCACATGACATGGGTGAGAAGACCCATACCATGTGATTCAGGTGCGGATCTAAAGACAGTCCTGCACCTTTGTGGTGCGGATGCGATGTGATTTGAGCCATAGGAAGTGTATGGCCCAAATCGCAGCGCACAGACATGTGCATGGAATGCGCAGAGGAATGCGGTGTGATTCCTGTGCAGACTCCATGCAGTGTCCCGCACCACATAGTGTGAACCGGCTGGGAGGCTTTAGAACAGGGAAAAGGTTGGAGTAAGGCCCCGTGTTAAATATCGTGACACTTATATTATTTAAGTGTCTGTCTTTAGGCGTTTGAGGTAAAGTGTTCTAGTGCCAGGCTGATTTAAAACAGTGTGACTTTTATTTAACTCACACTTGGCATCAAAAATGAATACAAAAGATAAAATAAAATACAGAGTAAAATATAACAAAAGTTGTAGATTATGGAAAAAGAAATGAGCTTTGGAGAAATGTCTAATCTCTTGCCTGTTCTATGACAAGTGTTTCAGTCTCGGCAAGGAAGACAACAGGTGTATCAAGGCTTTGCAGGCCTTACCAGGAGACAAATATGTCAGTGCGTGTCAGCTGTATAATGTCTTGATGTATGAGTGTGAGTGAGTGTATGTGTCTCTCTATCTCTAAGGCACATCTTATATATATTTTACCAGACCAACCCACTAAACAGTTATTTCCTAATTCAGTGTGAGCTAAATAAGTAAAACCCTTATTTGTGCTTCTTCTAAACTTATACTCTTAGGGGTTTATTTACTAAAGCTGGAGAGTCCAAAATCAGACTCCCTTCTGCATAGAAACCAATCAGCTTCCAGGTTTCATTGCCAAAGCTTCATTGAACAAGCTGAGGTTAGAAGCTGATTGGTTTCTATGCAGAAGGGAGTCTGATTTTGGACTCTCCAGCTTTAGTAAATAAACCCCACAGTGTCCATATACAGTCATGGCCGAAATTGTTGGCACCCTTGATATTTCTCCAGGAAATCATGTATTTCTCACGAAACGTATTGCATTAACACATGTTTTGCTATACACATGTTTATTCCCTTTGTGTGTATTGGGACAAAACAAAAAAAGGGAGGAAAGAAAGCAAATTCGACATAATGTCACACAAACCTCCAAAAATGGGCTGGACAAAAGTATTGGCACCCTTTCACAACTGCGGATAAATAAGAATGTTACAAGCATGGGATGCTCCTGTAAACTCACCTGGGGCAAGTAACAGGTGTGGGCAATATAGAAATCACACCTGAAAGCAGATAAAAAGGAGAGACGTTCACTTAACCTTTGCATTGTGTGTCTGTCTGTGCCACACTAAGCATGGACAACAGAAAGAGGAGACGAGAACTGTCTGAGGACCTGAGAACCAAAATTGTGGCAAAATATCAACAATCTCAAGGTTACAAGTCCATCTCCAGAGAACTAGATTTGCCTTTGTCCACAGTGCGCAACATTATCAAGAAGTTTGCAACCCATGGCACTGTAGCTAATCTCCCTGGTCGTGGACGGATGAGGAAAATTGATGAAAGATTGCAACGCAGAATAGTCCGGATGGTGGATAAGCAGCCCCAAACATGTTCCAAAGACATTCAAGCTGTCCTGCAGGCTCAGGGAGCATCAGTGTCAGCGCGAACTATCCGTCGACATTTAAATGAAATGAAACGCTATGGCAGGAGACCCAGGAGGACCCCACTGCTGACACAGAGACATAAAAAAGCAAGACTACAGTTTGCCAAAATGTACTTGAGTAAGCCAAAAGCCTTCTGGGAAAACGTCTTGTGGACAGATGAGACCAAGATAGAGCTTTTCGGTAAAGCACATCATTCTACTGTTTACCGAAAACGGAATGAGGCCTACAAAGAACAAAACACAGTACCTACGGTAAAATATGGTGGAGGTTCAATGATGTTTTGGGGTTGTTTTGCTGCCTCTGGCACTGGGTGCCTTGACTGTGTGCAAGGCATCATGAAATCTGAGGATTACCAAAGGATTTTGGGTCGCACTGTAGGGCCCAGTGTCAGAAAGCTGGGTTTGCGTCCAAGATCCTGGGTCTTCCAGCAGGACAATGACCCCAAACATACGTCAAAAAGCACTCAGAAATGGATGGCAAAGAAGCGCTGGAGAGTTCTGAAGTGGCCAGCAATGAGCCCAGATCTAAATCCCATTGAACACCTGTGGAGAGATCTTAAAATTGCTGTTGGGAAAAGGTGTCCTTCCAATAAGAGAGACCTGGAGCTGTTTGCAAAGGAAGAGTGGTCCAAAATTCCGGGTGAGAGGTGTCAGAAGCTTATTGATGGTTATAGGAAGCGACTGATTTCAGTTATGTTTTCCAAAGGGTGTGCAACCAAATATTAAGTTAAGGGTGCCAATACTTTTGTCCAGCCCATTTTTGGGGTTTTGTGTGACATTATGTCATATTTGCTTTTCTGCCTCTGTTTTATATTTGTTCCAATACATACAAAGGGAATAAACATGTGTATAGCAAAACATGTGTTAATGCAATACCTTTTTTGTGTGAAATACTTGATTTTCAGGAAAAATATCAAGGGTGCCAACAATTTCGGCCATGACTGTATGTAAGCCTTCTAAACTATACTTAGTATGACGTTATTTGAAAACCTCTTAGAAGACAGAAATACATGATACTGTAATATAATATACACAATGGCTTCACATATCTTTAGCAAGGGACAATGTTCACATAAATGCATATAACCAACTATAATTGATACTAAACTTATCACACACTATTCCTAACTAATAAATTGATTATATGAAATAATTATCCAACTAACTATATTATGGATTAGACATGATTTTCTTTATAAAAGACATATCCTTTCTTTGTTCTACTACATATCAATATCTTTTTACATTCCAATTGCTATTCTTAAAACTAAGCTTATGACCTGCTGACCTCTTAGACATGAATATACCATGGTTCATCTTTAACACCTGTTTTCCAAAGCTTCATTCACACGCAAAGTTAAAATTACTTCTCAATGACTTTTGCTGTCATTTTGAAAGATATGAGACGTCTGTTTTATGGTGAATTAATTTCTACAATATTCCCCCTAAATATAATTTATCATATAATATTATATATACATTCATACTTCATTCATGGCCCAACTATACGCGCTCTGAATCAGTTGTTCCAGATGCACCATTTTCTATAACCAGGTCAGTTAGGTCAGAGGTAACCTTCCTTCTAATAATACCTGACAGGATTTTTTCACCTTCTTTCATTTGTTTCTTAATCAATTTGTAAAATTGTTTCATTCTAATCATAATACATATTTGAAATAAAATACATAAAATCATAATAATAAATATAATAATTAATGGGTGTAATAATATATTTCCGACAGCTGCTGTTACTGAAGTTTTTCCCCACATTGATACAGTATTTTTAAATTTTGACCACCATGAACGACCTGAAAATTCAGACCAATCATGTTCTATCTCTAGTAGCTTTCCTTGTTCATGCTTAAATATTATTTCTGCTTTCTGAAGTTCTTCAGACAAAGCAATTAATAATCCCTTATCCTTTTGTATGATCTCTGCCCATTCCTTCCATGGAAACTCATCTACTTGAGATATATTATATTGTATAGATAGAACACTCACATTTTTCGTAAGTATATTAGTTAAATTTACTCTAATTTCATTTAAACTAATTCCTGTAAGATCTCCTTCTATACAATACAAGCCTCGACTCAGGATATCTGTATGTGTGCAGGATAGGAAGAAAGCTTTCACTGTTTCAGTGTCTGTCATGACTTGAAAACAGACTTTCCTCTTTCCTACAACAGTGACTAGGTCAAATGAAGTTTTTACTTTTTCTATTCTTGCTGTACATAATGAATGATTATGAAAACAAGAGTGAAAAATACTTTTGTCCTGATTAGGCAAACATATTACTTTTGATTGAAAATGTAAACAAGAAGATAAATCTAGTTGTTCTGGTTCAGATGTATTAGTATCCAAAGCAAAATCTACAAATTGTAATTGATAATATAACAACTGGGTATTACTAACTGGCAATCCTAAGACTGTAACTGGAACTAACATTTGTTCTTTCCCAGCAATGGGAATCATTGAGGTACCATAGCATTCATGTTGATTACATCCTACCCATTTATTTACCCATAAATCTGTATGATTTTTTGCAAATACATATTCATTAGGTAAACTTTGCAAAAGACTTAGAGGAGTTATTCCACTTTGGAATGCTTGTGCAATTATTTTAAAATTGGTAGAATACTCTGTCTGTATTTCTAGACATGTTCTGGCTATGTGGGAATGTTGTTCTCTGTCCATTAAATTCAAAGTAACATCTTGTAAGTGGACTACAGCTGGGCCTATAACCGTAGCTGTCTTCATTAACATATTTTCTAATATTTGATTTACATTTCTTTGAACTTTAATACTTTTACTACCCACTAAGCCCGCTGTTTCCAGATCAGACTGTAATGTATTAATATCCATACTATTGGTAATACTTCCAATAGTACCAATTCCACCTAAAATTCCTTCTATGATACCTCGTTTATTCCTGTTGTTATTTTTATTATTAGCTCCAAACCATTTATCCATACCCAATTCCATATTAATTAAGTATTCTTGACATTGAGGATACTAATTTTCCATTCAGAAACATTAAATTTCCAAAGTATAATCACAAAATGTCCTTCTCTTAAGAGATGTCTGGGTTGGAAATGATTAATTTGAAATGGACTAGAAGGAATACATTTTTCATGAGTACACTTAATGTTCTTAGGAGATGAAATTATAACATTTGCAGTATCACATTTCATTGGATTATTTTCTAATGATATGCAACATTCATATATGCCTCTGTCATTAAGATTTGGACTACTGTGTTGATAAATAAAGTTATTGTTAGTCCAATCTACATTTCCAAGATTACTCTTACGAATTATATTAGTAGAGCTATGGAAAAGACTGCCCAAAAATTCACCATTTCTTTTCCAAGTTAATAGGGAATTTTGAGGTAAATATATTTGTGTAGTACATATCAAATTTAAATCATCCTTTCCTTCAATAATTTTAACAGCTTGAGGAGATACTTTTATATCTGGAATAATCAAGTCTACAATTGAAATAGTTACTCTCACTTTAACGTGAGCTGAACCTCTTGTTATTTGAAAATCCCATACTCTAATTACATCTCCTTCTTCATCTCCTGTAATCTTTAAGTGTTCAGGATCCATAAACTGTAAATAATATTGGGTCAAAAACCAAATATCTGTTTTGGATCCTCCTACAGAAGAAGAACCTACTCTATCTCCAGTTAGATCGCCAGTCCAAATTGTAGACTCATTTCCTTTTAAAACTATGGACCAGAAGCCCATCTCAGTTAAATTACATTCATATGTACCAGTTTTATTATTATGTACATATGATCCTTGCATTTTTGTAAACTTTGTTTTAGATTCTATTCTAGCTTGTATTTCAATAGAGTTACTATGAAGAAAATAAAACTGCATACAACAAGTAGCTCCATGACCTATACAAGCAAGTCCATACAAGTCTACGGCTGTGTCAATGTCACTGTATCTTGGAAAATGTCTCTTGTTTCTGGATAAAGGCAATTCTCTTTTATGCAGGGTCTCAGACTTGATCTTCTCTGCTGGGCTGGAAAAAGTCATATAAGTTTTTAGGAATAAAAATGTCATTAATGAGAAAAGGAGTCCTGTGATGACGAATTTTCTCCTTTTAATGTTCTTTCTTTCTTTCCACTTTTCTGATGTTGTCAGTATTTCTTTTTGGAGTTTGATGTTCCTCCATATTTGATTATCAGATGTCATTTCTGCAAAAGAAACGCAGTATCATTATCTTGGCATAAACAGCTTGCATTGATCAGTGTGAACCCATATTTTTTGTTGTCTCCGTGCATTTTTAACAGAATTGAGAGGTCTTTGGACTTGTATCATTACACCACGTGTGTCCAAAATTTCAAAAGGACCTTCCCAATTACTTTGCCACGGCCCACTTTTTCTAAATGTTTTAATCATGACTTGTCCACCTTTCTCAAATTTTGAGGAGTGTGGAGGGATCATTTTCTGCATGTGAGTAGCTGCATGTGGCAAAATGGCATTTAGATTGTCTTGCAACATCTGTAACCATTTGGTTTTCTCAATTGCTTCTTTCTGCGGAGTTGACAAAAAACACGGTTCATGTGGAAAAACAAGCGGCATTTTTCTAACTGTCATCAGTTCAAATGGACTGTATTGTGTAGATGAAGATGTTGTACTTCTGATACTCATCAGAACAAAAGGCACGGCATCTACCCATGTATGTCCTTTGTCTAACAACATTTTAGCAATTCTGGATTTGATAGTCCTGTTCATTCTTTCCACAATACCTGCAGATTGCGGATGGTATGGAACATGAAATCTTTGCTGGATTCCCAAAATTTTACACATTGCCTGCATTACTTTACCTGTGAAATGAGTTCCTCGATCTGAACTGATGTCAATTGGGATCCCCCAAGTAGGAAAAACATGATTAATTAACATTCTTGCAGTTGTTAGTGCATCGTCTGTGCGTACAGGTAAAATCTCAACCCATTTTGAGAAAACATCAACAATTATGAGAGCATATTTGAAACCATTTTTTCCTGTTGGTAATGGTCCTATATAGTCAAGTTGTAATGTGGACCATGGACCATTAGCTGGAGGAGTTCTTTGTAAAGGAGGTTTCTGTCCTTTTGGCCTGGGGTTCACTTGAGCACAAATAAGACAAGATTGAATTACATTGTCTGCAGTCTCATCCATTTTTTCCCAGAAAAATTTCTCTTTGAGAATCTCTAACAATCTCTGTTTACCTACATGGCCTAAACTTTCATGATTGTATTTTGTGAACTCCACTTGTAAATGTTTTGGTATGACAGGACGCAGAACCCCGTTACAGTCATGAAACAAAATCTCGTTTTCAAAAACAAAGGAAGATTCTGTATCAACCTGAGAAGCAGAAAGGGACGGGTCCTTTTTCTGTTCTTCTGCAAATGAGGGGATCTGTGTATCTGTTTTTCTGACTGTGTTTACTGAAACTACTTCAGATGGAGTCTCTGACTGTTCATTAACAGCTGCTTCTTTTGCTAATGTGTCAGCTATCATATTTCCTATGCTCAGTTCATCATTGTCTTTCCTATGCGCTGGTACTTTAACAATTGCATAGGCACAAGGGTTTATCCCTGCTAGTGCAAAAATTGACTCTAGTATCTCTCTGTGTGCTAAAGCTTTGTTTGAAGCATCTACAAAACCTCGTCTTTTCCAAATTGGAAGATAATCAGTAAGAGAACGCACAACATATGAACTGTCACTATAAATCACTAGTGGACCTTGGTTCTCTTCTTTGTCTACAGTTAACACTGTCTCAATGGCTATCAGTTCTGCTTTTTGTGCTGAAAAGTGTCCTGGAAGTCTGTGTTGTATGGCATATCCTCTCTTTGGAAACCAGATTGCATAACCTGAAAAATACTCCCCTGAGACACAATAACGTGAACCATCCACAAACACAGGTTCATCAGTCTTCTCTGCTTCTCTGCGAAACAGAGGAGAGTGAGTGTCTTGGACTTCACATGAACACTCATGTTCTGATCCATTATATTCCATCAATTGAGGGAGTACATATTTGGCATTATGTTCAACCTGGATCTGTTTGGGTGATAAAGCCAACAACCATTGTGAAAATCTTTGATTGGAAACACCTGGGATGTTTTTTTCAAGGAGAAATTTCAGGGTGGAATGAGGTGTTTGTAAGATAATTTTGTTGAATCCTACAATGTGCTCAGTTGCTTTTACTGCATAGTGAACTCCTACCAATTGTTTAACACATGTGTCAAAACCTTTCTCAACAGGTGTTAAAAGCCTAGAGAAATATGCTAGGATCCTCCAATTTCCTCCTTGTAGCTGAAGCAACACCGAAGAAATAGCAGTTTCAGATGTATGTACCTGCAAAGCAAATGGTGCTTGCTTTTCTACTGTAGTTAGGGCTGGTGCTGTCTGCAAATCTTTTTTCAAAGATTCAAAGGCCTTTTGCTGAACTTCTGTCCAAGGACCAAAACCATTTTCCTCATTATTCTTTAGAAGTTCATACAGAGGTTTTGCTTTATCAGCAAATGACTCAATGAACTCTCTAGAAAAATTCACTAATCCTAGGAATTGTCTTAGTGCTTTGAATGTTGTTGGTACAGGAAGTGCAGCAATAGCATTAACCCTTTCTTGCAAAGGTTGGCGTTTACCCGGACTGATCTGAATGCCGAGAAACTTGACCTCGCTTTTCATGAGCTGAACTTTACGAGTATTCAGCTTGAGACCTGCATCTTGCAGCAGATCAAACAATTCTGCCAAAAGGGTTAAATGTTCTTGGTTATTTTCTGTTGATAACAAGATATCGTTCACATATTGTAGGATACAATCTGGCCTAGAAAATTTGGATAGGACTTCCGCTAAAGCTTGATGAAATTCGCTAGGACTCAAATGGAGGCCTTGCGGAAGACGATTAAAGGTATACTGAGAATTTGCGAAGGAGAAGGCAAATTTATATTGACAGCTTTTAGATAAAGAGATTGAGAAAAATCCATTTGCAATGTCAATCACAGAGAACACTTTTGCTTTTGCATCAATTTGGGACATTATATCTGGTGTATCTGCCACTATTGGAGCGCAGCTTGGGGTATATTTATTCAGCATTCTGAGATCTACCAGAAGCCTGAATGATTTAGGGTCATCACGTTTAGGTACTACCCATAATGGATTGTTTGTTACAGAATTTGTTTTTCTGATAATACCTTGTTGCAGAAGCTCCTGTATGACTATTGATACTGGTTCAATAGATTCTGGTGGCAATTTGTATTGCTTCTGTGGGGGCGGATCCTTGCCTTGCACGTCTACTTCTATGTCTTTAAATAGACCGGCCTCATTTTTGCCTTGGCTCCAAAGATTTTTGTATGATTTGACCAATTGTTCTAATTGTTGATTGTCACCACTATCTGGCCATTTATGGTCTGCAGCAAGCACTTCTGTTAAACAGATGCTGCCGACCTCACAGTAATCTGCTGGGTCAATTACCACAGGCTTACGATTAATGGAACCTTTCCATACAATGCCATTACCAAGATCAATTATCCAACCTCTTCGTTGAAGGATATCTGTCCCAATGATATTCTCTGCACCTTGACAATACCAAATATCAATCTCAGTATCCAAATAATCAGGGATTTCAAATGAAACATTTTTACACATTGAAGCTTTCGAGTTACCTGATCCGTTAAATCCAACAACTGTACATACTGTTGCATCTGTCAAAAGAGGTAATCTTACACCAGTAATAGAAATTTCAGCACCTGTATCGATTAGAAACTTGAGCTTTTGTCCATTCAATTTTGCTTTAATGTAAGGGCGTCCACATTTATCTAGACATATTGGTGTTACATATTCTAGATGATGAGATTTTATTTCCTTTTTATTGTCTAGTCATGGAGTAGGCAATAATGGAGCTGAATTAACAGTGGTTGACTGCAAGTTCTTTTCAGTCAAACCGCTGCTGACCGATAACTCTCTGATCTGTTTTATCAGAGGAGCATAGGGAGAAGAAGATTGAGTTTCCTTCTGACTAGGAGGAGCAGATGGTTCAAGAGAAATAAGTCCATTTTCTTTACCTACATTTCTTGAATCCTTTATCTGCATATCTTTTAAGAATTTTTTACATTTCCATTTTAAATGTCCAGGCTTTTGACAGTAGTAACAAGTTATTGGCTCTCTCTGTCTCACCTGCTTGTATCTGTCACTTTTACTAAGAGCAGTCATTCCTGTCTTAGCTGTAGTTTGACCGTTCCTATTTAAAGTGTCATTTTGAACTAGAGCTATCTTAGACTTGAGATAGTTCTGTTTCATTTGTCTTCTGATTTTATCAATGAATGAACAAGCATCTGTAATCGAAGTTTTATCTTGCACAATGGCCAAAGAAGTTGGATCAAGATATTTAAATTTTTTTACAAATGCTTTTATCATCCCTGTATCGTTTTCATCATCTACGCCCAAGACCATTTTGTATGCCTTTGTGAATTTAATTTTAAATTCATAAGGGTCTTCTCTAACTGAAGTCTGTAATGAGTCTAGTACTTCTAAAGAAGGTACTTCCTCACCTGTGGTACATAACAACAATTGTCGTAATCTGTCTGATGCGTCACTATGTATCTCCTGTCCGTCATCGTCAATAACAGGTGATTGCACAAGTCGTCTAGCAAAATGTGCTGGGATCCAAAGATAATAGATACGGTTACGCTGTTCGTCAGTCAAGTGATAACGATCTGTATAAGACTCGAAGATGTCTGCATTATAAAAGGCATCGACCTTTGAGTCATACGCTGGAATATCTTTTAAAATTTTAATTAATTGATCATGAATTTGTAATTTTAATTTAGCTGCACGGTCTAGTAGTTTTTTCTTTCTAACTTCGGCTTCGTCATTTGCGTCATCTTCCCCCATTTCAGGAATGCAGGAAGCTTGAGGCTTTGACTGTTTAGAATCAGTCTTTTTACCACCTTTTGTTAATACAGCAACCTCTTTTCTGTCATTCTGCAGTCTTAACAAAAGATTTGTTTTAGAATCAATTTGCTCCTCAAGATTTTCTATGTAATTACAAAGTATATCACAATTTGGACAATTAAGAGGATCTTGAGACAAATTTTCATGCATTACTGTGTTCTGTACAGTGCTACATTTTGTCTGCTTTAGTGTAGAAACACTTTTAGCAGGTAAGTCAATATTCAAAATCATTTTGTTGAATATTCTTACCAACTTTAAGATATTAGATATCTTCTTATGCTGTTTGTTTACAGTAAATCTAGATTTATCTATCTGAACATTGGCCTGTAAACATTCCTTGTACATGTACTGCCATAATTTACCATCATCAGGATATAAAGAAACATCCTTAAACTCTAACTTGCTTTCTATAGCTAGTTTATCAATAAATTCCATAACTTTTACTCACCGTAATCAGATGATTTTCTTTTTTGCAGCCGGTGGCTCCGTCACTGGACCTCTCATCCACGTCTGACGAAACACAAACGCCTTCACTTCTAGGTTCTTTGCACCGTGTTTTTCCAAGACTTGATCAGTCTGTGCTCTCTCCCCCTTTATCAAGGAATGAAAAACCCGGAAAAACGGTGGCGGAGGCTGGCTTAGCCAAATGTTAAATATCGTGACACTTATATTATTTAAGTGTCTGTCTTTAGGCGTTTGAGGTAAAGTGTTCTAGTGCCAGGCTGATTTAAAACAGTGTGACTTTTATTTAATGCACACTTGGCATCAAAAATGAATACAAAAGAAAAAATAAAATACAGAGTAAAATATAACAAAAGTTGTAGATTATGGAAAAGAAATGAGCTTTGGAGAAATGTCTAATCTCTTGCCTGTTCTATGACAAGTGTTTCAGTCTCGGCAAGGAAGACAACAGGTGTATCAAGGCTTTGCAGGCCTTACCAGGAGACAAATATGTCAGTGCGTGTCAGCTGTATAATGTCTTGATGTATGAGTGTGAGTGAGTGTATGTGACTCTCTATCTCTAAGGCACATCTTATATATATTTTACCAGACCAACCCACTAAACAGTTATTTCCTAATTCAGTGTGAGCTAAATAAGTAAAACCCTTATTTGTGCTTCTTCTAAACATATACTCTTAGTGTCCATATATGTAAGCCTTCTAAACTATACTTAGTATGACGTTATTTGAAAACCTCTTAGACGACAGAAATACATGATACTGTTATCTGATACAATGGCTTCACATATCTTTAGAAAGGACAATGATCACATAAATGCATATAACCAACAATAATTGATACTAAACTTATCACACACTAATCCTAACTAATAAATTGATTATATGAAATAATTATCCAACTAACTATATTATGGATTAGACATGATTTTCTTCATAAAAGATATATCCTTTCTTTGCTTTACTACATACCAATATCTTTTTACATTCCAGTTTCTATTCTTAAGAGAAGCTTATGACCTGCTGACCTCTTAGACATGAATATACCATGGTTCATCTTTAATACCTGTTTTCCAAAGCTTCATTCACACGCTAAGTTAAAATTACTTCTCAATGACTTTTGCTGTCATTTTGAAAGATATGAGACGTCTGTTTTAAGCTACATTAATTTCTACAGTGATGTTTCTCCTTCAATGATGTGTGCAGATGAGGCTGCACTGATTGGCACTGAGAGCCAGCACTGATGGGCATTGATTGGTGGGACTGATGGGCACTGACAGCCAGCACTGAGAAGGCACTGATAGTCAGCACTGATGGGTATTGATCAGGAGGCACTGTTGAGGCTGCACCAATATGCAGAACTGATAGACGGCACTGCTGGGCACTGATAGGTAGCACTGATGGGCACAGACAAGCGGCCCTGATGGGCATTTATTGGAGGGACTGATGGGTACTGACATCCAGCACTGAGGAGACACTGATAGTCAGCACTGATGGGTATTGATGAGGAGGCCGTGTTGAGGCTACACCAATATGATGCACTGATGGGACCTTAAATTCAACACTTATAAGCACTGATAGCGTGCACTGATGGCACCGATACAAAGCACTGATGGGGCTACACTGATAAGTGCCCTGATGATCAGTGTATTTGTCCCCTCTGAGAAATGCCGCTTCCCAGCTCTCCTCTCCTCATGTGCTGTGAGCGGGAGGAGAGGACTGCCGATATCCAGCATTTCTGATTTACACTGATCGGCTGTGATTGGGCACAGCTGACCACATGGTAAAAGGCTGCTCTGATTGGCCCTATTCTTGGACATATGATCAGCTGTGGCTGAAGGAGACAGGGATCAAAGAATTCTATGTTTTATTGTATTTGCTTCTCACCTACAAATAAAAAAAAATATTTTTTCCATTTCTAATCCTATTATTGCCATTATTATTCGGATAATTATCATTATAAATATTTTTTCTATTATTAATATTATCACGTCAATACTAAGGAGGCGAAGCCGCCATCTTGGATATTGCGTTGGCTGGGAATCGAACCCAGGTCAGCTGCTTGGAAAGCGGCTATGCTAACCACTACACCACCAACACGAGGTTGCATGTTTTTAGAATGTGGGAGAAAACCGGAGTACCCGGAGGAAACCCACACAGGCACAGGGAGAACATGCAAAGTCCATGCAGATAGGGTCCTGGTCAGGATTTCAACCAAGGACCCCAGTGCTGCAAGGCTAACCAATAAGCCTCTGTGCTGCCCATATTTTGGCCTCTGATGTATAAGGCCCGCCCCCGCTGAGCGGGGTAAATCAGTGATGTCCAGTAGAGATTAGAGATGATGTCTTCAGCTGTACATTATTGGCTGGACGGGTTCGGGGATGTCGTCCATCTTATTTCCCACATGAGTGTCCTGTCTGTGAACATGAGGAGAACTCTTTGTGTGAGATGTTGGTCTGTGGAGCGGCCATGTGAAGAACGCTTCGTGCTCATGTCTTCTGATGGTGAAGGTCTCCTCTGTGCCCCCAACCTGACCCTTAGACAACCTCATATAGGACGTCACTGGTAGTCAGAGTTCTCATTGGCCCCAGCAGAAAAGGCCTCAAGCTGGGATGACGACTCCTCCCACTTCTGAAGCCAAGAAGCGTTCCTGACATTTCTCTGAGACTTTAACCTCCAAGGCCAGACTTAAGCCAGGGGTCCAGTTCAGTCACAATCCTGGGGCCCCAATCCCCAAACCTACAGACAAGTTCTAATAAACATCCTAAGGGGAAGCCACCATTTCCCAATGTGGGGGGATGTCTGTTGGCCTTTGGGGTCACCTGTTCAGGGTCAGCAGACATCTCAGATGCTCCGGTAAGAGACGTGGTGCCCAGAGGCTACAGGCTGGAGTTCCAGTCTGCCTTTGTCCCCGCATAGACTACTGGTCCTCCATGCTGCTCCTGCACATCTTTTTGTTCTTCTTTTTTATTAGTCAGAGTTCTCATTGGCCCAGCAGAAAAGGCCTCAAGCTGGGATGACTCCTCCCACTTCTGAAGCCAAGAAGCGTTCCTGTCATTTCTCTGAGACTTCAACCTCCAAGGCCAGACCTAAGCCAGGGGCCCAGTTCAGTCACAAGTCTGGGGCCCCTAATCCCCAAACCTACAGACAAGTTCAATGAACGTCCTAAGGGGAAGCCGCTATTTCCCAACGTGGGGGGACATCCCAATATAGAGAGAACATTGTATATACAGATATGATGGGGGAGGGGTGACACCCCAATATAGAGAGAACGTATATACAGATATGATGGGGGAGGGGTGACACCCCAATATAGAGAGAACATTGTATATACAGATATGATGGGGGAGGGGTGACACCCCAATATAGAGAGAACATTGTATATACAGATATGATGGGGGAGGGGTGACACCCCAATATAGAGAGAACATTGTATATATGTCTTCTGATGGTGGACGTCTCTTTGGTGCCTTCAGCCAGGTGCGATGTAACACACACGTCATCACGCAATTCTCATGCGTCTTGCCATGCGACAATTGCAGCAACATCACACTGCATTCGGAGCGCCATGTTGATGGTGAACGTCTCTTTGGTGCCTCTTCAGACATCTCCATAGAGGACGTCACTGGCAGGAAGGGTTCTCATTGGCCCCAGCAGAAAAGGCCTCAAGCTGGAAAGACTCCTCCCACTTCGGAAGCCAATCAGAGTTCCTTTCTTTTCTCCCAAGCTTCATCCTCCAAGACCAGACCTAAGCCAGGGGCCCAGTTCAGTCACAATCCTGGGGCCCCTAATCCCCAAACCTTCAGACAAGCCCTATAAAACCTCCTGAAGGGAAGTCCACATTTCCTAAAGTGGGGGGACGTCTGTTGGCCTTTGGGGTCACCTGGTCAGCAGACATCTCAGAAGCTCAGGTAAGAGGCGTGGTGTCCAGAGGCTACAGGCTAGAGGTCATCTCCCTGCCCCCACCCCGCTTCGTGTTGTCCAACCTGCCGGTGTCCCCGCAGGGACTAGCGATCCTCCATGCTGCTCCTGCAGATCTGCTGACCCAAGGAGATCTCCCCATTGGACCAACAGCAGAAAGGTTTCCGGGTTTTTACTCCAACCGTTTCCTTGTTCTAAAGCCTCAAGGAGGACATAGGCTGCATTCACTGGGGGGATTAGGGGGCATACAGGGGATTCCTGGGGCTGGGATCACTGTGAACAGTGGGGGATGGGAAGTCTGTACAAAGCAATGACAGGCTGAGCCGGGACCATTCCCATGTATCCGCACATCCATCGGTCATCTGTGGTCAGGGAAGGATGAGCGATCCTGGCCCTAACCGTAGATGACCGATGGATGTGCGGATACATGGGAATGGTCGCGGCTCCTGTCAGCCTGTCATTGCTTTGTATAGACTTCCCATCCCCCACTGTTCACAGTGATCCCATCCGCAGGAATCCCCTGTATGCCCCTAATCCCCCCAGTGAATGCAGCCTATGTCCTCCTTGAGCTCGGGTTCACACCAATGCGGTGCGGGAAACGCTGCGAATCCTGTACGTTTCCCGCACCGCATTGCAATCGCATCACGTTCATGCGATCTGGTGCGGGAGTCAGTAATAAATTATTGACACCCGAAACAGATGGCAAGACGCGATGTGATTGCCAGAAATCACATGACATGGGTGAGAAGACCCATACCATGTGATTCAGGTGCGGATCTAAAGACAGTCCTGCACCTTTGTGGTGCGGATGCGATGTGATTTGAGCCATAGGAAGTGTATGGCCCAAATCGCAGCGCACAGACATGTGCATGGAATGCGCAGAGGAATGCGGTGTGATTCCTGTGCAGACTCCATGCAGTGTCCCGCACCACATAGTGTGAACCGGCTGGGAGGCTTTAGAACAGGGAAAAGGTTGGAGTAAGGCCCCGGTCACAGGGGGCGTACTAATCCGTACAGCCGTGGGGGGCCGTGTTTACTTGCAGGGGATGTACCGGTGTTCATGCATCCCTGTGCAGGCAGGTTCATTGATGTCAGTTGGGATGCAGCGGCTGCATGGATACAGACACTGCTCCCAATGTAACATCTGTGCGGGTGAACAGCTGTGAACACAGATAGTGTGCGTTCAGGGCCATGCATCCATACGGATGTCAGATTGGGATCAGCATCTGTGTCCATGTTACCACTACGTCCCAACTGACATCAATGGAACTGCCTGCACAGGGGTGCATGAACACCGGGACATCCCCTGCAAATAAACACGGCCCCCACGGCGGTACACATTGGTATGTCCCCTGTGAATGTGGCCTAAAAACCGGGAACTATTCTGCTGTTGGTCCAATGGGGAGATCTCCTTGGGTCAGCAGATCTGCAGGAGCAGCATGGAGGACCGCTAGTCCCTGCGGGGACACCGGCAGGTTGGACAACACGAAGCGGGGTGGGGGCAGGGAGATGACCTCTAGCCTGTAGCCCCTGGACACCACGTCTCTTACCTGAGCTTCTGAGATGTCTGCTGACCAGGTGACCCCAAAGGCCAACAGACGTCCCCCCACTTTAGAAAGTAGGGAAATCCCTGCAGGAGGTTTAATAGGACTAGTCTGCAGGTTTGAGGATTAGGGGCCCCAGGATTGTGACTGAACTGGGCCCCTGGCTTAGGTCTGCTCTTGGAGGATGAAGCTTGGGAGAAAAGAAAGAAACTCTGATTGGCTTCCGAAGTGGGAGGAGTCTTTCCAGCTTGAGGCCTTTTCTGCTGGGACCAATGAGAACCCTTCCTGCCAGTGACGTCCTTTATGGAGATGTCTGAAGAGGCACCAAAGAGACGTTCACCATCAACATGGCGCCCCGAATGCAGTGTGATGTTGCTGCAATT
Organism: Staurois parvus; assembly: GCF_062004578.1. Lineage (NCBI taxonomy): Eukaryota > Metazoa > Chordata > Amphibia > Anura > Ranidae > Staurois > Staurois parvus. The sequence goes on along the minus strand of NW_028320023.1, from coordinate 379,125 downwards.
GTCGCATGGCAAGACGCATGAGAATTGCGGGATGACGTGTGTGTTACATCGCACCTGGCTGAAGGCACCAAAGAGACGTCCACCATCAGAAGACATATATACAATGTTCTCTCTATATTGGGGTGTCCCCCCCCCCATCATATCTGTATATACAATGCTCTCTCTATATTGGGGTGTCACCCCTCCCCCATCATATCTGTATATACAATGTTCTCTCTATTTTGGGGTGTCACCCCTCCCCCATCATATCTGTGTATACAATGTTCTCTCTATATTGGGGTGTCACCCCCCCATCATATCTGTGTATACAATGTTCTCTCTATATTGGGGTGTCACCCCTCCCCCATCATATCTGTATATACAATGTTCTCTCTATATTGGGTTCCCCCCCCCATCATATCTGTATATACAATGTTCTCTCTATATTGGGGTGTCTCCCCTCCCCCATCATATCTGTGTATACAATGTTCTCTCTATATTGGGGTGTCACCCCTCCCCCATATCTGTATATACAATGTTCTCTCTATATTGGGGTGTCTCCCCTCCCCCATCATATCTGTGTATCTAATGTTCTCTCTGAGTCTTCTGGCCGGCCTCTTCGGTTGGCCCGCGCTTCTTCTTTAGCCGCAATACATTCTATAGGTGTCAGACACCACCTGACGGTATCTCTAGTGGCCCACAGTGCGGGGTTCCTCAGCACGCGGGGTCTAAGTCCCAATCTGCTTATGCACCAGGGCCCCTGATGGTGGGGATGGACTTGGAGCAGACCGAGACCAGGGCGCGACCCCTGAGTATGTCCAGCAGTGGTAGAGAGTACCGTCAGAGGTGTTGCGGGAAATAGAGCCTGACAAGAAGAGGCTGGTGGGCCTTGCAGCAGGGACTGATCCTTGCGGGATGGATGGATGGACAGTCAGCGTGACGTAAGGCGTAGTCAGGCAGGCCGGGTCAGCAACGTGCGGGCAGTGAGGTACCGGAGGAGCAGGCAGGAGAGTGGTCAGGGTCACGAGCCGGGTTCAGCAACGTGCGGGCAGCGAGGTACCGGAGGAGCAGGCAGAGAATGGTCAGGGTCACGAGCCGGGTTCAGCAATGTGCGGGCAGCGAGGTACCGGAGGAGCAGGCAGCAGAGTGGTCAGGGTCACGAGCCGGGTTCAGCAACGTGCGGGCAGCGAGGTACCGGAGGAGCAGGCAGAGAATGGTCAGGGTCACGAGCCGGGTTCAGCAACGTGCGGGCAGCGAGGTACCGGAGGAGCAGGCAGGAGAGTGGTCAGGGTCACGAGCCGGGTTCAGCAACGTGCGGGCAGCGAGGCACCGGAGGAGCAGGCAGAGAATGGTCAGGTCAAGCAGGAGACAACCAGCAGGGTCAGGATCAAGCAGAGGTCGGCAACAGGAAACTTCACAAACCAGATGACAGGAACAGGATAATAAGACATACCTCCTGTCCTGTTTAAATAGCGCGCCCTGCGCTGTCATTGGTGCCAGGCGCCTGTCCGCGATCGGGAGTGCGCATGCGCGGCCGTCGCTGCCGCCACGATCGCCCAGGGCCCACTGGCTAGAGCGTGTCGGTGTTCTGTGCATGCGCCACCCGGCGTATCGCGGCAGAACACCCGACCCCTGACAATAGGTGAATACGGCTGCGATATTTAGGAGGTGACACAGTCGAAGATGAAACAGTCTGCTGGACATATAACTGGATGTCTCCCGCACAAGATGACGGCGACCTGGTATGAGGTGGGATTGTTGAGATTTTTCACCTTAGGTCGCTTGTGCTTCTTCTTTCGCTGGAATAAATTGCGTGGATTAAAGCGGGTGCCATCACTAGGAGATGCACCGCTTGGATGGCCAGTCGGTTGGTCAGTCCCAGAACTAATGTCATCGCTTGGTGGTTGGATGATGTCACTGATTGATGACATGGTAGAATATCTCTTAGGAATGATGTCATGCGTTGGTGGGACGGCATCATCACCCTGTGGAATGACATCACTCGTTGATGGGACGGTATCATCAACCTGTGGAATGACATCACTCAGTAATGGGACGGTATCATCGCCCTGTGGAATGACGTCACTCATTGATGAGAACATTTTGCCATAACTGAACTCTATGGTTGTCCAGCGCCTCTTCATTGCCCGGCATAAATCCCGTAGGATAAAACAGGTGGTATCGCTAGGAATTTCACCTCTGGATTGGACACTGGGATGGACAGTCATGGTTGTCCATTCTCGCCTATTGCCAGAACTCGATCGTAGGATCATGTCTTTTGTTGGAAAGACGCCAGAAGTCGTTGATGGTAAAGTGTTATCTAATGCTGGAAAGAGTAAACCTCTTGTTGATGTGCTGGAAGGATGAACACGGATGGGATCCCTGGGAGGTGCGACGCTGGGAATGGGAAAGTCAGAATCTCCCGTAGCTCTGTCCGCATATTCATCTTTTGGTGGTATGTGGTCACTCTCTGGTAGATTGAGCTTGCGGTGCCTGAACTCCTTGGTTGGCCTGCGCCTCCCCATTGGCCGGCATAGATCCCGTAGGTGAGCACGGATGTCATCCCTGGGAGGTGCGACGCTGGGAATGGGAAGGTCAGTCTCTTCCATAGCACTGTCCACACTTTCACTTGTTGATGGGAAGATGTTAATGTTCCTGAGCCGCTTGTTTCGCTCGCTCCTCCTCATTTCCCGGAGTAAATCCGTTATGTGAGCACGGACGTCATTGCTAGGAGGTGTGAGGATGGGAGTACGAAAGTCAGCCTGGTCCATAGTGATGTCTATTGTTAGATTGATGTCAATCGTCGGTGGGTTGATGTTGCTTTTCGTTGGTTGGATCCATTGGTGAAATGGCTTGAAATATTTTAGGAACATTACCAGCAGCAAGATGATAAGTCCCAACAAGCATTCTGATTGGTGCTCAGCAACAGTATTTATAAGCATGGGTAGCACTGTGTTCCCTAAGGCCGCCCACCCATTGGACCAGACTGACTGGAGCCCAGCAACCATCCATTGGTAGCAGTCAGTGGCATTTATAAGCATGGGTGGGATTCTGTTCCCTAAGGCTGCCCACCCATTGGACCAGACTGACTGGAGCCCAGCAAACATCCATTGGTAGCAGTCAGTGGCATTTATAAGCATGGGTGGGGCTGTGTTCCCTAAGGCTGCCCACCCATTGGACCAGACTGACTGGAGCTCAGCAACCATCCATTGGTAGCAGTCAGTGGCATTTATAAGCATGGGTGGGGCTGTGTTCCCTAAGGCTGCCCACCCATTGGACCAGACTGACTGGAGCTCAGCAACCATCCATTGGAAGCAGTCAGTGGCATTTATAAGCATGGGTGGGGCTGTGTTCTCTGAGGTTGGCCCCTCGCTGTACCAGACATCGAGTAGTTGATAAAAGAATTCAATCAGCTCCAGGAACATCAAATATTGTTCTAATATTGTGGCCAGATGATTCCTGCGCAGGATGTACCTCAGAATGAGAACACTTATCAGGACTGTCCCCTTATACCAGAATGGAATGGTGGCCAGTAGTGAAAACCAACTGATGGGTCCTGGGGACTCATTTTCCAATTCTCTGACCTTTTCCTGCTCCAGTTCCTCCATCATCTTCATGGTCCTCCCCTCCTCCATGCGTATATCTGGGGAGTCTTTGATGAAATATCGGTGTTCCTCCATCATCTTCATGCTCCCCCCCTCCATGCGGATATCTGGGGAGTCTTTGATGAAATTTCTTTGTTCCTCCATAATCTTCATATCATTGTCCTTGTCCATGCCGGTCTTTGTGGAGTCTTTGATGTCCTTCCTGTGTACTCCCCAAGGGAGCAACAGGATAACAATCGCGGCAAAGATTCTGCACATTTTTGTTTTTTGTTTTTTAGAAAAAAAACAGGAGCTCTGTAAGGAAGCAGCTGTCTCTGGTGAGAGAAAACAGCAACTGAGGACTCACAGTGAGGGAGGTCATGTGACCACAGTGAGGGGGGCGGGGTTTATGTGGGACCAATCAGCAGCCTCTGTTCAGCCTGCTTTACTCTGATTGGCTCATCTGGGATCCAGTCTGTTTACAGTGCAAAGTCACAGTGAGGGGGGCGGAGTTTATGTGTGACCAATCAGCAGCCTCTGTTCAGCCTGCTTTACTCTGATTGGCTCATCTGGGATCCAGCTCAGGTGGCTTTGGATTGGATGTTGGGATGTAGAGCAGATCTGGATTGGATCCTATTATATAACATTGATAACATTTCCCTGTATTTATAATATAGACGCCTCTGTTTATATTCATACAATGTTATTATAATGTCATTTTATTTATTTTACTGTATTAATAGGATTGTAATGATTGATATGAATTGTAATATAAACAATAATGGGTGTAATATTAATAATCCCAATAATTATAATACAATAAAGCTGTTCTGTGTATTTGGATGACAGAAATCTCCTGGCCATTCTCTGTGCTGACATTTCCCTGATGTAATGCACACAGGAGCCGCTAGAGGGCAGCAACACTCAGCTCCTCCTGTAGTGTCCCATCACCATAGATTTCCTCCTGGAAGACCCATCACCATGGAGACCAGGCAGGAAGTGATCGGTGTTTTCATGGTGTCTGGAGGGGAAGTTGGGGAAGCTGCGCCCCGGGGTGGCCGGGAAGGGGAAGTGCTGAGGGAAGGGAGACACTGGGGGGGGGTCAGCCCCCATTATTATTATGGGTAATAAGATGTGTAATCATATATAATGTTATAGTGATACATCGTCATAACTCCTCTGATAGTCACACTTATTGTTATCATTAACCATCATTTCTATACCCGCCCCCCATCATCACTATACCCCCCCCCCCATCATCACTATACCCCCCCATCATCGCTATACCCCCCCCATCATCACTATACCCCCCCATCATCGCTATACCCCCCCCCCATCATCGCTGTACCCCCCCCCATCACTGCTATATTCCCCCCATCATCGCTATACCCCCCCATCATCGCTATACCCCCCCCATCACCGCTATACCCCCCCCATCATCGCTATACCCCCCCCATCATCGCTATACCCCCCCCATCATCGCTATACCCCCCCATCATCACTATACCCCCCCCATCATCACTATAGCCCCCCATCATCACTATACCCCCCCATCACTGCTATACCCCCCCATCACTGCTATACCCCCCCCATCATCGCTATACCTCCCATCATCGCTATACCCCACCATCATCGCTGTACCCCCCCCATCACTGCTATACCCCCCCCCATCATCGTTATACCCCCCATCATCGCTATACCCCACCATCATCGCTATACCCCCCCATCACCGCTGTACACCCCCCCCACCATCATCGCTGTAGACACCCCCCCCCCACCATCATCGCTGTACACCCCCCCATCATCGCTGTACACCCCCCACCATCATCGCTGTACACCCCCCCCATCATCACTGTACACCCCCCCCCCCCACCATGGCTGTACACCCCCCCCCCACCATGGCTGTACACCCCCCCCCCCATGTTTGGGACCCCCTGTATGACCTTTACCGGGGTAATCAGGACGGATGGCGGATGCAATGCTTTACAAGCTGCTAATAAAACAATTATAAATACACATTTTTTTTACCTGCAAAACACGGCATTTATTTATTTATTTCATTGTTTTTTAAGGTGAACTTCTATTGTTGGAGAATATTTCTCTGGCTGTCAGTTTGCATTTGTATCTTCTATGCTGGGAAAAGGTTTCTTTGAGTTGTGATGATTTGGTTTGTGATTATGATGGGTCACCATTGTGAACTAACCATCCGTTTTACTCTTCTAGAAGATCAGGAAATATTCCCGGACACATTCCTTGCTGACCCCCCAACATTAATAAAAGGGGGCGTTCAGAAGAGGGCGACAGACCCCAGTGTAGCCGAAGGGATGATGGCGCGCCCCCTGTCTTCTCTGACAGCCAATGGTGAGTTCACATGGGGAATGCCCTTCATCACTGAGCTGACAACACTGTCTCTGCTGCACTGAAATCCCAAGCAGTGTTGTCAGCCCCGGCCAGTTCTTCTCTGTATTACTAATAGCGTGTTAGGAGGCCTGGATCCCAAATGGGGAAACAGATTTGATGAAGAGAGGCAGCTCTGTAATGTGGGGTATCCCTGAGGGTCCCCAGAAAAGTGTCCAAGGATGAGAGTGCCCCCGGATAGTGTACGTCCAGTAAATGTTTATCAAATGTTACTTCAACTTTAAAGGATAAATGTAAAGGTGTACAACCCCCCCTCCCATCCCCCGATACCTGCTGTACTTACCTTTGGGGTGGGAGCTGTCAGGGCCCCCACAGGTGACCCAGTAGTCCAGGGATTCTCTGGGCAGCACTTCCTGGAAGGAGCAGATGGATTCTGATTGCTCGGCGCTGTCACAGGGAGTCTATCTGGTCCGTCTTGTGAGCGCTGCACAGAAAAGAGCGGATATTTCCAATTCCCTGACCACTGGACCTGCTGAAGAAACCCTGACAACTCAGGATGGCCAGAAGTAAGTACAGAGGGACCTGTGGGGGGGGGGGGTACGGTTTTCATACACCCTCTGCACTGCATTTGTATTGTGGAGCTCACGGTGAGCTGACTATCTTCTACCCCCTCTGCTATGATATGTCCCCCCCCCATGTATGTAGGATGGCATCGGTCTTGGGCAAGCGCCTGGTGCTGAAATCAGCGCCATCCATCAACTCTCATCCATTCTTCTTCAAAACATCACGGTCAGACAGCGGTGGGGGGGGGATAGAGGGGCGTGCTGTCAACCACGCTAGCCCCCAGTCTACAGCACATGTAATACATACATGCACTCTGTCACCTAGAGCTCAGGATGAAATACACATTATAGATTCTCCTTTGAAGCTGGACTCCAGGTATGAAAAGAACATCAATGAATCCTCATAATCTCCTGTACAGCAGAGCTCAGGCTGGGAGATGGAGGAGCATCAGAGAGAACCAATAGGAATAGATAGAATTTGTGGTGGTTTTTGCCCATGTGATTGGTTCTGGCCTCTTTCACATAACCGTTCCAATCAGGTCCACCTGTCAGTTTTTGGATTTGGCTAAACAGGCCAGACTTCCCTCCCCACCTCCATCAATGAGACTTCCCTCCCCACCTCCATCAATGAGACTTCCCTCCCCACTTCTATCAATGAGACTTTCCTCCTCACTTCCACCAATGAGACTTCCCTCCTCACATCCACCAATGAGACTTCCCTCCCCACCTCCATCAATGAGACTTTCCTCCTCACATCCACCAATGAGCCCCCACTGGGTTGTTTTCTTTTTGTGCTAAAAAGATTGGGGAAAAAAAACCAAACCGTTTTCTTTGTTCTGTTATACAATTTTGCACATTCTCCTCCAGGTTGCTGATGCCTCTCCAGTCGCCGTCATCTCGTCCAGCGTGCCCGCCAGTACTGGGGTGCACTTACCTGCGGGCGCCGTAGTTACTTTGGCTCCGCCCCCAGACATCATCGGGATGAAGGACAGCGGAGGAGATGTAAGTCCCTGATTTCAGTCTTCTGCTTCATTCTGCCTCAAGTATTCAGGGAAAGGTTAAAGCTGTCACTTTGTAACAGGTTCTCTTTCTAGCCCCGCCTCCTCTGCGGCTCTTTTTGTATAAACGGTTTGGTTAGGAAGGGAAGGATTACCATACACTTACAGATCTAAAGCCAGCGAGTTATAGAGGAAATAATGCAGCATGCAGACCTTTTACTAAAGCGCAACTCCACCAAAAAGGGGAAATTCCGCTTTAAAGTGACATCAACCACTTGCCTACCGGGCACTTTTACCCCCTTCCTGCCCAGGCCAGATTTCAGCGCTGTCACACTTTGAATGACAATCGCACGGTCATGCAACATTGCATCCAAACTAAATTTATATCTTTTTTTTTTTTTTTTTTGACAAATAGAGCTTTCTTTTGTTGGTATTTAATCAGCACCGGGGGGGGGGGGGGGGGGTTATTTTTTTGCTAAACAAACGATGAAAGACCAAACATTTTGAAAAAAAAACATTTTTTTTTAATTTCTGTTATAAAATTTTGTAAATAGGTGATTTTTCTACTTCACTGATGAGGCGGCACTGATGGGCATTGATTGACGGCACTGACAGCCAGCACTGATGGGCACTGATAGTCAGCAATGATGGATATTGATGAGGCACTGATGACGCTTCTCCACTGATGGGCACTGATAGCCTGTACTGATGGGCACTGACCACTAGCACTGATGGGTACTGATAGCCATCACTGATGGGCACCCACACAAAGCACTGATGGGGCTACACTGATTGCCCTGATGATCAGTGTATTTGTCCCCTCTGAGAAATGCCGCTTCCCAGCTCTCCTCTCCTCATGTGCTGTGAGCGGGAGGAGAGGACTGCCGATATCCAGCATTTCTGATTTACACTGATCGGCTGTGATTGGGCACAGGTGACCACATGGTAAAAGGCTGCTCTGATTGGCCCTTTCCTGGACATATGATCAGCTGAGGCTGAAGGACACAGCGATCAAACATCGCGCCTGGGGGGGGGGTTGGGGGGGGTTCTGGAAGGACATTGATGGACGCCCTCTGAAAACTTCTCATGTCAATGGGGAGCCCCAGACCCCTCCCAGCCAGCTGCTTTGGGGAATGAAGGGGGTGAACAATAATCAAGCAGGTTAGAAAACCCAAAAACCTGTCCTGAATGTCCTTCCTCCCCTTCCAAGTATATCAGCCATGGGGGGGTGGGTCATGGTTTTACCACCCCCCAGACTGCTTGGATGGAAGGGGCTGTACACATGATTTGCGGATGCAGCAGAAATGATACCCTCTGTCACATTTGCCATCGGTACTGCTGAGTGTGAATGGGACCCGTCACAACTGCCCTGCATCCATGTACAATGCATGTGGTTGCTGCTCGGGGGCGGGGACTTTACAGGATTATATCACTTAGTGAGAAGGTGACTTCTCATCTCCCAGCTGCCTGTCAATTGCCCTCTGAAAAGAGATCCAACGGTGATCACTGTTAGAGGGCAATGCGGGTATAAAGAGCCCTTCCTCTGGCTGTGTGCAGAGATCTGCCCATGTGTATGTCAGAGGATTCCCGGCTCTGGAAACCTATACAATGTTCTTTTATACTTGGAGATGTAAACGGCTTGTTACTGAAAGAGCCTTTACATGGTTAGTAAAAGAACTTCCTTCCCTATGAACAGCGAACCCCACCTGTGAACGGACTTCATGATCCAATCAATATTTGTCTGCAGACGTAACGACGTTCAATATAGAAATGTATTCTTCTATAAATCCCCGCTCCGCGCTTCTACTGTGCAAGAGTGGAGGGGGGCCGGAGGGGGGATTTATTGTACCGTCATTGGTTATAATGTATGAGAAATCTACGTTTCATTGTATTTGCTTCTCACCTACAAATAAAAAAAAAATATATATTTTCTGGCGTATAAGACTACTTGTTATACTTGAAAATATACCCCAAAAATTGGGGGTGGTCTGATACGCGGGGTATAAAATGTGACCCTTGAGTTTGTTTGGGTCAGGCTGGCTGAATGCAGTAATGTCCATACAGAACACCGCGCTGAGCCAAGCTGGCTGAAAACAAATGTCCCTGTGAGAGATGAATCTGTCAGCCCGCTGGATGTGCCGTATATACAGGATTCTGCACTGAGCCAAGCGGGTTCAAAACGTAGCGGTACGTCCCGACTGTAATCGGCCCGCTGGATGTGTGTATGTACGGTAGTTGCAGCTACATACAGTATACACTAGGCCAATCACAGCAAGCGATGTATACTACTAATGAATACAAAGGCTGCTTGGATTGGCTGAGTCAGAGAGGTGGGCTGATGTCACAACCCAGCCAATCCCAGCAGGCTTTGTATTCATTAGTCCAACACTGAGCATGGGCCCCCCCATATCCAATATACACCCTACTTCTATATACAAAGCGCTATATACATCTGACACACCGCACATATATATAGTATACAGGACACCCCCCATATATATACTGTATACAGGACACACCCCACATATATATAGTATACAGGACACACCCCACATATATATAGTATACAGGACACACCCCACATATATATACTGTATACAGGACACACCACACATATATACCGTATACAGGACACACCCCACATATATATAGTATACAGGACACCCCCCACATATATATACTGTATACAGGACACACCGCACATATATATAGTATACAGGACACACCCCACATATATATACTGTATACAGGACACCCCCCATATATATACTGTATACAGGACACACCCCACATATATATAGTATACAGGACACCCCCCATATATATACTGTATACAGGACACACCACACATATATACCGTATACAGGACACACCGCACATATATATAGTATACAGGACACCCCCCATATATATATACTGTATACAGGACACACCCCACATATATATAGTATACAGGACACCCCCCATATATATACTGTATACAGGACACACCCCACATATATACTGTATACAGGACACCCCCCATATATATACTGTATACAGGACACCCCCCATATATATACTGTATACAGGACACACCCCACATATATACTGTATACAGGACACACCCCACATATATACCGTATACAGGACACACCCCACATATATACCGTATACAGGACACACCCCACATATATACCGTATACAGGACACACCCCACATATATATAGTATACAGGACACCCCCCATATATATACTGTATACAGGACACACCCCACATATATACCGTATACAGGACACACCCCACATATATATAGTATACAGGACACCCCCCATATATATACTGTATACAGGACACACCCCCCATATATATACTGTATACAGGACACACCCCACATATATATACTGTATACAGGACACACCCCACATATATACCGTATACAGGACACACCCCACATATATACCGTATACAGGACACACCCCACATATATATACTGTATACAGGACACACCCCACATATATATACTGTATACAGGACACACCCCACATATATACTGTATACAGGACACACCCCACATATATACTGTATACAGGACACACCCCACATATATATAGTATACAGGACACACCCCACATATATATACTGTATACAGGACACACCCCACATATATATACTGTATACAGGACACACCCCACATATATACTGTATACAGGACACACCCCACATATATACCGTATACAGGACACACCCCACATATATATAGTATACAGGACACACCCCTCATATATACTGTATACAGGACACACCCCCCATATATATACCGTATACAGGACACACCCCTCATATATACCGTATACAGGACACACCCCACATATATACTGTATACAGGACACACCCCACATATATACTGTATACAGGACACACCCCACATATATACTGTATACAGGACACACCCCACATATATACTGTATACAGGACACACCCCACATATATACTGTATACAGGACACACCCCTCATATATACTGTATACAGGACACACCCCCCATATATATACCGTATACAGGACACACCCCTCATATATACCGTATACAGGACACACCCCACATATATACTGTATACAGGACACACCCCACATATATACTGTATACAGGACACACCCCACATATATACTGTATACAGGACACCCCCCACATATATACTGTATACAGGACACACCCCACATATATACCGTATACAGGACACACCCCACATATATACCGTATACAGGACACACCCCACATATATATAGTATACAGGACACCCCCCATATATATACCGTATACAGGACACACCCCTCATATATACCGTATACAGGACACACCCCTCATATATACTGTATACAGGACACACCCCTCATATATACTGTATACAGGACACACCCCACATATATATAGTATACAGGACACACCCCACATATATACTGTATACAGGACACACCCCTCATATATACTGTATACAGGACACACCCCTCATATATACTGTGAGATTACCCTCCCCCCTTGGTCTATATATATATAGTGGGAACTCACTTCAGAAGGGTGGAGCTCTTCTTGGTGAAGCACACAGCAACTCGCTTCTTTAAGGTCCTTTTTGCCCAATTTTATTTAAAAGAAAAAAGTTCAACAAAAATGTTTCCCACGCCGGGGTATCCGCCAGCAAACAAACGCAACAAAGATCAGCCTTCTGGCTCACATATACAATTTTCCACTAGCCTTCCACTTCAGGCTTATGTCCGTCTCCTGCAGACTCTTTCCAACATATGGCTCTCGCACACAGCTAGTCTGACTTCCCCCTCTCCTTGGTGAAGCCCTCCAACACACACAGCCCCCGAGTCCTTGGACCGCACACAGCCCCCGAGTCCTTGGACCGCACACAGCCCACGAGTCCTTGGACCGCACGCAGCCCACGAGTCCTTGGACCGCACGTAGCCAACGAGTCCTTGGACCGCACGTAGCCCACGAGTCCTTGGACCGCACGCAGCCCACGAGTCCTTGGACCGCACGCAGCCCACGAGTCCTTGGACCGCACACAGCCCACGAGTCCTTGGACCACACACAGCCCCCGAGTCCTTGGACCGCACACAGCCCCCGAGTCCTTGGACTGCACACAGCCCCCGAGTCCTTGGACCGCACACAGCCCCCGAGTCCTTGGACCGCACACAGCCCCCGAGTCCTTGGACCGCACACAGCCCCCGAGTCCTTGGACCGCACACAGCCCCCGAGTCCTTGGACCGCACACAGCCCCCGAGTCCTTGGACCGCACACAGCCCACAAGTGCTTGGACCGCACACAGCCCCCGAGTTCTTGGACCGCACGCAGCCCACGAATTTTTGGACCGCACGTAGCCCACGAGTCCTTGGACCGCACACAGCTTTGGCTCACACAGAGCCACTCAATGTCAGCCACTCCACTTCCCCCTTGTAACTCTCAGCAAACCCTCATTATATGGGCTCTGAGCACCGGGGCCCAAACCCTGCTGGTTGACTTCAAATGCTGGACACTGGATTGGAGATTCCTTCCCTCCCAAGGCACTGTGAAATCTCCAGACCACGGAGCCCCATTCCAGCAATATCCAAATCTGGAGAAAACTGCCACAGCAGTATTCTCCACTCACAACCTACACTCCGTGGTTCTGCACTTCGCACATGTGCAGACCCTGTGCCCATCACCAGACCACCTCTACCTGCCTTTATCCCGTGACAGGGCCCTGCACTGTGACAATATATATATATACTGTGAGATTCCCCTCCCCCTTGGTCCATATATATATATACTGTGAGATTCCCCTCCCCCTTGGTCCATGTATATATATATCCTGTGAGATTCCCCTCCCCCTTGGTCCATATATATATATACTGTGAGATTCCCCTCCCCCTTGGTCCATGTATATATATACTGTGAGATTCCCCTCCCCCCTTGGTCCATGTATATATATATCCTGTGAGATTCCCCGCCCCCTTGGTCCATGTATATATATATATCCTGTGAGATTCCCCTCCCCCTTGGTCCATGTATATATATATATACTGTGAGATTCCCCTCCCCCTTGGTCCATGTATATATATATCCTGTGAGATTCCCCGCCCCCCTTGGTCCATGTATATATATACTGTGAGATTCCCCTCCCCCCTTGGTCCATGTATATATATATATCCTGTGAGATTCCCCTCCCCCTTTGTCCATGTATATATATATCCTGTGAGATTCCCCTCCCCCCTTGGTCCATGTATATATATATATACTGTGTGATTCCCCTCCCCCCTTGGTCCATGTATATATATACTGTGAGATTCCCCTCCCCCCTTGGTCCATGTATATATATACTGTGAGATTCCCCTCCCCCCTTGGTCCATGTATATATATACTGTGAGATTCCCCTCCCCCTTGGTCCATGTATATATATACTGTGAGATTCCCCTCCCCCTTGGTCCATATATATATATATACTGTGAGATTACCCTCCCCCCTTGCTCCATGTATATATATATCCTGTGGGATTCCCCTCCCCCCTTGGACCCTGTATATCTGCGGCGTGGCAGGGAAGCGGTTATACCGGGTCTCGGTTGAGGTTACAGCCATGATCCCAGATACATTTTTTTGTGTTTTTTTACTTTCATGTAGAAATAATCCGGGAGGCTTTACTTTTCCGGGTGATGGAAGGGGGCCCCCCCCCCAACGTTGCCCCTTATACCAGGCCCCCCCAAGCGATCAAGGAGCCCAATAAGGATGTGACTGGCGGCCATCTTGCCCCGGCGCACAGTGAGAGGAAATGAAGTTGCTCCTCCCACTGTGTGATGTCACATCCCGGAACATCCAGGATTTAGTCCCTTCCGGTTCCGGCTCTTTGTTTTCTGGCCGGCTACCGCCCAGCGAAGCGACCAATCAGAACGATCTCTGTCTGATTGGCTGCACTGGAGCCTAAAGGAGAGATGGGGGTTCTAATAGACACCCCTCCCCCCCAATCTCTCCATACAGAGAGGACCTGTCACTGCCTATTGCTGTCACAAGGGATGTTTACATTTCTTGTGACAGCAATAAAAATGGTCTGCTGGCCGGCCAATGGGAATACCTGTGTGATGTGCCCCTCCCTTCCCCCACAAGAGGGACCCCTCCAGGATGCCATCGGTGAGGAGAAAGACCCGTCTCTGGATGATCACACCACTGCGGCTACAGGTAAGTGACAACCAATGGGGGTTTACAGAGAGTTTTTGTTAGAGGGGGGAGGGGGGGTTGGGATTTCCCCTTTATTATCATGTTTGTGTCAGTATTTATCATAGATGGGGGACCCTCTATGGAGACATTCTTATACTGGAGATGTCTTCATAAACCCTCATTAGATATGCGCTTCAAAGGCTCCTCCCATCCAGGATAAATAGTGACACAAAGGTGGTAATAATTCATTCCATGATGGCCGTGGTCGGATGAGTATCCCGGAGGATCCGGCCATACCCATAATTCAGTGTGTGGAAAGTCTGACATCGAACTAATCCTATCGGTTTACTGGCTTTTCCACAGTGAATTATGGGTATGGTTGGTGACTCCGGGATACTCATCCGACCACGGCCATCATGGAATGAATTATTATCACCTTTGTGTCACTATTTATCCTGGATGGGAGGAGCCTTTGAAGCGCATATCTAATGAGGGTTTCTGAAGACATCCTTAAAGCAGAAGTAATTCCGATGACGGAACAGTTTTCTTCACAATGAATGATGTGTATGATTGGCTACTCCGAGGTCCTCATTCCAACCACGGCCTTCATTGAATGAATTATTACCACCTTTGTGTCACTATCTAGCATGGGTGGGAGGAGCCAATCCTCCAATTATTCAATAATTGTAATAATGACAACGATAATGATAATAATAATCCTAATATTAATGGCAATAACAATATTAACCCCTCCCCCTCCAGAGGATTCCCCCTCTTCCTGACCAGACCATTTGTTGCATTACGGCGCTGCTTTACTTTAACTGACAATTGCGCGGTCATGCAGTCATGGAATGCTGCAGCTAAATGACATTTACGTCTTTTTTTTTTTTGTACTAACTGAGCTTTCTTTCGGTGGTATTTGATCGCTTGTTCGGTTTTTATTTTTTGCGCTATAAAACAAAAAGATCGACAATTATTGAAAAAATAAATATTTCTGACTGTTTGCTATTAAACACATCCAGGAAAAAAAATGTAAAAAATCCAGTTTTGTCATAAGTTTGGGCTAAAATATATTCTGCTCCGTGTCTTTGTGAAAAAAAAATCCCAATACGTGTAAATTAATGAGTTAATGTGAAGTTGTAGCGTCTACAATTGGCGGTATAGATACGGGGATTTTATTTCTTTTCTACTAGTAATGGTTGGCGATCAGCGACTTATATCGGGACTGCGGCGGGCATTCTGACACTGGGGGGGGGGGGTGACTTGGTGTCACTGACATCCCCGGTGACACCAATACAGTGTTACAATTAGAAATGGGTGCCGCGCCCTATAGATGAAGGAATCTCTATTTTGAACACTGGCTGTATAATATTTCCCCAGACCAATGGTGTAGTAGGTATTATACCCGGTAACAATATATATTCAATGAGGTGCTGACAATCTTCTAGTATAACCTCCATTCAGCTGCATACAAGGGTTTCCCCCCCTTCATGACCAGGAACAATAGGGAGATGGAGCAAGCAGTGTAAGGAGGGAGATCCCACCATTCCTACACATGGTCACATCCAGGAAGTATATAGGAGAGCCATCAACTCATCCCATCCTAGAGGAATCTATTCCATCTCCTCCCAGGAAGCCATGTCAGCCTAATATTAGGCTTTGAGGAAGGTGAGCGCATAAAAGAGCGACTATCCAAGTCTATTATCTGTATACAGCTCTCCCATCAGCAGGCAGAAAACACATTGGACTTTAAGCACCTCCCACCATATAGTCCAATGACGGGCGCAAGGCGGTTCTCTCGTTCTGATAGGACGTCATATGACGTCCTCCCATTCTCACTGCGCATGAGCGGCTCAGGGAGCACGCAGCACGACGATCGCTGATGCGCTGTGTCCCTTGGACACAGTGGATCACGGAAAGACCCGAAGATGTCGGCTCGGTCATGTGATCTACTGTGTCCAATCACAGCTGATCGCATGTAAACAGGGAAATGCCGGTTATCGGCATTTCTCTCCTCTCGAGCTGTCATGCTGACAGAGGGGAGGAGAGCCGGTAATCGGCTTTCCGCGAAGGGGACATGTACACTGATCATATGAGCACTGATGATCAGTGTGCCCTGATGATCAGTATAGCCCCAGCAGTGCCACCTGTCAGTGTCCATCATTGCCTCGTGCCAGTGCACATCAGTGCTACATATCAGTGCCCATCTGAGCTGCTTTTCAGTGTCACCCATCAGTGCCAGTCAGCGCCACCTATCAATGCTAATCAGTGCCACCTATCAGTGCTTCCAATCTGTGCTGCCTATCAGTGCACATCAGTGCCGCCTATAAGTGCCTGTCAGTGCCGCGTGTCAGTGCCAGGTATTAGTGCTGCCTTTCAGTGCCCATCAGTGATGCCTGTCAATGCCCATCAGTGCCACCTACCAGTGCTTCCTCATTAGTGCCACCTATCAGTGCCCACCAGTGCAGCCTCATTAGCGCACATCAGTGAAGGAGAAAAATCACTTATTTACAAAATTTTATAACAAATACTAAGAAAAAACATTTTTTTTTCAAAATTTTCAGTGGTTTTTGGTTTGTTTAAGAAAAAATAAAAAACCCTGAGGTGATTAAATACCACCAAAATAAAGCTCTATCTGTCACAAAAAAATAATAAAAATGTCATATGGGTACAGTGTTGCATGACCGCACAATTGTCATTCAAAGTGCAACAGCGCTGAAAGCTGGAAATTGGCCTTGGCAGGAAGGGGGTAGAAGTGCCCTGTAGGCAGGAAGGGGGTAGATGTGCCCGGTAGGCAGGAAGGGGGTAGGAGTGCCCTGTAGGCAGGAAGGGGGTAGAAGTGCCCGGTAGGCAGGGAGAGGGTAGAAGTGCCCTGTAGGCAGGAAGGGGGTAGAAGTGCCCGGTAGGCAGGAAGGGGGTAGAAGTGCCCTGTAGGCAGGAAGGGGGTAGAAGTGCCCGGTAGGCAGGAAGGGGGTAGAAGTGCCCTGTAGGCAGGAAGGGGGTAGAAGTGCCCGGTAGGCAGGAAGGGGGTAGAAGTGCCCGGTAGGCAGGAAGGGGGTAGAAGTGCCCGGTAGGCAGGGAGAGGGTAGAAGTGCCCTGTAGGCAGGAAGGGGGTAGAAGTGCCCGGTAGGCAGGAAGGGGGTAGAAGTGCCCGGTAGGCAGGAAGGGGGTAGAAGTGCCCTGTAGGCAGGAAGGGGGTAGAAGTGCCCTGTAGGCAGGGAGAGGGTAGAAGAGCCCGGTAGGCAGGAAGGGGGTAGAAGTGCCCGGTAGGCAGGAAGGGGGTAGAAGTGTCCGGTAGGCAGGAAGGGGGTAGAAGTGCCCGGTAGGCAGGAAGGGGGTAGAAGTATCCGGTAGGCAGGAAGGGGGTAGAAGTGCCCGGTAGGCAGGAAGGGGGTAGAAGTGCCCGGTAGGCAGGGAGAGGGTAGAAGTGCCCTGTAGGCAGGAAGGGGGTAGAAGTGCCCGATAGGCAGGAAGGGGGTAGAAGTGCCCGGTAGGCAGGAAGGGGGTAGAAGTGCCCTGTAGGCAGGGAGAGGGTAGAAGTGCCCTGTAGGCAGGAAGGGGGTAGAAGTGCCCTGTAGGCAGGAAGGGGGTAGAAGTGCCCTGTAGGCAGGGAGAGGTTAGAAGTGCCCGGTAGGCAGGAAGGGGGTAGAAGTGTCCGGTAGGCAGGAAGGGGGTAGAAGTGTCCGGTAGGCAGGAAGGGGGTAGAAGTGCCCTGTAGGCAGGAAGGGGGTAGAAGTGCCCGGTAGGCAGGAAGGGGGTAGAAGTGCCCTGTAGGCAGGAAGGGGGTAGAAGTGCCCTGTAGGCAGGAAGGGGGTAGAAGTGCCCTGTAGGCAGGAAGGGGGTAGAAGTGCCCGGTAGGCAGGAAGGGGGTAGAAGTGCCCGGTAGGCAGGGAGAGGGTAGAAGTGCCCTGTAGGCAGGAAGGGGGTAGAAGTGCCCGATAGGCAGGAAGGGGGTAGAAGTGCCCTGTAGGCAGGGAGAGTGTAGAAGTGCCCTGTAGGCAGGAAGGGGGTAGAAGTGCCCTGTAGGCAGGAAGGGGGTAGAAGTGCCCGGTAGGCAGGAAGGGGGTAGAAGTGTCCGGTAGGCGAGGGGTTAATATTTATTTGGGACATTATTTACATGATTAATCTAGTTTTATGGAATTCACAATTGATTCTTCTATTTCTTTCCTTGTATGCAGCTGAATGGAGGTTCTACTAGATTTCTTTTATGTAGAAGATTGTCAGCACCTCATTGAATATATATTGTTACCGGGTATAATCCCTACTACACCATTGGTCTGGGGAAATATTATACAGCCAGTGTTTAAAATAGAGATTCCTTCATCTATAGGGCGCGGCACCCATTTCTAATTGTAACACGTCACCACATATGCAGACGAGAATGTGATTGGGAGCCAGCAAACTTTTTCATAATGAAAATCAACATCTCCGTGGCTCACAAGTCATTTTATATTCATTTTTCCTGCTAAAAATAACACTGACACTGTACTAATGGCACTAGGCAGCAAGAGATTGACATCTGGGGGGGCGATCAAAGGGTTAACTGTGTGCTTTTTCTCTATGTCCTGTGTCTGTGTGCTTCACTGTAATCACACTGCTTTGCATGGCTGTGCTGTTTTCAGCCATCCAAAGCAGTGTGCACGATCCGACAGGGAGGAGAAATGTTTTGTTTACAAACAGTTCTCCTCGTCGGAGATCCTCGGCAAACACCGGGCACCGGTGAGTGATAAGCGGCCCGCACCTGGTGATTGACAGCCACGACCACCAATGGCGGCACTTGTAGGGCGCGTACACACCTCTCGTGCGCCCCCTACCACAAATACAATATCACGTGTGTGTGTGTGTGTGTGATTTTGCACACCCGTGTCGCCCTGTAGCAGTATTTCAGCTATGGGGCGGTCGGGAAGCTGTTAATAATGAAACTAATATTTATAATGATAATAATCCCAATAATAATGGTAATAATAGTATTAAGAATGGAAATAATCATTTTTTATTTGTTTTATTTATAGGTGCGCAACAAATTCAATAAATCGTAATCTTCTCATCCATCAACCAATCACATGGTACACATAGTACAGGACCTCTACCGCCATGTCATTGGTTATAATGTATGCGGAATCTGCGTTTTGTTGTATTTGCTTCTCACCTACAAATAAAAAAAAAATCAATTTCTAATCCTATTATTGCCATTATTATTCGGATGATTCTCATTATAAATATTATTTCTATTATTAATATTATCACGCCAATACTAAGGAGGCGAAGCAGCCATCTTGGATATTGCGTTGGCTGGGAATCGAACCCAGGTCAGCTGCTTGGAAAGCAGCTCTGCTAACCACTACACCACCAACACGAGGTTGCATGTTTTTAGAGTGTGGGAGGAAACCGGAGTACTCAGAGGAAACCCACGCAGGCACAGGGAGAACATGCAAACTCCATGCAGATAGGGTCCTGGTCAGGATTTCAACCAAGGACCCCAGTGCTGCAAGGCTAACCAATAAGCCTCTGTGCTGCCCATGTGTGGCCTCTGATGTATAAGGCCCGCCCCCGCGGAGCGGGGTAAATCAGTGATGTCCAGTAGAGATTAGAGATGATGTCTTCAGCTGTACATTATTGGGTGGACGGGTTCGGGGATGTCGTCCATCTTATTTCCCACATGAGTGTCCTGTCTGTGAACATGAGGAGAACTCTGTGTGAGATGTTGGTCTGTGGAGCGGCCATGTGAAGAACGCTTCGTGCTCATGTCTTCTGATGGTGAAGGTCTCCTCTGTGCCCCCAACCTGACCCTTAGACAACCTCATATACAGTTGCAAGAAAAAGTATGTGAACCCCTTGGGATTACGAGGAGTTTTGCATGAATTGGGCATAAAATGTGCTCTGAACGTCATCTAAGTCACAACAATAGAAGAACACAGTCTGCTGAACATAATACTACACAAACATTAGATGTTGCCAAGGTTTAATTGCACATAACATGTAAACATTCACAGTGCAGGGAGGAAAAAGTATGTGAGGCCCTCGCTTAATGACTTCTCCCAGAGCTAATTGGAGCCAGGAGTGAGCCAACCTTGACTCCAATCAGTGTGATGATATTGGATGTGTTGCTGACAGCTGTCCTGCCCTTAAAAAACACACACCTGTTTTGGGTTTACTGGTTTCAAGAAGCACTGTCTGATGTGAACCATGCCTCGCAGAAAAGAGCTCTCAGAAGACCTAAGATCAAGAGTTGTTGACTTGCATGAAGCTGGAAAGGGTTACAAAAGTATCTTCAAAAGCCTTGATGTTCATGTGTCCACAGTAAGACAGACTGTCTACAAATGGAGAAAGTTAACACTGTTGCTAATATCCCTAGGCGTGGTCGTCCTGTAAAAATGACTGCAAGAGCACAGCGCAGAATGCTGCATGAGGTAAAGAAGAATCCCAGAGTGTCAGCTAAAGACCTACAGAAATCTCTGGCACATGCTAACATTTTTGTTGACACATCTACAATAAGGAAAACATTAAACAAGAATGGAGTACATGGGAGGACACCACGGAGGAAGCCATTGCTGTCCAAAAAGAATATTGCAGCACATTTGAAGTTTGCAAAAGAGCACCTGGATGTTCCACAGCACTACTGGCAAAATATACTGTGGACAGATGACACCAAGATTGAGTTGTTTGGGAAAAACACACAACACTATGTG
This sequence comes from Staurois parvus, assembly GCF_062004578.1. Lineage (NCBI taxonomy): Eukaryota > Metazoa > Chordata > Amphibia > Anura > Ranidae > Staurois > Staurois parvus. Next base: position 357,783 of record NW_028320023.1, on the reverse strand, counting down.
TGGAGAAAAAAAGGCACAGCTCACCAACATCAAAACCTCATCCCCACTGTGAAACATGGCGGAGGGAGCATCATGGTTTGGGGCTGCTTTGCTGCCTCAGGGCCTGGACGGATTGTTGCCATTGATGGGAAAATGAATTCCAGAGTTTATCAAGACATTTTGCAGGAAAACGTACGACCATCTGTCCGCCAACTGAAGCTCCGCAGAGGATGGGTGATGCAACAGGACAATGACCCAAAGCATACAAGTCATTCAACAAAACAATGGCTGCAACAGCACAGAATACGCCTTCTGGAGTGGCCCAGTCAGAGTCCTGGCCTCAACCCGACTGAAATGCTGTGGCATGACCTTAAGAGAGCGATTCACACCAGACATCCCAAGAATATTGCTACACTGAAACAGTTTTGTGAAGAGGAGTGGTCCAAAATGACTCCAGATCGTTGTGCAGGTCTGATCTGCAACTACAGGAAACGTTTGGTTGAGGTTATTGCTGCCAAAGGAGGGTCAACCAGTTATTAAGTCCAAAGGTTCACATACTTTTTCCTCCCTGCACTGTGAATGTTTACATGTTATGTGCAATTAAACCATGGCAACATCTAATGTTTGTGTAGTATTATGTTCAGCAGACTGTGTTCTTCTATTGTTGTGACTTAGATGACGTTCAGAGCACATTTTATGCCCAATTCATGCAAAACTCCACGTAATCCCAAGGGGTTCACATACTTTTTCTTGCAACTGTAGGACGTCGCTGGTAGTCAGAGTTCTCATTGGCCCCAGCAAAAAAGGCCTCAAGCTGGGATGACGACTCCTCCCACTTCTGAAGCCAAGAAGCGTTCCTGACGTTTCTCTGAGACTTTAACCTCCAAGGCCAGACTTAAGCCAGGGGTCCAGTTCAGTCACAATCCTGGGGCCCCTAATACCACAAACCTACAGACAAGTTCTATTAAACATCCTAAGGGGAAGCCACCATTTCTCAAAGTGGGGGGACATCTGTTGGCCTTTGGGGTCACCTGGTCAGAGACATCTCTGCTTGGGTAAGAGACGTGGTGTCCAGAGGCTACAGGCTGGAGTTCCACTCCCTGCCCCCACCACGCTTCGTGTTGCCTTTGTCCCCGCATAGACTACTGGTCCTCCATGCTGCTCCTGCAGATCTTTTTGTTCTTTTTTTTTATTTCATGGCTTTCAAACTAACTGCACCGTGCAGCTTAGTACAGAATTTCATCAATGTCAGGATGACTGAACTCCCACGCCTGCGCGAGATTGAAGTCACCTTGGCCCAGCCAATTAAAATGGCTGGAGATTAGTGCCCAAGAGCCGCCTGGCTGAAGATGTCAGTGGCTGGTGGGGAGCTCCGGTACACCTCAGCACTGGAGCCAAGAAAAGAACAGTTCTGCTTTAAGACCAATGGAGGGCCTTTTTGGTTGGTCTACGCTTCTTCCGTCGCAGCAATAATTTCTGTAGGATAAAACGGGCGGTATCGCTAGGAATTGCTCCTCTGGATTGGACACTGGGATGGACAGTCATGGTTGTCCATTCTCACCTATTGCCAGAACTCGATCGTAGGATCATGTCTTTTGTTGGAAAGACGCCAGAAGTCGTTGATGGTAAAGTGTTATCTAATGCTGGAAAGAGTAAACCTCTTGTTGATGTGCTGGAAGGGTGACCACGGATGGGATCCCTGGGAGGTGCGACGCTGGGAATGGGAACGTCAGTATGATCCGTAGGGCTGTCCACATTTTCATTTTTTGGTGGGATGGTGTCACTCTCTGGTGGATTGAGCTCGCGGTGCCTGAACCCCTTGGTTGGCCTGCGCCTTTTCATTTGCCGGCATAAATCCTTTAGGCGAGCGCAGATGGGATCCCTAGTAGGTGCGACGCTGGGAATGGGAGAGTCAATCTTGTCCATAGCGTTGTCTGCATTTTCCCCTTTTGGTGGAATGATGACACTCGGTGGGATAATGTCTGTCTTCCATGGGGTCTCCTCTTTGTGCTTGACCACCATTTTTGGCATGCGGTTCTTCATTTGCCGGCATAGGTGAACACTGAGGGAATCCCGAGGTGTGATGCTGCCAATGGGAATGTCGGTATCATCCGTAGCGTTGTCCGCATTTTCAATTGTTGGTGGGAAGGTGTCATTACTTTCTGGTAGAATGATGTCACTCTGTGGGCTGATGTTGCTACTCTGCTGACCCAAGGAGATCTTCCCATTGTACCAACAGCAGAAAGGTTTCCGGGTTTTTACTCCAACCGTTTCCTTGTTCTAAAGCCTCAAGGAGGACATAGGCTGCATTTACTGGGGGGATTAGGGGGCATACAGGGGATTCCTGGGGCTGGGATCACTGTGAATAGTGGGGGGTTGGCATTGCTGAAATTTCGCACTGAGCTGTGCGGGTGCAGCTTAGTGTACTGGGGTGGATAGGCAGGTAAGACACACATCACTCCACAATTGGGATGCCATTGTGATGGTGACCGTCTCTTTGGTGCCTCTTGAGACATCTCCATAAAGGACGTCACTGGCAGGAAGGGTTCTCATTGGCCCCAGCAGAAAAGGCCTCAAGCTGGAAAGACTCCTTCCACTTCTGAAGCCAATCAGAGTTCCTTTCTTTTCTCCCAGGCTTAGGCCTCTAAGGCCAAACCTAGGCCAGGGGCCCAGTTCAGTCACAATCCTGGGGCCCCTAATCCCCAAACCTTCAGACTAGTCCTATTAAACCTCCTGAAGGGAAGTCCCCATTTCCTAAAGTGGGGGGATGTCTGTTGGCCTTTGGGGTCACCTGGTCAGCAGACATCTCAGAAGCTCAGGTAAGAGACGTGGTGTCCAGGGGCTACAGGCTAGAGTTCATCTCCCTGCCCCCACCCCGCTTCGTGTTGTCCAAACTGCCGGTGTCCCCGCAGGGACTAGCGGTCCTCCATGCTGCTCCTGCAGATCTGCTGACCCAAGGAGATCTCCCCATTGGACCAACAGCAGAAAGGTTTCCGGGTTTTTACTCCAACCGTTTCCTTGTTCTAAAGCCTCAAGGAGGACATAGGCTGCATTCACTGGGGGGATTAGGGGGCATACAGGGGATTCCTGAGGCTGGGATCACTGTGAACAGTGGGGGATGGGAAGTCTGTACAAAGCAATGACAGGCTGAGCCGGGACCATTCCCATGTATCCGCACATCCATCGGTCATCTGTGGTCAGGGAAGGATGAGCGATCCTGGCCCTAACCGTAGATGACCGATGGATGTGCGGATACATGGGAATGGTCGCGGCTCCTGTCAGCCTGTCATTGCTTTGTACAGACTTCCCATCCCCCACTGTTCACAGTGATCCCATCCGCAGGAATCCGCTGTATGCCCCTAATCCCCCGAGTGAATGCAGCCTATGTCCTCCTTGAGCTCGGGTTCACACCAATGCGGTGCGGGAAACGCTGCAAATCCTGTACGTTTCCCGCACCACATTGCAATCGCATCACGTTCATGCGATCTGGTGCGGGAGTCAGTAATAAATTATTGACACCCGAAACAGATGGCAAGACGCGATGTGATTGCCAGAAATCACATGACATGGGTGAGAAGACCCATACCATGTGATTCAGGTGCGGATCTAAAGACAGTCCTGCACCTTTGTGGTGCGGATGCGATGTGATTTGAGCCATAGGAAGTGTATGGCCCAAATCGCAGCGCACAGACATGTGCATGGAATGCGCAGAGGAATGCGGTGTGATTCCTGTGCAGACTCCATGCAGTGTCCCGCACCACATAGTGTGAACCGGCTGGGAGGCTTTAGAACAGGGAAAAGGTTGGAGTAAGGCCCCGGTCACAGGGGGCGTACTAATCCGTACAGCTGTGGGGGGCCGTGTTTACTTGCAGGGGATGTACCGGTGTTCATGCATACCTGTGCAGGCAGGTTCATTGATGTCAGTTGGGATGCAGCGGCTGCATGGATACAGACACTGCTCCCAATGTAACATCTGTGCGGGTGAACAGCTGTGAACACAGATAGTGTGCGTTCAGGGCCATGCATCCATACGGATGTCAGATTGGGATCAGCATCTGTGTCCATGTTACCACTACGTCCCAACTGACATCAATGGAACTGCCTGCACAGGGGTGCATGAACACCGGGACATCCCCTGCAAATAAACACGACCCCCCACGGCGGTACACATTGGTATGTCCCCTGTGAATGTGGCCTAAAAACCGGGAACAATTCTGCTGTTGGTCCAATGGGGAGATCTCCTTGGGTCAGCAGATCTGCAGGAGCAGCATGGAGGACCGCTAGTCCCTGCGGGGACACCGGCAGGTTGGACAACACGAAGCGGGGTGGGGGCAGGGAGATGAACTCTAGCCTGTAGCCCCTGGACACCACGTCTCTTACCTGAGCTTCTGAGATGTCTGCTGACCAGGTGACCCCAAAGGCCAACAGACGTCACCCCACTTTAGAAAGTAGGGAAATCCCTGCAGGAGGTTTAATAGGACTAGTCTGCAGGTTTGGGGATTAGGGGCCCCAGGATTGTGACTGAACTGGGCCCCTGGCTTAGGTCTGCTCTTGGAGGATGAAGCTTGGGAGAAAAGAAAGAAACTCTGATTGGCTTCCGAAGTGGGAGGAGTCTTTCCAGCTTGAGGCCTTTTCTGCTGGGACCAATGAGAACCCTTCCTGCCAGTGACGTCCTTTATGGAGATGTCTGAAGAGGCACCAAAGAGACGTTCACCATCAACATGGCGCCCCGAATGCAGTGTGATGTTGCTGCAATTGTCGCATGGCAAGACGCATGAGAATTGCGGGATGACGTGTGTGTTACATCGCACCTGGCTGAAGGCACCAAAGAGACGTCCACCATCAGAAGACATATATACAATGTTCTCTCTATATTGGGGTGTCCCCCCCCCCCCATCATATCTGTATATACAATGTTCTCTCTATATTGGGGGGTCACCCCTCCCCCATCATATCTGTGTATACAATGTTCTCTCTATATTGGGGTGTCACCCCCCCATCATATCTGTGTATACAATGTTCTCTCTATATTGGGGTGTCACCCCTCCCCCATCATATCTGTGTATACAATGTTCTCTCTATATTGGGGTGTCACCCCCCCATCATATCTGTGTATACAATGTTCTCTCTATATTGGGGTGTCACCCCTCCCCCATCATATCTGTATATACAATGTTCTCTCTATATTGGGTTCCCCCCCCCATCATATCTGTATATACAATGTTCTCTCTATATTGGGGTGTCTCCCCTCCCCCATCATATCTGTGTATACAATGTTCTCTCTATATTGGGGTGTCACCCCTCCCCCATATCTGTATATACAATGTTCTCTCTATATTGGGGTGTCACCCCTCCCCCATCATATCTGTGTATCTAATGTTCTCTCTGAGTCTTCTGGCCGGCCTCTTCGGTTGGCCCGCGCTTCTTCTTTAGCCGCAATACATTCTATAGGTGTCAGACACCACCTGACGGTATCTCTAGTGGCCCACAGTGCGGGGTTCCTCAGCACGCGGGGTCTAAGTCCCAATCTGCTTATGCACCAGGGCCCCTGATGGTGGGGATGGACTTGGAGCAGACCGAGACCAGGGCGCGACCCCTGAGTATGTCCAGCAGTGGTAGAGAGTACCGTCAGAGGTGTTGCGGGAAATAGAGCCTGACGAGAAGAGGCTGGTAGGCCTTGCAGCAGGGACTGATCCTTGCGGGATGGATGGACAGTCAGCGTGACGTAAGGCGTAGTCAGGCAGGCCGGGTCAGCAACGTGCGGGCAGTGAGGTACCGGAGGAGCAGGCAGGAGAGTGGTCAGGGTCACGAGCCGGGTTCAGCAACGTGCGGGCAGCGAGGTACCGGAGGAGCAGGCAGAGAATGGTCAGGGTCACGAGCCGGGTTCAGCAACGTGCGGGCAGCGAGGTACCGGAGGAGCAGGCAGGAGAGTGGTCAGGTCAAGCCAGGGGTCAAGCAGGAGACAACCAGCAGGGTCAGGATCAAGATCAAGCAGAAGTCGGCAACAGGAAACTTCACAAATCAGATGACAGGAACAGGATAATAAGACATACCTCCTGTCCTGTTTAAATAGCGCGCCCTGCGCTGTCATTGGTGCCAGGCGCCTGTCCGCGATCGGGAGTGCGCATGCGCGGCCGTCGCCGCCGCCACGATCGCCCAGGGCCCACTGGCTAGAGCGTGTCGGTGTTCTGTGCATGCGCCACCCGGCGTATCGCGGCAGAACACCCGACCCCTGACAATAGGTGAATACGGCTGCGATATTTAGGAGGTGACACAGTCGAAGATGAAACAGTCTGCTGGACATATAACTGGATGTCTCCCGCACAAGATGACGGCGACCTGGTATGAGGTGGGATTGTTGTAATTTTTCACCTTAGGTCGCTTGTGCTTCTTCTTTCGCTGGAATAAATTGCGTGGATTAAAGCGGGTGCCATCACTAGGAGATGCACCGCTGGGATGGCCAGTCGGTTGGTCAGTCCCAGAACTAATGTCATCGCTTGGTGGTTGGATGATGTCACTGATTGATGACATGGTAGAATATTTCTTAGGAATGATGTCATGCGTTGATGGGACGGCATCATCACCCTGTGGAATGACATCACTCGTTGATGGGACGGTATCATCAACCTGTGGAATGACATCACTCAGTAATGGGACGGTATCATCGTCCTGTGGAATGACGTCACTCATTGATGAGAACATTTTGCCATAACTGAACTCTATGGTTGTCCAGCGCCTCTTCATTGCCCGGCATAAATCCCGTAGGATAAAACGGGCGGTATCGCTAGGAATTTCACCTCTGGATTGGACACTGGGATGGACAGTCATGGTTGTCCATTCTCGCCTATTGCCAGAACTCGATCGTAGGATCATGTCTTTTGTTGGAAAGACGCCAGAAGTCGTTGATGGTAAAGTGTTATCTAATGCTGGAAAGAGTAAACCTCTTGTTGATGTGCTGGAAGGATGAACACGGATGGGATCCCTGGGAGGTGCGACGCTGGGAATGGGAAAATCAGAATCTCCCGTAGCACTGTCCGCATATTCATCTTTTGGTGGTATGTGGTCACTCTCTGGTAGATTGAGCTTGTGGTGCCTGAACTCCTTGGTTGGCCTGCGCCTCCCCATTGGCCGGCATAGATCCCGTAGGTGAGCACGGATGTCATCCCTGGGAGGTGGGATGCTGGGAATGGGAAGGTCAGTCTCTTCCATAGCACTGTCCACACTTTCACTTGTTGATGGGAAGATGTTAATGTTCCTGAGCCGCTTGTTTCGCTCGCTCCTCCTCATTTCCCGGAGTAAATCCGTTATGTGAGCACGGACGTCATTGCTAGGAGGTGTGAGGATGGGAGTACGAAAGTCAGCCTGGTCCATAGTGATGTCTGTTGTTAGATCGATGTCAATCGTCGGTGGGTTGATGTTGCTTTTCGTTGGTTGGATCCATTGGTGAAATGGCTTGAAATATTTTAGGAACATTACCAGCAGCAAGATGATAAGTCCCAACAAGCATTCTGATTGGTGCTCAGCAACAGTATTTATAAGCATGGGTAGCACTGTGTTCCCTAAGGCCGCCCACCCATTGGACCAGACTGACTGGAGCCCAGCAAACATCCATTGGTAGCAGTCAGTGGCATTTATAAGCATGGGTGGGATTCTGTTCCCTAAGGCTGCCCACCCATTGGACCAGACTGACTGGAGCCCAGCAAACATCCATTGGTAGCAGTCAGTGGCATTTATAAGCATGGGTGGGGCTGTGTTCCCTAAGGCTGCCCACCCATTGGACCAGACTGACTGGAGCTCAGCAACCATCCATTGGTAGCAGTCAGTGGCATTTATAAGCATGGGTGGGGCTGTGTTCTCTGAGGTTGGCCCCTCGCTGTACCAGACATCGAGTAGTTGATAAAAGAATTCAATCAGCTCCAGGAACATCAAATATTGTTCTAATATTGTGGCCAGATGATTCCTGCGCAGGATGTACCTCAGAATGAGAACACTTATCAGGACTGTCCCCTTATACCAGAATGGAATGGTGGCCAGTAGTGAAAACCAACTGATGGGTCCTGGGGACTCATTTTCCAATTCTCTGACCTTTTCCTGCTCCAGTTCTTCCATCATCTTCATGGTCCTCCCCTCCTCCATGCGTATATCTGGGGAGTCTTTGATGAAATATCGGTGTTCCTCCATCATCTTCATGCTCCCCCCCTCCATGCGGATATCTGGGGAGTCTTTGATGAAATTTCTTTGTTCCTCCATAATCTTCATATCATTGTCCTTGTCCATGCCGGTCTTTGTGGAGTCTTTGATGTCCTTCCTGTGTACTCCCCAAGGGAGCAACAGGATAACAATCGCGGCAAAGATTCTGCACATTTTTGTTTTTTTTTTTTTAGAAAAAAAACAGGAGCTCTGTAAGGAAGCAGCTGTCTCTGGTGAGAGAAAACAGCAACTGAGGACTCACAGTGAGGGAGGTCATGTGACCACAGTGAGGGGGGCGGGGTTTATGTGGGACCAATCAGCAGCCTCTGTTCAGCCTGCTTTACTCCAATTGGCTCATCTGGGATCCAGTCTGTTTACAGTGCAAAGTCACAGTGAGGGGGGCGGAGTTTATGTGTGACCAATCAGCAGCCTCTGTTCAGCCTGCTTTACTCTGATTGGCTCATCTGGGATCCAGCTCAGGTGGCTTTGGATTGGATGTTGGGATGTAGAGCAGATCTGGATTGGATCCTATTATATAACATTGATACCATTTCCCTGTATTTATAATATAGACGCCTCTGTTTATATTCATACAATGTTATTATAATGTCATTTTATTTATTTTACTGTATTAATAGGATTGTAATGATTGATATGAATTGTAATATAAACAATAATGGGTGTAATATTAATAATCCCAATAATTATAATACAATAAAGCTGTTCTGTGTATTTGGATGACAGAAATCTCCTGGCCATTCTCTGTGCTGACATTTCCCTGATGTAATGCACACAGGAGCCGCTAGAGGGCAGCAACACTCAGCTCCTCCTGTAGTGTCCCATCACCATGGATTTCCTCCTGGAAGACCCATCACCATGGAGACCAGGCAGGAAGTGATCGGTGTTTTCATGGTGTCTGGAGGGGAAGTTGGGGAAGCTGCGCCCCGGGGTGGCCGGGAAGGGGAAGTGCTGAGGGAAGGGAGACACTGGGGGAAGGGAGACACTGGGGGGGGGGGTCAGCCCCCATTATTATTATGGGTAATAAGATGTGTAATCATATATAATGTTATAGTGATACATCGTCATAACTCCTCTGATAGTCACACTTATTGTTATCATTAACCATCACCGCTATACCCCCCCATCACCGCTATACCCCCCCCATCATCGCTATACCCCCCCATCATCGCTATACCCCCCCCATCATCGCTATACCCCCCCATCACCGCTATACCCCCCCCATCATCGCTATACCCCCCCCATCATCGCTATACCCCCCATCATCACTATACCCCCCCCCATCATCACTATACCCCCCCATCACTGCTATACCCCCCCATCACTGCTATACCTCCCATCATCGCTATACCCCACCATCATCGCTATACCCCCCCCATCATCGCTGTACCCCCCCCATCATCGCTATACCCCCCATCATCGCTATACCCCACCATCATCGCTATACCCCCCCATCACCGCTGTACACCCCCCCCCCACCATCATCGCTGTACACCCCCCACCATCATCACTGTACACCCCCCCCACCATGGCTGTACACCCCCCCCCCCATGTTTGGGACCCCCTGTATGACCTTTACCGGGGTAATCAGGACGGATGGCGGATGCAATGCTTTACAAGCTGCTAATAAAACAATTATAAATACACATTTTTTTTACCTGCAAAACACGGCATTTATTTATTTATTTCATTGTTTTTTAAGGTGAACTTCTATTGTTGGAGAATATTTCTCTGGCTGTCAGTTTGCATTTGTATCTTCTATGCTGGGAAAAGGTTTCTTTGAGTTGTGATGATTTGGTTTGTGATTATGATGGGTCACCATTGTGAACTAACCATCCGTTTTACTCTTCTAGAAGATCAGGAAATATTCCCGGACACATTCCTTGCTGACTCCCCAACATTAATAAAAGGGGGCGTTCAGAAGAGGGCGACAGACCCCAGTGTAGCCGAAGGGATGATGGCGTGCCCCCTGTCTTCTCTGACAGCCAATGGTGAGTTCACATGGGGAATGCCCTTCATCACTGAGCTGACAACACTGTCTCTGCTGCACTGAAATCCCAAGCAGTGTTGTCAGCCCCGGCCAGTTCTTCTCTGTATTACTAATAGCGTGTTAGGAGGCCTGGATCCCAAATGGGAAAACAGATTTGATGAAGAGAGGCAGCTCTGTAATGTGGGGTATCCCTGAGGGTCCCCAGAAAAGTGTCCAAGGATGAGAGTGCCCCCGGATAGTGTACGTCCAGTAAATGTTTATCAAATGTTACTTCAACTTTAAAGGATAAATGTAAAGGTGTACAACCCCCCCTCCCATCCCCCGATACCTGCTGTACTTACCTTTGGGGTGGGAGCTGTCAGGGCCCCCACAGGTGACCCAGTAGTCCAGGGATTCTCTGGGCAGCACTTCCTGGAAGGAGCAGATGGATTCTGATTGCTCGGCGCTGTCACAGGGAGTCTATCTGGTCCGTCTTGTGAGCGCTGCACAGAAAAGAGCGGATATTTCACATTCCCTGACCACTGGACCTGCTGAAGAAACCCTGACAACTCAGGATGGCCAGAAGTAAGTACAGAGGGACCTGTGGGGGGGGGGGGGGGTACGGTGTTCATACACCCTCTGCACTGCATTTGTATTGTGGAGCTCACGGTGAGCTGACTATCTTCTACACCCTCTGCTATGATATGTCCCCCCCCATGTATGTAGGATGGCATCGGTCTTGGGCAAGCGCCTGGTGCTGAAATCAGCGCCATCCATCAACTCTCATCCATTCTTCTTCAAAACATCACGGTCAGACAGCGGTGGGGGGGGGATAAAGGGGCGTGCTGTCAACCACGCTAGCCCCCAGTCTACAGCACATGTAATACATACATGCACTCTGTCACCTAGAGCTCAGGATGAAATACACATTATAGATTCTCCTTTGAAGCTGGACTCCAGGTATGAAAGGAACATCAATGAATCCTCATAATCTCCTGTACAGCAGAGCTCAGGCTGGGAGATGGAGGAGCATCAGAGGGAACCAATAGGAATAGATAGAATTTGTGGTGGTTTTTGCCCATGTGATTGGTTCTGGCCTCTTTCACATAACCGTTCCAATCAGGTCCACCTGTCAGTTTTTTATTTGGCTAAACAGGCCAGACTTCCCTCCCCACCTCCATCAATGAGACTTCCCTCCCCACCTCCATCAATGAGACTTCCCTCCCCACTTCCATCAATGAGACTTTCCTCCTCACTTCCACCAATGAGACTTCCCTCCTCACATCCACCAATGAGACTTCCCTCCCCACCTCCATCAATGAGACTTTCCTCCTCACATCCACCAATGAGCCCCCACTGGGTTGTTTTCTTTTTGTGCTAAAAAGATTGGGGAAAAAAAACCAAACCGTTTTCTTTGTTCTGTTATACAATTTTGCACATTCTCCTCCAGGTTGCTGATGCCTCTCCAGTCGCCGTCTTCTCGTCCAGCGTGCCCGCCAGTACTGGGGTGCACTTACCTGCGGGCGCCGTAGTTACTTTGGCTCCGCCCCCAGACATCATCGGGATGAAGGACAGCGGAGGAGATGTAAGTCCCTGATTTCAGTCTTCTGCTTCATTCTGCCTCAAGTATTCAGGGAAAGGGAAAAGCGCTCACTTTGTAACAGGTTCTCTTTCTAGCCCCGCCTCCTCTGCGGCTCTTTTTGTATAAACGGTTTGGTTAGGAAGGGAAGGATTACCATACACTTACAGATCTAAAGCCAGCGAGTTATAGAGGAAATAATGCAGCATGCAGACCTTTTACTAAAGCGCAACTCCACCAAAAAGGGGAAATTCCGCTTTAAAGTGACATCAACCACTTGCCTACCGGGCACTTTTACCCCCTTCCTGCCCAGGCCAGATGTCACACTTTGAATAACAATCGCACGGTCATGCAACATTGCATCCAAACTAAATTTATATCTTTTTTTTTGACAAATAGAGCTTTTTTTTGCTATTTAATCATCACTGGGGGAAAGGGGGGGGGGAGGGGGGGTTATTTTGTGCTAAACAAAAGAAAGACCAAACATTATGAAAAAAATATATATTTTCTCTAAAGTTTTGTAAATAGGTGATGTTTCTCCTTCAATGATGTGTGCAGATGAGGCTGCACTGATGGGCACTGAGAGCCAGCACTGATGGGCATTGATTGGTGGGACTGATGGGCACTGACAGCCAGCACTGAGATGGCACTGATAGTCAGCACTGATGGGTATTGATCAGGAGGCACTGTTGAGGCTGCACCAATATGCAGAACTGATAGACGGCACTGCTGGGCACTGATAGGTAGCACTGATGGGCACAGACAAGCGGCCCTGATGGGCATTTATTGGAGGGACTGATGGGTACTGACATCCAGCACTGAGGAGACACTGATAGTGAGCACTGATGGGTATTGATGAGGAGGCCGTGTTGAGGCTACACCAATATGATGCACTGATGGGACCTTAAATTCAACACTTATAAGCACTGATAGCGTGCACTGATGGCACCGATACAAAGCACTGATGGGGCTACACTGATAAGTGCCCTGATGATCAGTGTATTTGTCCCCTCTGAGAAATGCCGCTTCCCAGCTCTCCTCTCCTCATGTGCTGTGAGCGGGAGGAGAGGACTGCCGATATCCAGCATTTCTGATTTACACTGATCGGCTGTGATTGGGCACAGCTGACCACATGGTAAAAGGCTGCTCTGATTGGCCCTTTTCTTGGACATATGATCAGCTGTGGCTGAAGGAGACAGGGATCAAAGAATTCTATGTTTTATTGTATTTGCTTCTCACCTACAAATAAAAAAAAATATTTTTTCCATTTCTAATCCTATTATTGCCATTATTATTCGGATAATTATCATTATAAATATTTTTTCTATTATTAATATTATCACGTCAATACTAAGGAGGCGAAGCAGCCATCTTGGATATTGCGTTGGCTGGGAATCGAACCCAGGTCAGCTGCTTGGAAAGCGGCTATGCTAACCACTACACCACCAACACGAGGTTGCATGTTTTTAGAATGTGGGAGAAAACTGGAGTACCCGGAGGAAACCCACGCAGGCACAGGGAGAACATGCAAACTCCATGCAGATAGGGTCCTGGTCAGGATTTCAACCAAGGACCCCAGTGCTGCAAGGCTAACCAATAAGCCTCTGTGCTGCCCATATTTTGGCCTCTGATGTATAAGGCCCGCCCCCGCTGAGCGGGGTAAATCAGTGATGTCCAGTAGAGATTAGAGATGATGTCTTCAGCTGTACATTATTGGGTGGACGGGTTCGGGGATGTTGTCCATCTTATTTCCCACATGAGTGTCCTGTCTGTGAACATGAGGAGAACTCTTTGTGTGAGATGTTGGTCTGTGGAGCGGCCATGTGAAGAACGCTTCGTGCTCATGTCTTCTGATGGTGAAGGTCTCCTCTGTGCCCCCAACCTGACCCTTAGACAACCTCATATAGGACGTCGCTGGTAGTCAGAGTTCTCATTGGCCCAGCAGAAAAGGCCTCAAGCTGGGAATACTCCTCCCACTTCTGAAGCCAAGAAGCGTTCCTGACATTTCTCTGAGACTTCAACCTCCAAGGCCAGACTTAAGCCAGGGGCCCAGTTCAGTCACAATCCTGGGGCCCCTAATCCCCAAACCTACAGACAAGTTCTAATAAACATCCTAAGGGGAAGCCACCATTTCCCAATGTGGGGGGACGTCTGTTGGCCTTTGGGGTCACCTGTTCAGGGTCAGCAGACATCTCAGATGCTCCGGTAAGAGACGTGGTGCCCAGAGGCTACAGGCTGGAGTTCCAGTCTGCCTTTGTCCCCACATAGACTACTGGTCCTCCATGCTGCTCCTGCAGATCTTTTTGTTCTTCTTTTTTATTAGTCAGAGTTCTCATTGGCCCAGCAGAAAAGGCCTCAAGCTGGGATGACTCCTCCCACTTCTGAAGCCAAGAAGCGTTCCTGTCATTTCTCTGAGACTTCAACCTCCAAGGCCAGACCTAAGCCAGGGGCCCAGTTCAGTCACAAGTCTGGGGCCCCTAATCCCCAAACCTACAGACAAGTTCAATGAAACGTCCTAAGGGGAAGCCGCTATTTCCCAACGTGGGGGGACATCCCAATATAGAGAGAACATTGTATATACAGATATGATGGGGGAGGGGTGACACCCCAATATAGAGAGAACATTGTATATACAGATATGATGGGGAGGGGTGACACCCCAATATAGAGAGAACATTGTATATACAGATATGATGGGGGAGGGGTGACACCCCAATATAGAGAGAACATTGTATATACAGATATGATGGGGGAGGGGTGACACCCCAATATAGAGAGAACATTGTATATACAGATATGATGGGGGAGGGGTGACACCCCAATATAGAGAGAACATTGTATACAGTGAGGAACAGAAGTATATGAACCCCTGAGAAGATCCGTGTTAATATTTGGTACAGAAGCCTTTGTCTGCAATTACAGAGGTCAGACGTTTCCTGTAGTCCTTGGCCAGGTTTGCACTGCAACAGGGATTTTGGCCGACTCCTCCACACCGATCTCCTCTAGATCTGTCAGGTTTCGGGGCTGTCGCTGAGCAACACGGAGTTTCAGCTCCCTCCAAAGATGTTCTATTGGATTTAGGTGTGGAGACTGGCTAGGCGACTCCAGAACCTTGATATGCTTCTTACGGAGCCACTCCTTGGTTCTCCTGGCTGTGTGCTTCGGGTCGTTGTCATGTTGGAAGACCCAGCCACGACCCGTCTTCAATGCTCTGACTGAGGGAAGGAGGTTGTTGCTGAAAATCTCACAATAATTGGCCCCATTCATCCTCTCCTTAATACAGTGCAGACATCCTGTCCCCTTCACAGAAAAGCCCCCCAAAGCATGATGTTACCACCCCCATGCTTCACAGTAGGGATGGTGTTCTTGGGATGCAACTCATCCTTCTTTTTCCTCCAAACACGACAAGTGAAGTTTACACCAAAAGTTCTCCTTTGGTCTCCTCTGACCACATGACTTTCTCCCATGCCTCCTCTGACCACATGACTTTCTCCCATGCCTCCTCTGACCACATGACTTTCTCCCATGCCTCCTCTGACCACATGACTTTCTCCCATGCCTCCTCTGCATCATCCAGATGGTGATTGGCAACCTTCAGACGGACCTGGACATGTGATGACTGAAGCAGGGGAACCTTAAGACAGGCCTGGACATGTGATGACTGGAGCAGGGGAACCTTCAGACGGGCCTGGACATGTGATGACTTGAGCAGGGGAACCTTCAGACGGGCCTGGACATGTGATGACTTGAGCAGGGGAACCTTCAGACGGGCCTGGACATGTGATGACTGGAGCAGGGGAACCTTCAGACGGGCCTGGACATGTGATGACTGGAGCAGGGGAACCTTCAGACGGGCCTGGACATGTGATGACTGGAGCAGGGGAACCTTCCATGCAATGCATGATTGGAAACCATGATGTCGTAGTGTTCTACCGACAGTGACCTGTGAAACTGTGGTCCCAGCTCTCCATGTCATTGACCAGCTCCTCCCTTGTAGTTCTGGGCTGATTCCTCACCTTTCTTCTCATCAGTGATACCCCACGAGGGGACATCTTACATGGAGCCCCAGTCCGAGGGAGACTGACAGTCGTCTTCAGCCTCTTCCATTTTCTAACAATTGCTCCAACAGTTGATCAATTTTCACCAAGCTGCTTGGCAATTGCCCCGTAGCCCTTTCCAGCCTAGTGGAGGTCCACAATTTTGTCTCTGGTGTCTTTTGACAGCTCTTTGGTCTTGCCCATGGTAGTAGTTGGCGTCTGACTGACTGTGGGGTGGACAGGTGTCTATAAAGAGCTCAGACAGGTGATTTCTAAGTGGGAGAACTTGCAAAATCGCAGGGGGTTCAAATACTTCTGTTCCTCACTGTATACAGATATGATTGGGGGGGTGACACCCCAATATAGAGAGAACATTGTATATACAGATATGATGGGGGAGGGGTGACACCCCAATATAGAGAGAACATTGTATTTACAGATATGATGGGGGAGGGGTGACACCCCAATATAGAGAGAACATTGTATATACAGATATGATGGGGGAGGGGTGACACCCCAATATAGAGAGAACATTGTATATACAGATATGATGGGGGAGGGGGGACACCCCAATATAGAGAGAACATTGTATATACAGATATGATGGGGGAGGGGTGACACCCCAATATAGAGAGAACATTGTATACACAGATATGATTGGGGGGGGTGACACCCCAATATAGAGAGAACATTGTATATACAGATATGATTGGGGGGGTGACACCCCAATATAGAGAGAACATTGTATATACAGATATGATGGGGGGGGGGTGACACCCCAATATAGAGAGAACATTGTATATACAGATATGATGGGAGGGGAGACACCCCAATATAGAGAGAACATTGTATATACAGATATGATGGGGGAGGGGTGACACCCCAATATAGAGAGAACATTGTATACACAGATATGATTGGGGGGGTGACACCCCAATATAGAGAGAACATTGTATATACAGATATGATTGGGGGGGGTGACACCCCAATATAGAGAGAACATTATATTTACAGATTTTATGGGGAGGGTGACACCCCAATATAGAGAGAACATTATATATACAGATTTTATGGGGAGGGTGACACCCCAATATAGAGAGAACATTGTATATACAGATATGATGGGGGGGGTGACACCCCAATATAGAGAGAACATTGTATATACAGATATGATGGGGGAGGGGTGACACCCCAATATAGAGAGAACATTGTATATACAGATATGATGGGGGGGGTGACACCCCAATATAGAGAGAACATTGTATATACAGATATGATGGGGGAGGGGTGACACCCCAATATATAGAGAACATTGTATATACAGATATGATGGGGGAGGGGTGACACCCCAATATAGAGAGAACATTGTATATACAGATATGATGGGGGGGTGACACCCCAATATAGAGAGAACATTGTATATACAGATATGATGGGGGAGGGGTGACACCCCAATATAGAGAGAACATTGTATATACAGATATGATGGGGGAGGGGTGACACCCCAATATAGAGAGAACATTGTATATATGTCTTCTGATGGTGGACGTCTCTTTGGTGCCTTCAGCCAGGTGCGATGTAACACACGTCATCCCGCAATTCTCATGCGTCTTGCCATGCGACAATTGCAGCAACATCACACTGCATTCGGGGCGCCATGTTGATGGTGAACGTCTCTTTGGTGCCTCTTCAGACATCTCCATAGAGGATGTCACTGGCAGGAAGGGTTCTCATTGGCCCCAGCAGAAAAGGCCTCAAGCTGGAAAGACTCCTCCCACTTCGGAAGCCAATCAGAGTTCCTTTCTTTTCTCCCAAGCTTCATCCTCCAAGACTAGACCTAAGCCAGGGGCCCAGTTCAGTCACAATCCTGGGGCCCCTAATCCCCAAACCTTCAGACAAGCCCTATAAAACCTCCTGAAGGGAAGTCCCCATTTCCTAAAGTGGGGGGACGTCTGTTGGCCTTTGGGGTCACCTGGTCAGCAGACATCTCAGAAGCTCAGGTAAGAGACGTGGTGTCCAGGGGCTACAGACTAGAGGTCATCTCCCTGCCCCCACCCCGCTTCGTGTTGTCCAACCTGCCGGTGTCCCCGCAGGGACTAGCGGTCCTCCATGCTGCTCCTGCAGATCTGCTGACCCAAGGAGATCTCCCCATTGGACCAACAGCAGAAAGGTTTCCGGGTTTTTACTCCAACCGTTTCCTTGTTCTAAAGCCTCAAGGAGGACATAGGCTGCATTCACTGGGGGGATTAGGGGGCATACAGGGGATTCCTGGGGCTGGGATCACTGTGAACAGTGGGGGATGGGAAGTCTGTACAAAGCAATGACAGGCTGAGCCGGGACCATTCCCATGTATCCGCACATCCATCGGTCATCTGTGGTCAGGGAAGGATGAGCGATCCTGGCCCTAACCGTAGATGACCGATGGATGTGCGGATACATGGGAATGGTCGCGGCTCCTGTCAGCCTGTCATTGCTTTGTATAAACTTCCCATCCCCCACTGTTCACAGTGATCCCAGCCCCAGGAATCCCCTGTATGCCCCTAATCCCCCCAGTGAATGCAGCCTATGTCCTCCTTGAGCTCGGGTTCACACCAATGAGGTGCGGGAAACGCTGCGAATCCTGTACGTTTCCCGCACCGCATTGCAATCGCATCACGTTCATGCGATCTGGTGCGGGAGTCAGTAATAAATTATTGACACCCGAAACAGATGGCAAGACGCGATGTGATTGCCAGAAATCACATGACATGGGTGAGAAGACCCATACCATGTGATTCAGGTGCGGATCTAAAGACAGTCCTGCACCTTTGTGGTGCGGATGCGATGTGATTTGAGCCATAGGAAGTGTATGGCCCAAATCGCAGCGCACAGACATGTGCATGGAATGCGCAGAGGAATGCGGTGTGATTCCTGTGCAGACTCCATGCAGTGTCCCGCACCACATAGTGTGAACCGGCTGGGAGGCTTTAGAACAGGGAAAAGGTTGGAGTAAGGCCCCGGTCACAGGGGGCGTACTAATCCGTACAGCCGTGGGGGGCCGTGTTTACTTGGGGGATGTACCGGTGTTCATGCATCCCTGTGCAGGCAGGTTCATTGATGTCAGTTGGGATGCAGCGGCTGCATGGATACAGACACTGCTCCCAATGTAACATCTGTGCGGGTGAACAGCTGTGAACACAGATAGTGTGCGTTCAGGGCCATGCATCCATACGGATGTCAGATTGGGATCAGCATCTGTGTCCATGTTACCACTACGTCCCAACTGACATCAATGGAACTGCCTGCACAGGGGTGCATGAACACCGGGACATCCCCTGCAAATAAACACGGCCCCCCACGGCGGTACACGTTGGTATGTCCCCTGTGAATGTGGCCTAAAAACCGGGAACTATTCTGCTGTTGGTCCAATGGGGAGATCTCCTTGGGTCAGCAGATCTGCAGGAGCAGCATGGAGGATCGCTAGTCCCTGCGGGGACACCGGCAGGTTGGACAACACGAAGCGGGGTGGGGGCAGGGAGATGAACTCTAGTCTGTAGCCCCTGGACACCACGTCTCTTACCTGAGCTTCTGAGATGTCTGCTGACCAGGTGACCCCAAAGGCCAACAGACGTCCCCCCACTTTAGAAAGTAGGGAAATCCCTTCAGGAGGTTTAATAGGACTAGTCTGCAGGTTTGGGGATTAGGGGCCCCAGGATTGTGACTGAACTGGGCCCCTGGCTTAGGTCTGCTCTTGGAGGATGAAGCTTGGGAGAAAAGAAAGAAACTCTGATTGGCTTCAGAAGTAGGAGGAGTCTTTCCAGCTTGAGGCCTTTTCTGCTGGGACCAATGAGAACCCTTCCTGCCAGTGACGTCCTTTATGGAGATGTCTGAAGAGGCACCAAAGAGACGTTCATCATCAACATGGCGCCCCGAATGCAGTGTGATGTTGCTGCAATTGTCGCATGGCAAGACGCATGAGAATTGCGGGATGACGTGTGTGTTACATCGCACCTGGCTGAAGGCACCAAAGAGACGTCCACCATCAGAAGACATATATACAATGTTCTCTCTATATTGGGGTGTCCCCCCCCCCATCATATCTGTATATACAATGTTCTCTCTATATTGGGGTGTCACCCCTCCCCCATATCTGTATATACAATGTTCTCTCTATATTGGGGTGTCACCCCTCCCCCATCATATCTGTATATACAATGTTCTCTCTATATTGGGGTGTCACCCCTCCCCCATCATATCTGTATATACAATGTTCTCTCTATATTGGGGTGTCACCCCTCCCCCATCATATCTGTATATACAATGTTCTCTCTATATTGGGGTGTCCCCCCCCCATCATATCTGTATATACAATGTTCTCTCTATATTGGGGTGTCTCCCCTCCCCCATCATAGCTGTGTATACAATGTTCTCTCTATATTGGGGTGTCACCCCTCCCCCATATCTGTATATACAATGTTCTCTCTATTTTGGGGTGTCACCCCTCCCCCATCATATCTGTGTATCTAATGTTCTCTCTGAGTCTTGTGGCCGGCCTCTTCGGTTGGCCCGCGCTTCTTCTTTAGCCGCAATACATTCTATAGGTGTCAGACACCACCTGACGGTATCTCTAGTGGCCCACAGTGCGGGGTTTCTCAGCACGCAGGGTCTAAGTCCCAATCTGCTTATGCACCAGGGCCCCTGATGGTGGGGATGGACTTGGAGCAGACCGAGACCAGGGCGCGACCCCTGAGTATGTCCAGCAGTGGTAGAGAGTACCGTCAGAGGTGTTGCGGGAAATAGAGCCTGACGAGAAGAGGCTGGTAGGCCTTGCAGCAGGGACTGATCCTTGCGGGATGGATGGATGGACAGTCAGCGTGACGTAAGGCGTAGTCAGGCAGGCCGGGTCAGCAACGTGCGGGCAGCGAGGTACCGGAGGAGCAGGCAGAGAATGGTCAGGGTCACGAGCCGGGTTCAGCAACGTGCGGGCAGCGAGGTACCAGAGGAGCAGGCAGGAGAGTGGTCAGGGTCACG
This sequence comes from Staurois parvus, assembly GCF_062004578.1. Taxonomy (NCBI): domain Eukaryota; kingdom Metazoa; phylum Chordata; class Amphibia; order Anura; family Ranidae; genus Staurois; species Staurois parvus. Next base: position 337,001 of record NW_028320023.1, on the reverse strand, counting down.
AGCCGGGTTCAGCAACGTGCGGGCAGCGAGGTACCGGAGGAGCAGGCAGAGAATGGTCAGGGTCACGAGCCGGGTTCAGCAACGTGCGGGCAGCGAGGTACCGGAGGAGCAGGCAGAGAATGGTCAGGTCAAGCCAGGGGTCAAGCAGGAGACAACCAGCAGGGTCAGGATCAAGCAGAAGTCGGCAACAGGAAACTTCACAAATCAGATGACAGGAACAGGATAATAAGACATACCTCCTGTCCTGTTTAAATAGCGCGCCCTGCGCTGTCATTGGTGCCAGGCGCCTGTCCGCGATCGGGAGTGCGCATGCGCGGCCGTCGCCGCCGCCACGATCGCCCAGGGCCCACTGGCTAGAGCGTGTCGGTGTTCTGTGCTTGCGCCACCCGGCGTATCGCGGCAGAACACCCGACCCCTGACAATAGGTGAATACGGCTGCGATATTTAGGAGGTGACACAGTCGAAGATGAAACAGTCTGCTGGACATATAACTGGATGTCTCCCGCACAAGATGACGGCGACCTGGTATGAGGTGGGATTGTTGAGATTTTTCACCTTAGGTCGCTTGTGCTTCTTCTTTCGCTGGAATAAATTGCGTGGATTAAAGCGGGTGCCATCACTAGGAGATGCACCGCTGGGATGGCCAGTCGGTTGGTCAGTCCCAGAACTAATGTCATCGCTTGGTGGTTGGATGATGTCACTGATTGATGACATGGTAGAATATTTCTTAGGAATGATGTCATGCGTTGATGGGACGGCATCATCACCCTGTGGAATGACATCACTCGTTGATGGGACGGTATCATCAACCTGTAGAATGACATCACTCAGTAATGGGACGGTATCATCGCCCTGTGGAATGACGTCACTCATTGATGAGAACATTTTGCCATAACTGAACTCTGTGGTTGGCCAGCGCCTCTTCATTGCCCGGCATAAATCCCGTAGGATAAAACGGGCGGTATCGCTAGGAATTTCACCTCTGGATTGGACACTGGGATGGACAGTCATGGTTGTCCATTCCTCCCTATTGCCAGAACTCGATCGTAGGATCATGTCTTTTGTTGGAAAGACGCCAGAAGTCGTTGATGGTAAAGTGTTATCTAATGCTGGAAAGAGTAAACCTCTTGTTGATGTGCTGGAAGGATGAACACGGATGGGATCCCTGGGAGGTGCGACGCTGGGAATGGGAAAGTCAGAATCTCCCGTAGCACTGTCCGCATATTCATCTTTTGGTGGTATGTGGTCACTCTCTGGTAGATTGAGCTTGCGGTGCCTGAACTCCTTGGTTGGCCTGCGCCTCCCCATTGGCCGGCATAGATCCCGTAGGTGAGCACGGATGTCATCCCTGGGAGGTGGGACGCTGGGAATGGGAAGGTCAGTCTCTTCCATAGCACTGTCCACACTTTCACTTGTTGATGGGAAGATGTTAATGTTCCTGAGCCGCTTGTTTCGCTCGCTCCTCCTCATTTCCCGGAGTAAATCCGTTATGTGAGCACGGACGTCATTGCTAGGAGGTGTGAGGATGGGAGTACGAAAGTCAGCCTGGTCCATAGTGATGTCTATTGTTAGATTGATGTCAATCGTCGGTGGGTTGATGTTGCTTTTCGTTGGTTGGATCCATTGGTGAAATGGCTTGAAATATTTTAGGAACATTACCAGCAGCAAGATGATAAGTCCCAACAAGCATTCTGATTGGTGCTCAGCAACAGTATTTATAAGCATGGGTAGCACTGTGTTCCCTAAGGCCGCCCACCCATTGGACCAGACTGACTGGAGCCCAGCAACCATCCATTGGTAGCAGTCAGTGGCATTTATAAGCATGGGTGGGATTCTGTTCCCTAAGGCTGCCCACCCATTGGACCAGACTGACTGGAGCCCAGCAAACATCCATTGGTAGCAGTCAGTGGCATTTATAAGCATGGGTGGGGCTGTGTTCCCTAAGGCTGCCCACCCATTGGACCAGACTGACTGGAGCTCAGCAACCATCCATTGGTAGCAGTCAGTGGCATTTATAAGCATGGGTGGGGCTGTGTTCTCTGAGGTTGGCCCCTCGCTGTACCAGACATCGAGTAGTTGATAAAAGAATTCAATCAGCTCCAGGAACATCAAATATTGTTCTAATATTGTGGCCAGATGATTCCTGCGCAGGATGTACCTCAGAATGAGAACACTTATCAGGACTGTCCCCTTATACCAGAATGGAATGGTGGCCAGTAGTGAAAACCAACTGATGGGTCCTGGGGACTCATTTTCCAATTCTCTGACCTTTTCCTGCTCCAGTTCCTCCATCATCTTCATGGTCCTCCCCTCCTCCATGCGTATATCTGGGGAGTCTTTGATGAAATATCGGTGTTCCTCCATCATCTTCATGCTCCCCCCCTCCATGCGGATATCTGGGGAGTCTTTGATGAAATTTCTTTGTTCCTCCATAATCTTCATATCATTGTCCTTGTCCATGCCGGTCTTTGTGGAGTCTTTGATGTCCTTCCTGTGTACTCCCCAAGGGAGCAACAGGATAACAATCGCGGCAAAGATTCTGCACATTTTTGTTTTTTTTTTTTTAGAAAAAAAACAGGAGCTCTGTAAGGAAGCAGCTGTCTCTGGTGAGAGAAAACAGCAACTGAGGACTCACAGTGAGGGAGGTCATGTGACCACAGTGAGGGGGGCGGGGTTTATGTGGGACCAATCAGCAGCCTCTGTTCAGCCTGCTTTACTCTGATTGGCTCATCTGGGATCCAGTCTGTTTACAGTGCAAAGTCACAGTGAGGGGGGCGGAGTTTATGTGTGACCAATCAGCAGCCTCTGTTCAGCCTGCTTTACTCTGATTGGCTCATCTGGGATCCAGTCCAGGCGGCTTTGGATTGGATGTTGGGATGTAGAGCAGATCTGGATTGGATCCTATTATATAACATTGATAACATTTCCCTGTATTTATAATATAGACGCCTCTGTTTATATTCATACAATGTTATTATAATGTCATTTTATTTATTTTACTGTATTAATAGGATTGTAATGATTGATATGAATTGTAATATAAACAATAATGGGTGTAATATTAATAATCCCAATAATTATAATACAATAAAGCTGTTCTGTGTATTTGGATGACAGAAATCTCCTGGCCATTCTCTGTGCTGACATTTCCCTGATGTAATGCACACAGGAGCCGCTAGAGGGCAGCAACACTCAGCTCCTCCTGTAGTGTCCCATCACCATAGATTTCCTCCTGGAAGACCCATCACCATGGAGACCAGGCAGGAAGTGATCGGTGTTTTCATGGTGTCTGGAGGGGAAGTTGGGGAAGCTGCGCCCCGTGGTGGCCGGGAAGGGAGACACTGGGGGGGGGGGGAGACATGGGGGGGGGGTCAGCCCCCATTATTATTATGGGTAATAAGATGTGTAATCATATATAATGTTATAGTGATACATCGTCATAACTCCTCTGATAGTCACACTTATTGTTATCATTAACCATCATTTCTATACCCCCCCCCATCATCACTATACCCCCCATCATTTCTATACCCCCCCATCATCACTATACCCCCCCATCATCATCGCTATACCCCCCCCATCATTGCTATACCCCCCCATCATCGCTATACCCCCCCCATCATCGCTATACCCCCCCCATCATCGCTATACCCCCCCATCATCGCTATACCCCCCCATCATCGCTATACCCCCCCATCACTGCTATACCCCCCCCATCAACGCTATACCCCCCCATCACCGCTGTACACCCCCCCCCACCATCATCGTTGTACACCCCCCCCCCCACCATCATCGCTGTACACCCCCCCATCATCGCTGTACAACCCCCATCATCGCTGTACACCCCCCCATCATCGCTGTACACCCCCCCCATCATCACTGTACACCCCCCCCCCATCATCACTGTACACCCACCCCCCCATCATGGCTGTACACCCCCCCCCCATCATGGCTGTACACCCCCCATCATCGCTGTACACCCCCCCATCATCGCTGTACACCCCCCCCCCCCACCTTGGCTGTACACCCCCCCCCCCCCCCACCATGGCTGTACACCCCCCACCATGGCTGTACACCCCCCCCCATGTTTGGGACCCCCTGTATGACCTTTACCGGGGTAATCAGGACGGATGGCGGATGCAATGCTTTACAAGCTGCTAATAAAACAATTATAAATACACATTTTTTTTACCTGCAAAACACGGCATTTATTTATTTATTTCATTGTTTTTTAAGGTGAACTTCTATTGTTGGAGAATATTTCTCTGGCTGTCAGTTTGCATTTGTATCTTCTATGCTGGGAAAAGGTTTCTTTGAGTTGTGATGATTTGGTTTGTGATTCTGATGGGTCACCATTGTGAACTAACCATCCGTTTTACTCTTCTAGAAGATCAGGAAATATTCCCGGACACATTCCTTGCTGACCCCCCAACATTAATAAAAGGGGGCGTTCACAAGAGGGCGACAGACCCCAGTGTAGCCGAAGGGATGATGGCGTGCCCCCTGTCTTCTCTGACAGCCAATGGTGAGTTCACATGGGGAATGCCCTTCATCACTGAGCTGACAACACTGTCTCTGCTGCACTGAAATCCCAAGCAGTGTTGTCAGCCCCGGCCAGTTCTTCTCTGTATTACTAATAGCGTGTTAGGAGGCCTGGATCCCAAATGGGAAAACAGATTTGATGAAGAGAGGCAGCTCTGTAATGTGGGGTATCCCTGAGGGTCCCCAGAAAAGTGTCCAAGGATGAGAGTGCCCCCGGATAGTGTACGTCCAGTAAATGTTTATCAAATGTTACTTCAACTTTAAAGGATAAATGTAAAGGTGTACAACCCCCCCTCCCATCCCCCGATACCTGCTGTACAACCCCCCCTCCCATCCCCCGATACCTGCTGTACAACCCCCCCTCCCATCCCCTGATACCTGCTGTACTTACCTTTGGGGTGGGAGCTGTCAGGGCTCCCACAGGTGACCCAGTAGTCCAGGGATTCTCTGGGCAGCACTTCCTGGAAGGAGAAAGTACAGAGGGACCTGTGGGGGGGGGGGGGGTACGGTGTTCATACACCCTCTGCACTGCATTTGTATTGTGGAGCTCACGGTGAGCTGACTATCTTCTACCCCCTCTGCTATGATATGCCCCCCCCCCCCCATGTATGTATGGTGGCATCAGTCTTGGGCAAGCGCCTGGTGCTGAAATCAGCGCCATCCATCAACTCTCATCCATTCTTCAAAACATCACGGTCAGACAGCGGTGGGGGGGGGATAGAGGGGCGTGCTGTCAACCACGCTAGCCCCCAGTCTACAGCACATGTAATACATACATGCACTCTGTCACCTAGAGCTCAGGATGAAATACACATTATAGATTCTCCTTTGAAGCTGGACTCCAGGTATGAAAAGAACATCAATGAATCCTCATAATCTCCTGTACAGCAGAGCTCAGGCTGGGAGATGGAGGAGCATCAGAGGGAACCAATAGGAATAGATAGAATTTGTGGTGGTTTTTGCCCATGTGATTGGTTCTGGCCTCTTTCACATAACCGTTCCAATCAGGTCCACCTGTCAGTTTTTGGATTTGGCTAAACAGGCCAGACTTCCCTCCCCACCTCCATCAATGAGACTTCCCTCCCCACCTCCATCAATGAGACTTCCCTCCCCACCTCCATCAATGAGACTTCCCTCCCCACCTCCATCAATGAGACTTTCCTCCTCACATCCACCAATGAGACTTCCCTCCCCACCTCCATCAATGAGACTTTCCTCCTCACATCCACCAATGAGCCCCCACTGGGTTGTTTTCTTTTTGTGCTAAAAAGATTGGGGAAAAAAAAACAAACCGTTTTCTTTGTTCTGTTATACAATTTTGCACATTCTCCTCCAGGTTGCTGATGCCTCTCCAGTCGCCGTCATCTCGTCCAGCGTGCCCGCCAGTACTGGGGTGCACTTACCTGCGGGCGCCGTAGTTACTTTGGCTCCGCCCCCAGACATCATCGGGATGAAGGACAGCGGAGGAGATGTAAGTCCCTGATTTCAGTCTTCTGCTTCATTCTGCCTCAAGTATTCAGGGAAAGGGAAAAGCTGTCACTTTGTAACAGGTTCTCTTTCTAGCCCCGCCTCCTCTGCGGCTCTTTTTGTATAAACGGTTTGGTTAGGAAGGGAAGGATTACCATACACTTACAGATCTAAAGCCAGCGAGTTATAGAGGAAATAATGCAGCATGCAGACCTTTTACTAAAGCGCAACTCCACCAAAAAGGGGAAATTCCGCTTTAACCACTTGCCTACCGGGCACTTATACCCCCTTCCTTACCAGGCCAATTTTCAGCTTTCAGCGCTCTCACACTTTGAATGACAATTACTCAGTCATGCAACACATATAAAATTTTCGTCCTTTTTTTCACACAAATAGAGCATTATTTTGGTGGTATTTACTCACCACTGGGTTTTTTATTTTTTGCACTATAAATGAAAAAAGACCGAAAATTTTGAAAAAAAATGCGTTTTTCTTAGTATTTGTTATAAAATTTTTCAAATAAGTAATTTTTCTTCATATATCTTCACCAAAATTTATACTACTACATTTGTTTGGTAAAAATAACACAAATCAGTGCATATTATTTGGTCTGTGTGAAAGCTAGAAAGTCTACAAGCTATGGTACCAATCATTGAAAATTGATCACACCTGATGTACCGATGCCCTATCTCATTTCTTGAGGCCCTAACAAGCCAGAACAGTACAAATACCCCATAAATGACCCCTTTTTGGAAAGTAGACATTCCAAAGTATTCAGTAAGAGGCATGGTGAGTTTTTTAAAGCTGTAGTTTTTTCCAAAAATTCTTTGGAAAATTAAATTTTATTTATTTATTTATTTTTTTTCCCAAAAGATTGGCATATTAACAAGTTATTTCTCACACACAGCACAGGTATACTTGCAACTACACCCCAAAATATTTTCTGCTGCTTCTCCTGAATATAATGATACCAAATGTGTTAGACTTTTGAACATCCTGACCACATAGAGAGGCCCAACATGCAAGGAGCATCAACAAGTGTTCTAGGGACATAAATTACACATCTAACATCTTGACTACGTATTACAATTTTGAAGGCCTTAAAGCACCAGGACAATGGAATTACCCACAAAATGACTCCATTTTGAGAAGCAAACACCCCAACCTATAATCCATGAGGCATAATGAGTCTTTTGAACATGTCGTTTATTTCCAAAAGTTTTCGGAATATGCGGGAAGAAAATGAAAATATATTTTTTTTACACAAAGTTGTTAAGATATTTCTAAAGCATAGCATGTAAATACCACAAAATACACCCCAAAATACATTTTGCTACTCCTCCTGAATATAACGATACCAAATGTGTGAGACTTTTCCGCAGCCTCACCACATAGAGAGGCCCAACATGCAAGGAGCACCATCAGGTGTTCTAGGGACATAAATTGCACATTTAACATCTTGACTACCTATTACACTTTTGAAGACCTTAAAGCACCAGGACAATTGAATTACCCACAAAATGACTCCATTTTGAGAAGCAAACACCCCAACCTAACTTCCATGAGGCATAATGAGTCTTTTGAACATGTTGTTTATTTCCAAACGTTTTTGGAATATGCGGGAAGAAAATGAAAACTTATTTTTTTTTCCACAAAGTTATCCATTTATAAGATATTTCTAACACATAACATGTAAATACCACAAAATACACCCCAAAATACATTCTACTACTCCTCCTGAATATAACGATACCAAATATGTGAGACTTTTCCGCAGCCTCACCACATAGAGAGGCCCAACATGCAAGGAGCACCATCAGGTGTTCTAGGGACATAATTTACACATCTAGTATCTTGACTACCTATTACACTTTTGAAGGTCTTGAAGCACCAGGACAACTGAATTACCCACAAAATGACCACATTTTGAGAAGCAAACACCCCAACGTATATTCCGTGAGGCATAATGAGTCGTTTGAACATGTCAATTATTACCCAAAGTTTTCAGAATATGCGGGAAGAAAATGAAAACATATTTTTTTTTACAGAAAGTTGTCCATTTATAAAATATTTCTAACACACAGCACGTAAATACCAAAAAAAAAACCCCAAAATACATTCTGCTACCTCTCCTGAGTATGGCAATAGCAAATGTGTGAGACTTTTCTACAGCCTGGCCATATACAGAGGCCCAACATCCAAGTAGCATCTTTAGGCGTTCTAAGGGCAAAAATGACACATCTAATTTCTTGACAACCTAAAACACTTTTGATGGTTTTGGAGGACCAGGACAAAGGAAGCACCCACAAAATGACCCAGTTTTGGAAAGCAAACACTCCAACGTATTTTTTAGGAGGCATAATGAGTCTTTTGAACATGTCGTTTTTTTCCACAAGTTTTCAGAAAATGTGGAAAAAAAATTAAAACTTTATTTTTTTACACAAAGTTGTCGATTTATAAGATATTTCTAACACATAACATGTAAATACCACAAAATACACCCCAAAATACATTCTGCTACTCCTCCTGAGTATGGTAATACCACATGTGTGAGACTTTTCTACAGCCTGACCACATAGAGAGGCCCAACATGCAAGGAGCACCATCAGGTGTTCTAGGGACATAAATTACACATCTAATATCTTGACTACCTATTACAATTTTGAAGGCCCTGAAGCACCAGGACAATGGAATTACCCACAAAATGACCCCATTTTGAGAAGTAAACACCCCAACATATATTCTATGAGGCATAATGAGTCTTTTGAACGTGTCATTTTTTTCCACAAGCTTTCGGACTATGTAAAAAGAAAATGAAAACGTTTTTTTTTACACAACGTTGTTCATTTATAAGATATTTCTAACACATAGCATGTAAATACCACAAAATATACCCCAAAATACATTCTGCTATTCCTCCTGAGTATGGCAATACCACATATGTGACACTTTATAACAGCCTGGCCACATACAGAGGCCCAACATCAAGGTAGGTGTTCTAGGGACATAAATTACACATCTAATTTCCAGACAACCTATCATTTTTGAAGGCCCTTCATATTTCTAACACATAGCATGTACATACCAAGAATTACACCCCAAAATACATTTGAGAAAATGGTAAGCAAAAGATTACCTGTGGTTTTAGTAGTGCAGTTGTCCACAGAGGAGAGCATTGATCCAGGCAGCAGGCAGGGATGTGGTCAGCTACATCAAAAGCAATTGTCCAGGCAGCAGACAGGATTATTGTCCATTGTCAGTACAGGAAGCAGGCAGATATATCATCAGAGCAGCCAAACCATTGGTCCAGGCAGCAGGCAGAGATGTGGTCAGCAGCCAAAGGATTGTCAAGGCAGAGACACGGCATAGCCAAAATATCAGTCCCGGTAGTAGGCAGGAACATGGTCCATGGTACAGGTAGCAGGCAGAGGCGTGGTCAGTTCATGTGTCAGGCAGCGGCATGTTGGCAATAAGTTGGCAGCAGGCAGAAATATCAGGTTTAGGGCCCCGTCAGCTAAGACAGGGGTAGAGGCTTCGTCCCACCCATCTCTTCGAAGCCTCCGGACTAACAGACCCTTTTTTGGGAATTATAAAACCCAGAGAAAACCAAAAACTTAGTTTTCTCCACTCCGAAAAACTATTCTGAAGCCCCTCACATATGTGAGACCCCTGTATTATTTTGAATCATAATACTACAAAGCAGGGCAGAAGATCAGTCCAAGCGGCGGGGCAAAAAACGTGGTCAATTAACAAGCCGAGGTCAGTTCTGATGGAAAGCAGAGGCATCGTCAATAAACAGGCCAGGGTCATTTCCAGAGCAGGCAGAGATATGGTCAGTTTAGGCGGCAGGCAGAGGCGTGGTCGAATAACAGGCCAGGGTCAGTTCCAGAACAGGCAGAGGTATGGTCAGTTTAGGCAGCAGGCAGTGGCGTTGTCAAATAACAAGCTAGGGTCATTTCAGGAGCAGGCAGAGGCATGAGGAGTGAATGGCAGGAAATTCATAATTACGTTTACCATACTTCACTAATATTTTACAGAAGTATGGTAACGGCGGAAACAGTAACCTATGCAGAGGCCTGGTTGGGAAGGACACTGAGGACAATAAATGCTGGTGTCTCGTCTAACTCCTCTTCTGGAGCACACCCGACATTTTTTTTGACGTCTTTGACCTCCTTCTCTGCGAGGGACTTTTTCAGGAAAATGCTGTTCCTGGAGTCTACTCACTACATCTGAGTGAACACTTTCTGGTGGGCCTCCAGGGTACAAAAGGGCAGTGACAATTTCTTCCTGATACCAAAGAAAGGGCATGGGTGTCTCGGTGGATTTCCGGTAGATTATATATGTGTTATAAACGGCCAAATTAAAAAAATAAATGGAGACTTTTTTATACCAATGGCGGGTTCTTCTTACAGCAAGGTAGGGCTGGATCATCTGATCATTGAAGTCAACTCCCCCCATGAATAAATTATAATCATGGACACATTCTGGTTTTTGGAATGCGCCATTTTTTCTGGTGATTTGCACGTGGTTGTCATTATGAATTGATGAGAGCATGTAGATGTCTCGTTTGTCCCTCCACTTCAAAGCCAATATCTCTTCGTTCCGCAAAGTCACTGACTCCCCTCTCTGTAGTCTTGTGTTCACCAGCCTTTGCGGGAATCCCTTCCTATTCGATCTCACGGTGCCACATGCTAGTGTTCTCCTTCGGTGAAGATTGCGGAAAAGGGGTAAGCTGGTGTAAAAGTTATCAACATAGAGATGATAACCCTTTTCAAAGAGTGGAAACACAAGCTCCCAAACAACTTTTCCACATGCTCCAATATAATCTGGGCATTCAGGGGGATGCAGTTGGCTGTCCTTTCCTTCGTACACGAGGAAGGCGTACACGTACCCCGTGGCTCTGTCGCATAACTTATAAAGTTTAATCCCATATCGGGCCCTTTTGCTGGGGATAAACTGCTTGAAACTCAGCCTGCCACTGAAGGGGACAAGTGACTCATCCACGCAGATGTGTTTTTCTGGGACAAATAATTGGGCAAATTTATCAGAGAAGAAATTAAGGAGTGGCCGAATTTTATATAGTTTATCATATTCTGGGTCATTTTGAGGAAGGCACTGGGTGTTATCGTTGTAATGCAGGAACCTCATGATCATTTGATATCTTGTTCTGGACATGACTGATGAGAAAACTGGCATGTGATAGATTGGGCGGGTAGACCAGTAGGAGTGTAATTGATTTTTTTTGTGAGTCCCATATTAAATGTGAGGCCCAAAAATGTTTTAAATTCCTCCACTGTCAACTGCTTCCATTCATACGGACGGGCATAACATGAATCTGGGTTTGTAGCTATGAACTGTTGGGCATAGAGGTTGCACTGGTCCACAATTAAATTTAGAAAGTCATTGGTAAAAATTAAATTAAAAAAATCAATAGGGGCAAAATTTTCTGTGTTTACCTGGACTCCTGGCTGGGCAGTAAAAGGGGGGATGTTAGCTGCTCCAGAGTTAGAGGGAAGCCATAGGGGGTTTTGAAGGGCATATGGAAGAGTGGCATGGGTCCTAACCCTTTGGGGCTGAGGTAACACCTGACTAGGACCTGGTCTTTCTTGACGTCCTCCATTTCTTGTGGAAGCCACTGCTCTGCTAGTGGATGCTACCGCGCTACTTTTGGTAGCCTGCTCCTCACCAGAACGCCTTCGTTTGATGGGCACAATTTCCTCCTCCTCCGATGATGATTCTGTAACAGATCCACTGCTTAAAACGGGCTCATACTCCAAATCAGAACCACGCTCATAATCCAAATCAGAATCATGCTCTGAGAGCTCCCCGCTGCTCTCGTCGGTCATGGATAAAATTTGGTACGCCTCCTCGCAAGAAAATAATTTTTTGGACATACTGGGACAGTTGAGGCTGCACTGATGGGTGCTGATGAGGCTGCACTTGTGGGTGCTGATGGGGGTACACTGCTAGGTCCTGATGAGGGTGCGCTGATGGGGATGCACTGATGAGAGTGCACTGACGGGTGCTGATGAGGCTGCACTTGTTGGTGATTATAGGGGTGCACTGCTGAGCACTGATGAGGGTGCGCTGTTGGGGGTGCACTGATGGGTGCTGCTGATGAGGCTGCACTAATGGACACTGATGAGGTTGCACTGCTGTGCAATAATGGGCTGCACTGATAAACTGCCACTGATGTGCTCTGATGGGTGCTAATGAGGATCCACTGATAGGGTGGTACTGATGTGTATGAATAAGTGGCACTGATGTACACTGATAAGCTGCAGTGATGAAGCAGCACTGGTGGACACTGATGAGCACCGATAAGTTGCAGTGATGAGACAGCACTGATGAGCACTGATAAGCTGCAGTGATGAAGCAGCACTGGTGGACACTGATGAGCCCTCACTAATGGGCACTGATGAGCACTTGCTGATGGGCACTGATGTGCACAGATCGGCACTGATGAGCACCGATATGCACAGTTGAGCACTGATGGGCACTCACTGGTGGGCACTGATGAGCACAGATGGGTACTGACAGGCACTGATGTGCACTCACTGGTGGACACTGATGAGGACAGATGGGCACTCACTGGTGGGCACTGATGAGCACTGACAGGCACCGATGAGCACTGATGTGCACTCACTGGCGGGTACTGATGAGCACAGATGGGCACTCACTGGTGGGCACTGACATGCACAGATGGGCACCGACGGGCACCGATGAGCACAGATAAGCACTGACGGGCACAGATGAGTACTCACTGGTGGGCACCGAGGAGCACAGATGAGCACTGATGGGCACTGATATACACACTGGCAGGCACAGATGAGCACAGATGGGCATTCACTGGTGGGCACTGATGAGCACAGATGGGCACTGACAGGCACCGAGGAGCACTGATGGGCACTGATGTGCACTCACTGGCGGGTACTGATGAGGACAGATGGGCACTCACTGGTGGGCACTGACATGCACAGATGGGCACTGACGGGCACAGGCACTGATATACACACTGGCAGGCACTGATGAGTACAGATGGGCACTGTAGATCACAGATGGGCACTGATGAGCAAAGATGGGCACTGTAGATCGCAAATGGTCACTGTAGAGCACAGGGCACTGTAGAGCACTGATGGGCACTGTAGAGCACTGATGGGCACTGTAGATCACAGGTGGGCACTGTAGAGCACTGATGGGCACTGTTGATCACAGGTGGGCACTGTTGATCACAGGTGGGCACTGTAGAGCACTGATGGGCACTGTAGATCACAGGCGGGCACTGTAGAGCACTGATGGGCACTGTATAGCACTGGTGGGCACTGTATAGCACTGATGGGCACTGTAGATCACAGGTGGGCACTGTAAAGCACAGGTGGGCACTGTAGATCACAAACAGGGCACTGTAGATCACAGACAGGGCAGTGTAGATCACAGACAGGGCACTGTAGATCACAGACAGGGCACTGTAGATCACAGACAGGGCAGTGTAGATCACAGACAGGGCAGTGTAGATCACAGATAGGGCACTGTAGATCACAGACAGGGCACTGTAGATCACAGATAGGGCAGTGTAGATCACAGACAGGGCACTGTAGATCACAGACAGGGCACTGTAGATCACACTCACAGTTGTAAGAACTGATTCTCTCTCCTTTCCTCACACTCGGTATTGGTGTGAGGAAAGGAGAGAGAAAACCCAGCCATGACCCTGCTGTGTTTACATTTGTGATCGCTCTGTCCAATGAAGAGCGACCACAAATGTAATCAGCAGCTGTAAGTGGCTGTTCACCCCCCTCTTCCTAATGTGCTGTGTCCGAGGGACACAGCCGTCACTGACAGTACCCGATGCGCGCCGCCGGGGGCGCGCGAGAAGCGCGATCACGGGAGGACGTCATATGACGCCCACCCAGAACTGGCCGGCCGCGGTGCAGCCGACATTCGGCTATGCGCGGTCGGCAAGAAGTTAAAGTGACATCAACCACTTGCCTACCGGGCACTTTTACCCCCTTCCTGCCCAGGCCAGATGTCACACTTTAAATAACAATCGCACGGTCATGCAACATTGCATCCAAACTAAATTTATATCTTTTTTTTTGACAAATAGAGCTTTTTTTTGCTATTTAATCATCACTGGGGGGGGGGGGGAAGGGGGGTTATTTTGTGCTAAACAAAAGAAAGACCAGACATTATGAAAAAAATATATATTTTCTCTAAAGTTTTGTAAATAGGTGATGTTTCTCCTTCAATGATGTGTGCAGATGAGGCTGCACTGATGGGCACTGAGAGCCAGCACTGATGGGCATTGATTGGTGGGACTGATGGGCACTGACAGCCAGCACTGAGAAGGCACTGATAGTCAGCACTGATGGGTATTGATCAGGAGGCACTGTTGAGGCTGCACCAATATGCAGAACTGATAGACGGCACTGCTGGGCACTGATGGGCACAGACAAGCGGCCCTGATGGGCATTTATTGGAGGGACTGATGGGTACTGACATCCAGCACTGAGGAGACACTGATACTCAGCACTGATGGGTATTGATGAGGAGGCCGTGTTGAGGCTACACCAATATGATGCACTGATGGGACCTTAAATTCAACACTTATAAGCACTGATAGCGTGCACTGATGGCACCGATACAAAGCACTGATGGGGCTACACTGATAAGTGCCCTGATGATCAGTGTATTTGTCCCCTCTGAGAAATGCCGCTTCCCAGCTCTCCTCTCCTCATGTGCTGTGAGCGGGAGGAGAGGACTGCCGATATCCAGCATTTCTGATTTACACTGATCGGCTGTGATTGGGCACAGCTGACCACATGGTAAAAGGCTGCTCTGATTGGCCCTTTTCTTGGACATATGATCAGCTGTGGCTGAAGGAGACAGGGATCAAAGAATTCTATGTTTTATTGTATTTGCTTCTCACCTACAAATAAAAAAAAATATTTTTTCCATTTCTAATCCTATTATTGCCATTATTATTCGGATAATTATCATTATAAATATTTTTTCTATTATTAATATTATCACGTCAATACTAAGGAGGCGAAGCAGCCATCTTGGATATTGCGTTGGCTGGGAATCGAACCCAGGTCAGCTGCTTGGAAAGCGGCTATGCTAACCACTACACCACCAACACGAGGTTGCATGTTTTTAGAATGTGGGAGAAAACCGGAGTACCCGGAGGAAACCCACGCAGGCACAGGGAGAACATGCAAACTCCATGCAGATAGGGTCCTGGTCAGGATTTCAACCAAGGACCCCAGTGCTGCAAGGCTAACCAATAAGCCTCTGTGCTGCCCATATTTTGGCCTCTGATGTATAAGGCCCGCCCCCGCTGAGCGGGGTAAATCAGTGATGTCCAGTAGAGATTAGAGATGATGTCTTCAGCTGTACATTATTGGGTGGACGGGTTCGGGGATGTCGTCCATCTTATTTCCCACATGAGTGTCCTGTCTGTGAACATGAGGAGAACTCTTTGTGTGAGATGTTGGTCTGTGGAGCGGCCATGTGAAGAACGCTTCGTGCTCATGTCTTCTGATGGTGAAGGTCTCCTCTGTGCCCCCAACCTGACCCTTAGACAACCTCATATAGGACGTCGCTGGTAGTCAGAGTTCTCATTGGCCCAGCAGAAAAGGCCTCAAGCTGGGATGACGACTCCTCCCACTTCTGAAGCCAAGAAGCGTTCCTGACATTTCTCTGAGACTTCAACCTCCAAGGCCAGACTTAAGCCAGGGGCCCAGTTCAGTCACAATCCTGGGGCCCCTAATCCCCAAACCTACAGACAAGTTCAATGAAACGTCCTAAAGGTAAGCCGCTATTTCCCAACGTAGGGGGACATCCCAATATAGAGAGAACATTGTATATACAGATATGATGGGGGAGGGGTGACACCCCAATATAGAGAGAACATTGTATATACAGATATGATGGGGGAGGGGTGACACCCCAATATAGAGAGAACATTGTATATACAGATATGATGGGGGAGGGGTTATTCCCCAATATAGAGAGAACATTGTATATACAGATATGATGGGGGAGGGGTGACACCCCAATATAGAAAGAACATTGTATATACAGATATGATGGGGGAGGGGTGACACCCCAATATAGAGAGAACATTGTATATACAGATATGATGGGGGAGGGGTGACACCCCAATATAGAGAGAACATTGTATATATGTCTTCTGATGGTGGACGTCTCTTTGGTGCCTTCAGCCAGGTGCGATGTAACACACACGTCATCCCGCAATTCTCATGCGTCTTGCCATGCGACAATTGCAGCAACATCACACTGCATTCGGGGCGCCATGTTGATGGTGAACGTCTCTTTGGTGCCTCTTCAGACATCTCCATAGAGGACGTCACTGGCAGGAAGGGTTCTTATTGGCCCCAGCAGAAAAGGCCTCAAGCTGGAAAGACTCCTCCCACTTCGGAAGCCAATCAGAGTTCCTTTCTTTTCTCCCAAGCTTCATCCTCCAAGACCAGACCTAAGCCAGGGGCCCAGTTCAGTCACATTCCTGGGGCCCCTAATCCCCAAACCTGCAGACTAGCCCTATAAAACCTCCTGAAGTGAAGCCCCCATTTCCTAAAGTGGGGGGACGTCTGTTGGCCTTTGGGGTCACCTGGTCAGCAGACATCTCAGAAGCTCAGGTAAGAGGCGTGGTGTCCAGGGGCTACAGGCTAGAGGTCATCTCCCTGCCCCCACCCCGCTTCGTGTTGTCCAACCTGCCGGTGTCCCCGCAGGGACTAGCGGTCCTCCATGCTGCTCCTGCAGATCTGCTGACCCAAGGAGATCTCCCCATTGGACCAACAGCAGAAAGGTTTCCGGGTTTTTACTCCAACCGTTTCCTTGTTCTAAAGCCTCAAGGAGGACATAGGCTGCATTCACTGGGGGGATTAGGGGGCATACAGGGGATTCCTGGGGCTGGGATCACTGTGAACAGTGGGGGATGGGAAGTCTGTACAAAGCAATGACAGGCTGAGCCGGGACCATTCCCATGTATCCGCACATCCATCGGTCATCTGTGGTCAGGGAAGGATGAGCGATCCTGGCCCTAACCGTAGATGACCGATGGATGTGCGGATACATGGGAATGGTCGCGGCTCCTGTCAGCCTGTCATTGCTTTGTACAGACTTCCCATCCCCCACTGTTCACAGTGATCCCATCCGCAGGAATCCCCTGTATGCCCCTAATCCCCCGAGTGAATGCAGCCTATGTCCTCCTTGAGCTCGGGTTCACACCAATGAGGTGCGGGAAACGCTGCGAATCCTGTACGTTTCCCGCACCGCATTGCAATCGCATCACGTTCATGCGATCTGGTGCGGGAGTCAGTAATAAATTATTGACACCCGAAACAGATGGCAAGACGCGATGTGATTGCCAGAAATCACATGACATGGGTGAGAAGACCCATACCATGTGATTCAGGTGCGGATCTAAAGACAGTCCTGCACCTTTGTGGTGCGGATGCGATGTGATTTGAGCCATAGGAAGTGTATGGCCCAAATCGCAGCGCACAGACATGTGCATGGAATGCGCAGAGGAATGCGGTGTGATTCCTGTGCAGACTCCATGCAGTGTCCCGCACCACATAGTGTGAACCGGCTGGGAGGCTTTAGAACAGGGAAAAGGTTGGAGTAAGGCCCCGTGTTAAATATCGTGACACTTATATTATTTAAGTGTCTGTCTTTAGGCGTTTGAGGTAAAGTGTTCTAGTGCCAGGCTGATTTAAAACAGTGTGACTTTTATTTAACTCACACTTGGCATCAAAAATGAATACAAAAGATAAAATAAAATACAGAGTAAAATATAACAAAAGTTGTAGATTATGGAAAAAGAAATGAGCTTTGGAGAAATGTCTAATCTCTTGCCTGTTCTATGACAAGTGTTTCAGTCTCGGCAAGGAAGACAACAGGTGTATCAAGGCTTTGCAGGCCTTACCAGGAGACAAATATGTCAGTGCGTGTCAGCTGTATAATGTCTTGATGTATGAGTGTGAGTGAGTGTATGTGTCTCTCTATCTCTAAGGCACATGTTATATATATTTTACCAGACCAACCCACTAAACAGTTATTTCCTAATTCAGTGTGAGCTAAATAAGTAAAACCCTTATTTGTGCTTCTTCTAAACTTATACTCTTAGGGGTTTATTTACTAAAGCTGGAGAGTCCAAAATCAGACTCCCTTCTGCATAGAAACCAATCAGCTTCCAGGTTTCATTGCCAAAGCTTCATTGAACAAGCTGAGGTTAGAAGCTGATTGGTTTCTATGCAGAAGGGAGTCTGATTTTGGACTCTCCAGCTTTAGTAAATAAACCCCACAGTGTCCATATATGTAAGCCTTCTAAACTATACTTAGTATGACGTTATTTGAAAACCTCTTAGAAGACAGAAATACATGATACTGTAATATAATATACACAATGGCTTCACATATCTTTAGCAAGGGACAATGTTCACATAAATGCATATAACCAACTATAATTGATACTAAACTTATCACACACTATTCCTAACTAATAAATTGATTATATGAAATAATTATCCAACTAACTATATTATGGATTAGACATGATTTTCTTTATAAAAGACATATCCTTTCTTTGTTCTACTACATATCAATATCTTTTTACATTCCAATTGCTATTCTTAAAACTAAGCTTATGACCTGCTGACCTCTTAGACATGAATATACCATGGTTCATCTTTAACACCTGTTTTCCAAAGCTTCATTCACACGCAAAGTTAAAATTACTTCTCAATGACTTTTGCTGTCATTTTGAAAGATATGAGACGTCTGTTTTATGGTGAATTAATTTCTACAATATTCCCCCTAAATATAATTTATCATATAATATTATATATACATTCATACTTCATTCATGGCCCAACTATACGCGCTCTGAATCAGTTGTTCCAGATGCACCATTTTCTATAACCAGGTCAGTTAGGTCAGAGGTAACCTTCCTTCTAATAATACCTGACAGGATTTTTTCACCTTCTTTCATTTGTTTCTTAATCAATTTGTAAAATTGTTTCATTCTAATCATAATACATATTTGAAATAAAATACATAAAATCATAATAATAAATATAATAATTAATGGGTGTAATAATATATTTCCGACAGCTGCTGTTACTGAAGTTTTTCCCCACATTGATACAGTATTTTTAAATTTTGACCACCATGAATGTAGAAATTATGTAGCTTAAAACAGACGTCTCATATCTTTCATAATGACAGCAAAAGTCATTTAGAAGTAATTTTAACTTCACGTGTGAATGAAGCTTTAGAAAACAGGTGTTAAAGATGAACCATGGTATATTCATGTCTAAGAGGTCAGCAGGTCATAAGCTTAGTTTTAAGAATAGCAATTGGAATGTAAAAAGATATTGATATGTAGTAGAACAAAGAAAGGATATGTCTTTTATAAAGAAAATCATGTCTAATCCATAATATAGTTAGTTGGATAATTATTTCATATAATCAATTTATTAGTTAGGAATAGTGTGTGATAAGTTTAGTATCAATTATTGTTGGTTATATCTATGCATTTATGTGACCATTATCCTTTCTAAAGATATGTGAAGCCATTATATCAGATGACAGTATCATATATTTCTGTCTTCTAAGAGGTTTTCAAATAACGTCATACTAAGTATAGTTTAGAAGGTTTACATATATGGACACTAAGAGTATATGTTTAGAAGAAGCACAAATAAGGGTTTTACTTATTTAGCTCACACTGAATTAGGAAATAACTGTTTAGTGGGTTGGTCTGGTAAAATATATATAACATGTGCCTTAGAGATAGAGAGTCACATACACTCACTCACACTCATACATCAAGACATTATACAGCTGACACGCACTGACATATTTGTCTCCTGGTAAGGCCTGCAAAGCCTTGATACACCTGTTGTCTTCCTTGCCGAGACTAAAACACTTGTCATAGAACAGGCAAGAGATTAGACATTTCTCCAAAGCTTATTTCTTTTTCCATAATATACAACTTTTGTTATATTTTACTCTGTATTTTATTTTATCTTTTGTATTCATTTTTGATGCCAAGTGTGCATTAAATAAAGTCACACTGTTTTAAGTCAGCCTGGCACTAGAACAATTTGCCTCAAACGCCTAAAGACAGACACTTAAATAATATAAGTGTCACGATATTTAACAATGAACGACCTGAAAATTCAGACCAATCATGTTCTATCTCTAGTAGCTTTCCTTGTTCATGCTTAAATATTATTTCTGCTTTCTGAAGTTCTTCAGACAAAGCAATTAATAATCCCTTATCCTTTTGTATGATCTCTGCCCATTCCTTCCATGGAAACTCATCTACTTGAGATATATTATATTGTATAGATAGAACACTCACATTTTTCGTAAGTATATTAGTTAAATTTACTCTAATTTCATTTAAACTAATTCCTGTAAGATCTCCTTCTGTACAATACAAGCCTCGACTCAGGATATCTGTATGTGTGCAGGATAGGAAGAAAGCTTTCACTGTTTCAGTGTCTGTCATGACTTGAAAACAGACTTTCCTTTTTCCTACAACAGTGACTAGGTCAAATGAAGTTTTTACTTTTTCTATTCTTGCTGTACATAATGAATGATTATGAAAACAAGAGTGAAAAATACTTTTGTCCTGATTAGGCAAACATATTACTTTTGATTGAAAATGTAAACAAGAAGATAAATCTAGTTGTTCTGGTTCAGATGTATTAGTATCCAAAGCAAAATCTACAAATTGTAATTGATAATATAACAACTGGGTATTACTAACTGGCAATCCTAAGACTGTAACTGGAACTAACATTTGTTCTTTCCCAGCAATGGGAATCATTGAGGTACCATAGCATTCATGTTGATTACATCCTACCCATTTATTTACCCATAAATCTGTATGATTTTTTGCAAATACATATTCATTAGGTAAACTTTGCAAAAGACTTAGAGGAGTTATTCCACTTTGGAATGCTTGTGCAATTATTTTAAAATTGGTAGAATACTCTGTCTGTATTTCTAGACATGTTCTGGCTATGTGGGAATGTTGTTCTCTGTCCATTAAATTCAAAGTAACATCTTGTAAGTGGACTACAGCTGGGCCTATAACCGTAGCTGTCTTCATTAACATATTTTCTAATATTTGATTTACATTTCTTTGAACTTTAATACTTTTACTACCCACTAAGCCCGCTGTTTCCAGATCAGACTGTAATGTATTAATATCCATACTATTGGTAATACTTCCAATAGTACCAATTCCACCTAAAATTCCTTCTATGATACCTCGTTTATTCCTGTTGTTATTTTTATTATTAGCTCCAAACCATTTATCCATACCCAATTCCATATTAATTAAGTATTCTTGACATTGAGGATACTAATTTTCCATTCAGAAACATTAAATTTCCAAAGTATAATCACAAAATGTCCTTCTCTTAAGAGATGTCTGGGTTGGAAATGATTAATTTGAAATGGACTAGAAGGAATAAATTTTTCTTCAGTACACTTAATGTTCTTAGGAGATGAAATTATAACATTTGCAGTATCACATTTCATTGGATTATTTTCTAATGATATGCAACATTCATATATGACTCTGTCATTAAGATTTGGACTACTGTGTTGATAAATAAAGTTATTGTTAGTCCAATCTACATTTCCAAGATTACTCTTACGAATTATATTAGTAGAGCTATGGAAAAGACTGCCCAAAAATTCACCATTTCTTTTCCAAGTTAATAGGGAATTTTGAGGTAAATATATTTGTGTAGTACATATCAAATTTAAATCATCCTTTCCTTCAATAATTTTAACAGCTTGAGGAGATACTTTTATATCTGGAATAATCAAGTCTACAATTGAAATAGTTACTCTCACTTTAACGTGAGCTGAACCTCTTGTTATTTGAAAATCCCATACTCTAATTACATCTCCTTCTTCATCTCCTGTAATCTTTAAGTGTTCAGGATCCATAAACTGTAAATAATATTGGGTCAAAAACCAAATATCTGTTTTGGATCCTCCTACAGAAGAAGAACCTACTCTATCTCCAGTTACATCGCCAGTCCAAATTGTAGACTCATTTCCTTTTAAAACTATGGACCAGAAGCCCATCTCAGTTAAATTACATTCATATGTACCAGTTTTATTATTATGTACATATGATCCTTGCATTTTTGTAAACTTTGTTTTAGATTCTATTCTAGCTTGTATTTCAATAGAGTTACTATGAAGAAAATAAAACTGCATACAACAAGTAGCTCCATGACCTATACAAGCAAGTCCATACAAGTCTACGGCTGTGTCAATGTCACTGTATCTTGGAAAATGTCTCTTGTTTCTGGATAAAGGCAATTCTCTTTTATGCAGGGTCTCAGACTTGATCTTCTCTGCTGGGCTGGAAAAAGTCATATAAGTTTTTAGGAATAAAAATGTCATTAATGAGAAAAGGAGTCCTGTGATGACGAATTTTCTCCTTTTAATGTTCTTTCTTTCTTTCCACTTTTCTGATGTTGTCAGTATTTCTTTTTGGAGTTTGATGTTCCTCCATATTTGATTATCAGATGTCATTTCTGCAAAAGAAACGCAGTATCATTATCTTGGCATAAACAGCTTGCATTGATCAGTGTGAACCCATATTTTTTGTTGTCTCCGTGCATTTTTAACAGAATTGAGAGGTCTTTGGACTTGTATCATTACACCACGTGTGTCCAAAATTTCAAAAGGACCTTCCCAATTACTTTGCCACGGCCCACTTTTTCTAAATGTTTTAATCATGACTTGTCCACCTTTCTCAAATTTGGAGGAGTGTGGAGGGATCATTTTCTGCATGTGAGTAGCTGCATGTGGCAAAATGGCATTTAGATTGTCTTGCAACATCTGTAACCATTTGGTTTTCTCAATTGCTTCTTTCTGCGGAGTTGACAAAAAACACGGTTCATGTGGAAAAACAAGCGGCATTTTTCTACCTGTCATCAGTTCAAATGGACTGTATTGTGTAGATGAAGATGTTGTACTTCTGATACTCATCAGAACAAAAGGCACGGCATCTACCCATGTATGTCCTTTGTCTAACAACATTTTAGCAATTCTGGATTTGATAGTCCTGTTCATTCTTTCCACAATACCTGCAGATTGCGGATGGTATGGAACATGAAATCTTTGCTGGATTCCCAAAATTTTACACATTGCCTGCATTACTTTACCTGTGAAATGAGTTCCTCGATCTGAACTGATGTCAATTGGGATCCCCCAAGTAGGAAAAACATGATTAATTAACATTCTTGCAGTTGTTAGTGCATCGTCTGTGCGTACAGGTAAAATCTCAACCCATTTTGAGAAAACATCAACAATTATGAGAGCATATTTGAAACCATTTTTTCCTGTTGGTAATGGTCCTATATAGTCAAGTTGTAATGTGGACCATGGACCATTAGCTGGAGGAGTTCTTTGTAAAGGAGGTTTCTGTCCTTTTGGCCTGGGGTTCACTTGAGCACAAATAAGACAAGATTGAATTACATTGTCTGCAGTCTCATCCATTTTTTCCCAGAAAAATTTCTCTTTGAGAATCTCTAACAATCTCTGTTTACCTACATGGCCTAAACTTTCATGATTGTATTTTGTGAACTCCACTTGTAAATGTTTTGGTATGACAGGACGCAGAACCCCGTTACA
Organism: Staurois parvus; assembly: GCF_062004578.1. Classification (NCBI taxonomy): domain Eukaryota; kingdom Metazoa; phylum Chordata; class Amphibia; order Anura; family Ranidae; genus Staurois; species Staurois parvus. The sequence goes on along the minus strand of NW_028320023.1, from coordinate 313,289 downwards.
GTCATGAAACAAAATCTCGTTTTCAAAAACAAAGGAAGATTCTGTATCAACCTGAGAAGCAGAAAGGGACGGGTCCTTTTTCTGTTCTTCTGCAAATGAGGGGATCTTTGTATCTGTTTTTCTGACTGTGTTTACTGAAACTACTTCAGATGGAGTCTCTGACTGTTCATTAACAGCTGCTTCTTTTGCTAATGTGTCAGCTATCATATTTCCTATGCTCAGTTCATCATTGTCTTTCCTATGCGCTGGTACTTTAACAATTGCATAGGCACAAGGGTTTATCCCTGCTAGTGCAAAAATTGACTCTAGTATCTCTCTGTGTGCTAAAGCTTTGTTTGAAGCATCTACAAAACCTCGTCTTTTCCAAATTGGAAGATAATCAGTAAGAGAACGCACAACATATGAACTGTCACTATAAATCACTAGTGGACCTTGGTTCTCTTCTTTGTCTACAGTTAACACTGTCTCAATGGCTATCAGTTCTGCTTTTTGTGCTGAAAAGTGTCCTGGAAGTCTGTGTTGTATGACATATCCTCTCTTTGGAAACCAGATTGCATAACCTGAAAAATACTCCCCTGAGACACAATAACGTGAACCATCCACAAACACAGGTTCATCAGTCTTCTCTGCTTCTCTGCGAAACAGAGGAGAGTGAGTGTCTTGGACTTCACATGAACACTCATGTTCTGATCCATTATATTCCATCAATTGAGGGAGTACATATTTGGCATTATGTTCAACCTGGATCTGTTTGGGTGATAAAGCCAACAACCATTGTGAAAATCTTTGATTGGAAACACCTGGGATGTTTTTTTCAAGGAGAAATTTCAGGGTGGAATGAGGTGTTTGTAAGATAATTTTGTTGAATCCTACAATGTGCTCAGTTGCTTTTACTGCATAGTGAACTCCTACCAATTGTTTAACACATGTGTCAAAACCTTTCTCAACAGGTGTTAAAAGCCTAGAGAAATATGCTAGGATCCTCCAATTTCCTCCTTGTAGCTGAAGCAACACCGAAGAAATAGCAGTTTCAGATGTATGTACCTGCAAAGCAAATGGTGCTTGCTTTTCTACTGTAGTTAGGGCTGGTGCTGTCTGCAAATCTTTTTTCAAAGATTCAAAGGCCTTTTGCTGAACTTCTGTCCAAGGACCAAAACCATTTTCCTCATTATTCTTTAGAAGTTCATACAGAGGTTTTGCTTTATCAGCAAATGACTCAATGAACTCTCTAGAAAAATTCACTAATCCTAGGAATTGTCTTAGTGCTTTGAATGTTGTTGGTACAGGAAGTGCAGCAATAGCATTAACCCTTTCTTGCAAAGGTTGGCATTTACCCGGACTGATCTGAATGCCGAGAAACTTGACCTCGCTTTTCATGAGCTGAACCTTACGAGTATTCAGCTTGAGACCTGCATCTTGCAGCAGATCAAACAATTCTGCCAAAAGGGTTAAATGTTCTTGGTTATTTTCTGTTGATAACAAGATATCGTTCACATATTGTAGGATACAATCTGGCCTAGAAAATTTGGATAGGACTTCCGCTAAAGCTTGATGAAATTCGCTAGGACTCAAATGGAGGCCTTGCGGAAGACGATTAAAGGTATACTGAGAATTTGCGAAGGAGAAGGCAAATTTATATTGACAGCTTTTAGATAAAGAGATTGAGAAAAATCCATTTGCAATGTCAATCACAGAGAACACTTTTGCTTTTGCATCAATTCGGGACATTATATCTGGTGTATCTGCCACTATTGGAGCGCAGCTTGGGGTATATTTATTCAGCATTCTGAGATCTACCAGAAGCCTGAATGATTTAGGGTCATCACGTTTAGGTACTACCCATAATGGATTGTTTGTTACAGAATTTGTTTTTCTGATAATACCTTGTTGCAGAAGCTCCTGTATGACTATTGATACTGGTTCAATAGATTCTGGTGGCAATTTGTATTGCTTCTGTGGGGGCGGATCCTTGCCTTGCACGTCTACTTCTATGTCTTTAAATAGACCGGCCTCATTTTTGCCTTGGCTCCAAAGATTTTTGTATGATTTGACCAATTGTTCTAATTGTTGATTGTCACCACTATCTGGCCATTTATGGTCTGCAGCAAGCACTTCTGTTAAACAGATGCTGCCGACCTCACAGTAATCTGCTGGGTCAATTACCACAGGCTTACGATTAATGGAACCTTTCCATACAATGCCATTACCAAGATCAATTATCCAACCTCTTCGTTGAAGGATATCTGTCCCAATGATATTCTCTGCACCTTGACAATACCAAATATCAATCTCAGTATCCAAATAATCAGGGATTTCAAATGAAACATTTTTACACATTGAAGCTTTCGAGTTACCTGATCCGTTAAATCCAACAACTGTACATACTGTTGCATCTGTCAAAAGAGGTAATCTTACACCAGTAATAGAAATGTCAGCACCTGTATCAATTAGAAACTTGAGCTTTTGTCCATTCAATTTTGCTTTAATGTAAGGGCGTCCACATTTATCTAGACATATTGGTGTTACATATTCTAGATGATGAGATTTTATTTCCTTTTTATTGTCTAGTCATGGAGTAGGCAATAATGGAGCTGAATTAACAGTGGTTGACTGCAAGTTCTTTTCAGTCAAACCGCTGCTGACCGATAACTCTCTGATTTGTTTTATCAGAGGAGCATAGGGAGAAGAAGATTGAGTTTCCTTCTGACTAGGAGGAGCAGATGGTTCAAGAGAAATAAGTCCATTTTCTTTACCTAAATTTCTTGAATCCTTTATCTGCATATCCTTTAAGAATTTTTTACACTTCCATTTTAAATGTCCAGGCTTTTGACAGTAGTAACAAGTTATTGGCTCTCTCTGTCTCACCTGCTTGTATCTGTCACTTTTACTAAGAGCAGTCATTCCTGTCTTAGCTGTAGTTTGACCGTTCCTATTTAAAGTGTCATTTTGAACTAGAGCTATCTTAGACTTGAGATAGTTCTGTTTCATTTGTCTTCTGATTTTATCAATGAATGAACAAGCATCTGTAATCGAATTTTTATCTTGCACAATGGCCAAAGAAGTTGGATCAAGATATTTAAATTTTTTTACAAATGCTTTTATCATACCTGTATCGTTTTCATCATCTACGCCCAAGACCATTTTGTATGCCTTTGTGAATTTAATTTTAAATTCATAAGGGTCCTCTCTAACTGAAGTCTGTAATGAGTCTAGTACAGCAATGGGCAAACTACGGCCCGCGGGCCGTATACGGCCCGGCGGACCTTTTAATCCGGCCCGCGGAGCTAGGCTCCCGCAAGGCCAGTGGTCGGCAAGCCGCGGCTCTTTGCCGGGCGCCCGCTCCCCTCCCTCCTCTCGGGCGGGCGACCTCCTCTCCTCCTCTCCCCTCCCCCCCTCTCGGATGGCCGCCCCCCCTCTCGGATGGCCGCCCCCTCCCTCCTCTCGGGCGTCAGGACTCTGCAGCTGTCAGGATGTAGGCGGGGCAGCGTGACGAACTCTTCTCTCACAGTCCTCCCTGAAGACCAGAACGGCGCGGGAATACGAGAGGAACGCGCGGAGCAAAGGTAAGTGAATTGACACAGGGGGGACTTACTATATGGGGAATGAATTACTATATGGAGGACTTACTATATGGGGAATGAATTACTATATGGAGGACTTACTATATGGGGGACTTACTATATGGGGGATGAATTACTATATGGAGGACTTACTATATGGGGAATGAATTACTATATGGGGGACTTACTATATGGGGGATGAATTACTATATGGGGGACTTACTATATGGGGAATGAATTACTATATGGGGGACTTACTATATGGGGAATGAATTACTATAGGGGGGACTTACTATATGGGGGAATTACTATATGGGGGATGAATTACTATATGGGGGATGAATTAATATGGGGGATGAATTAATATGGGGGATGAATTACTATGTGGGGGATGAATTACTATGTGGGGGATGAATTACTATATGGGGGATGAATTACTATATGGGGGATGAATTGCTATATGGGGGATGAATTGCTATATGGGGGACGAATTACTATATGGGGGACGAATTACTATATGGGGGATGAATTGCTATATGGGGGATTAATTACTATGCTTACTATGGGGGAATATTACTATACTTACTGTGGATGACACATACACATCATTCATCTACTCTTGGTCCGGCCCCCGGGTCCAATATATGAACCCATTGCGGCCCTCAAGTCAAAAAGTTTGCCCACCCCTGGTCTAGTACTTCTAAAGAAGGTACTTCCTCACCTGTGGTACATAACAACAATTGTCGTAATCTGTCTGATGCGTCACTATGTATCTCCTGTCCGTCATCGTCAATAACAGGTGATTGCACAAGTCGTCTAGCAAAATGAGCTGGGATCCAAAGATAATAGATACGGTTACGCTGTTCGTCAGTCAAGTGATAACGATCTGTATAAGACTCGAAGATGTCCGCATTATAAAAGGCATCGACCTTTGAGTCATACGCTGGAATATCTTTTAAAATTTTAATTAATTGATCATGAATTTGTAACTTTAATTTAGCTGCACGGTCTAGTAGTTTTTTCTTTCTAACTTCGGCTTCGTCATTTGCGTCATCTTCCCCCATTTCAGGAATGCAGGAAGCTTGAGGCTTTGACTGTTTAGAATCAGTCTTTTTACCACCTTTTGTTAATACAGCAACCTCTTTTCTGTCATTCTGCAGTCTTAACAAAAGATTTGTTTTAGAATCAATTTGCTCCTCAAGATTTTCTATGTAGTTACAAAGTATGTCACAATTTGGACAATTAAGAGGATCTTGAGACAAATTTTCATGCATTTCTGTGTTCTGTACAGTGCTACATTCTGTCTGCTTTAGTGTAGAAACACTTTTAGCAGGTAAATCAATATTCAAAATCATTTTGTTGAATATTCTTACCAACTTTAAGATATTAGATATCTTCTTATGCTGTTTGTTTACAGTAAATCTAGATTTATCTATCTGAACATTGGCCTGTAAACATTCCTTGTACATGTACTGCCATAATTTACCATCATCAGGATATAAAGAAACATCCTTAAACTCTAACTTGCTTTCTATAGCTAGTTTATCAATAAATTCCATAACTTTTACTCACCGTAATCAGATGATTTTCTTTTTTGCAGCCGGTGGCTCAGTCACTGGACCTCTCGTCCACGTCTGACGAAACACAAACGCCTTCACTTCTAGGTTCTTTGCACCGTGTTTTTCCAAGACTTGATCAGTCTGTGCTCTCTCCCCCTTTATCAAGGAATGAAAAACCCGGAAAAACGGTGGCGGAGGCTGGCTTAGCCAAATGTTAAATATCGTGACACTTATATTATTTAAGTGTCTGTCTTTAGGCGTTTGAGGTAAAGTGTTCTAGTGCCAGGCTGATTTAAAACAGTGTGACTTTTATTTAATGCACACTTGGCATCAAAAATGAATACAAAAGAAAAAATAAAATACAGAGTAAAATATAACAAAAGTTGTAGATTATGGAAAAAGAAATGAGCTTTGGAGAAATGTCTAATCTCTTGCCTGTTCTATGACAAGTGTTTCAGTCTCGGCAAGGAAGACAACAGGTGTATCAAGGCTTTGCAGGCCTTACCAGGAGACAGATATGTCAGTGCGTGTCAGCTGTATAATGTCTTGATGTATGAGTGTGAGTGAGTGTATGTGTCTCTCTATCTCTAAGGCACATCTTATATATATTTTACCAGACCAACCCACTAAACAGTTATTTCCTAATTCAGTGTGAGCTAAATAAGTAAAACCCTTATTTGTGCTTCTTCTAAACATATACTCTTAGTGTCCATATATGTAAGCCTTCTAAACTATACTTAGTATGACGTTATTTGCAAACCTCTTAGACGACAGAAATACATGATACTGTTATCTGATACAATGGCTTCACATATCTTTAGAAAGGACAATGATCACATAAATGCATATAACCAACAATAATTGATACTAAACTTATCACACACTATTCCTAACTAATAAATTGATTATATGAAATAATTATCCAACTAACTATATTATGGATTAGACATGATTTTCTTCATAAAAGATATATCCTTTCTTTGCTTTACTACATACCAATATCTTTTTACATTCCAGTTTCTATTCTTAAGAGAAGCTTATGACCTGCTGACCTCTTAGACATGAATATACCATGGTTCATCTTTAATACCTGTTTTCCAAAGCTTCATTCACACGCTAAGTTAAAATTACTTCTCAATGACTTTTGCTGTCATTTTGAAAGATATGAGACGTCTGTTTTAAGCTACATTAATTTCTACAGTGATGTTTCTCCTTCAATGATGTGTGCAGATGAGGCTGCACTGATGGGCACTGAGAGCCAGCACTGATGGGCATTGATTGGTGGGACTGATGGGCACTGACAGCCAGCACTGAGAAGGCACTGATAGTCAGCACTGATGGGTATTGATCAGGAGGCACTGTTGAGGCTGCACCAATATGCAGAACTGATAGACGGCACTGCTGGGCACTGATAGGTAGCACTGATGGGCACAGACAAGCGGCCCTGATGGGCATTGATTGGTGGGACTGATGGGCACTGACATCCAGCACTGAGGAGACACTGATACTCAGCACTGATGGGTATTGATGAGGAGGCCGTGTTGAGGCTACACCAATATGATGCACTGATGGGACCTTAAATTCAACACTTATAAGCACTGATAGCGTGCACTGATGGCACCGATACAAAGCACTGATGGGGCTACACTGATAAGTGCCCTGATGATCAGTGTATTTGTCCCCTCTGAGAAATGCCGCTTCCCAGCTCTCCTCTCCTCATGTGCTGTGAGCGGGAGGAGAGGACTGCCGATATCCAGCATTTCTGATTTACACTGATCGGCTGTGATTGGGCACAGCTGACCACATGGTAAAAGGCTGCTCTGATTGGCCCTTTTCTTGGACATATGATCAGCTGTGGCTGAAGGAGACAGGGATCAAAGAATTCTATGTTTTATTGTATTTGCTTCTCACCTACAAATAAAAAAAAATATTTTTTCCATTTCTAATCCTATTATTGCCATTATTATTCGGATAATTATCATTATAAATATTTTTTCTATTATTAATATTATCACGTCAATACTAAGGAGGCGAAGCAGCCATCTTGGATATTGCGTTGGCTGGGAATCGAACCCAGGTCAGCTGCTTGGAAAGCGGCTATGCTAACCACTACACCACCAACACGAGGTTGCATGTTTTTAGAATGTGGGAGAAAACCGGAGTACCCGGAGGAAACCCACGCAGGCACAGGGAGAACATGCAAACTCCATGCAGATAGGGTCCTGGTCAGGATTTCAACCAAGGACCCCAGTGCTGCAAGGCTAACCAATAAGCCTCTGTGCTGCCCATATTTTGGCCTCTGATGTATAAGGCCCGCCCCCGCTGAGCGGGGTAAATCAGTGATGTCCAGTAGAGATTAGAGATGATGTCTTCAGCTGTACATTATTGGCTGGACGGGTTCGGGGATGTCGTCCATCTTATTTCCCACATGAGTGTCCTGTCTGTGAACATGAGGAGAACTCTTTGTGTGAGATGTTGGTCTGTGGAGCGGCCATGTGAAGAACGCTTCGTGCTCATGTCTTCTGATGGTGAAGGTCTCCTCTGTGCCCCCAACCTGACCCTTAGACAACCTCATATAGGACGTCGCTGGTAGTCAGAGTTCTCATTGGCCCAGCAGAAAAGGCCTCAAGCTGAGACGACTCCTCCCACTTCTGAAGCCAAGAAGCGTTCCTGACATTTCTCTGAGACTTCAACCTCCAAGGCCAGACTTAAGCCAGGGGCCCAGTTCAGTCACAAGTCTGGGGCCCCTAATCCCCAAACCTACAGACAAGTTCAATTAAAAGTCCTAAAGGTAAGCCGCTATTTCCCAACGTGGGGGGACATCCCAATATAGAGAGAACATTGTATATACAGATATGATGGGGGAGGGGTGACACCCCAATATAGAGAGAACATTGTATATACAGATATGATGGGGGAGGGGTGACACCCCAATATAGAGAGAACATTGTATATACAGATATGATGGGGGAGGGGTGACACCCCAATATAGAGAGAACATTGTATATACAGATATGATGGGGGGGGGGTGACACCCCAATATAGAGAGAACATTGTATATACAGATATGATGGGGGAGGGGTGACACCCCAATATAGAGAGAACATTGTATATACAGATATGATGGGGGAGGGGTGACACCCCAATATAGAGAACATTGTATATACAGATATGATGGGGGAGGGGTGACACCCCAATATAGAGAGAACATTGTATATACAGATATGATGGGGGAGGGGTGACACCCCAATATAGAGAGAACATTGTATATACAGATATGATGGGGGAGGGGTTATACCCCAATATAGAGAGAACATTGTATATACAGATATGATGGGGGAGGGGTGACACCCCAATATAGAGAGAACATTGTATATATGTCTTCTGATGGTGGACGTCTCTTTGGTGCCTTCAGCCAGGTGCGATGTAACACACACGTCATCCCGCAATTCTCATGCGTCTTGCCATGCGACAATTGCAGCAACATCACACTGCATTCGGGGCGCCATGTTGATGGTGAACGTCTCTTTGGTGCCTCTTCAGACATCTCCATAAAGGACGTCACTGGCAGGAAGGGTTCTCATTGGCCCCAGCAGAAAAGGCCTCCAGCTGGAAAGACTCCTCCCACTTCGGAAGCCAATCAGAGTTCCTTTCTTTTCTCCCAAGCTTCATCCTCCAAGACCAGACCTAAGCCAGGGGCCCAGTTCAGTCACAATCCTGGGGCCCCTAATCCCTAAACCTTCAGACAAGCCCTATAAAACCTCCTGAAGGGAAGCCCCCATTTCCTAAAGTGGGGGGACGTCTGTTGGCCTTTGGGGTCACCTGGTCAGCAGACATCTCAGAAGCTCAGGTAAGAGACGTGGTGTCCAGGGGCTACAGACTAGAGGTCATCTCCCTGCCCCCACCCCGCTTCGTGTTGTCCAACCTGCCGGTGTCCCCGCAGGGACTAGCGCTCCTCCATGCTGCTCCTGCAGATCTGCTGACCCAAGGAGATCTCCCCATTGGACCAACAGCAGAAAGGTTTCCGGGTTTTTACTCCAACCGTTTCCTTGTTCTAAAGCCTCAAGGAGGACATAGGCTGCATTCACTGGGGGGATTAGGGGGCATACAGGGGATTCCTGGGGCTGGGATCACTGTGAACAGTGGGGGATGGGAAGTCTGTACAAAGCAATGACAGGCTGAGCCGGGACCATTCCCATGTATCCGCACATCCATCGGTCATCTGTGGTCAGGGAAGGATGAGCGATCCTGGCCCTAACCGTAGATGACCGATGGATGTGCGGATACATGGGAATGGTCGCGGCTCCTGTCAGCCTGTCATTGCTTTGTACAGACTTCCCATCCCCCACTGTTCACAGTGATCCCATCCGCAGGAATCCCCTGTATGCCCCCTAATCCCCCCAGTGAATGCAGCCTATGTCCTCCTTGAGCTCGGGTTCACACCAATGCGGTGCGGGAAACGCTGCGAATCCTGTACGTTTCCCGCACCGCATTGCAATCGCATCACGTTCATGCGATCTGGTGCGGGAGTCAGTAATAAATTATTGACACCCGAAACAGATGGCAAGACGCGATGTGATTGCCAGAAATCACATGACATGGGTGAGAAGACCCATACCATGTGATTCAGGTGCGGATCTAAAGACAGTCCTGCACCTTTGTGGTGCGGATGCGATGTGATTTGAGCCATAGGAAGTGTATGGCCCAAATCGCAGCGCACAGACATGTGCATGGAATGCGCAGAGGAATGCGGTGTGATTCCTGTGCAGACTCCATGCAGTGTCCCGCACCACATTGTGTGAACCGGCTGGGAGGCTTTAGAACAGGGAAAAGGTTGGAGTAAGGCCCCGGTCACAGGGGGCGTACTAATCCGTACAGCCGTGGGGGGCCGTGTTTACTTGGGGGATGTACCGGTGTTCATGCATCCCTGTGCAGGCAGGTTCATTGATGTCAGTTGGGATGCAGCGGCTGCATGGATACAGACACTGCTCCCAATGTAACATCTGTGCGGGTGAACAGCTGTGAACACAGATAGTGTGCGTTCAGGGCCATGCATCCATACGGATATCAGATTGGGATCAGCATCTGTTTCCATGTTACCACTACGTCCCAACTGACATCAATGGAACTGCCTGCACAGGGATGCATGAACACCGGGACATCCCCTGCAAATAAACACGGCCCCCCACGGCGGTACACATTGGTATGTCCCCTGTGAATGTGGCCTAAAAACCGGGAACTATTCTGCTGTTGGTACAATGGGGAGATCTCCTTGGGTCAGCAGATCTGCAGGAGCAACATGGAGGAGCGCTAGTCCCTGCGGGGACACCGGCAGGTTGGACAACACGAAGCGGGGTGGGGGCAGGGAGATGAACTCTAGTCTGTAGCCCCTGGACACCACGTCTCTTACCTGAGCTTCTGAGATGTCTGCTGACCAGGTGACCCCAAAGGCCAACAGACGTCCCCCCACTTTAGAAAGTAGGGAAATCCCTTCAGGAGGTTTAATAGGACTAGTCTGCAGGTTTGGGGATTAGGGGCCCCAGGATTGTGACTGAACTGGGCCCCTGGCTTAGGTCTGCTCTTGGAGGATGAAGCTTGGGAGAAAAGAAAGAAACTCTGATTGGCTTCAGAAGTAGGAGGAGTCTTTCCAGCTTGAGGCCTTTTCTGCTGGTACCAATGAGAACCCTTCCTGCCAGTGACGTCCTTTATGGAGATGTCTGAAGAGGCACCAAAGAGACGTTCATCATCAACATGGCGCCCCGAATGCAGTGTGATGTTGCTGCAATTGTCGCAATTCAAGACGCATGAGAATTGCGGGATGACGTGTGTGTTACATCGCACCTGGCTGAAGGCACCAAAGAGACGTCCACCATCAGAAGACATATATACAATGTTCTCTCTATATTGGGGTGTCACCCCTCCCCCATCATATCTGTATATACAATGTTCTCTCTATATTGGGGTGTCACCCCTCCCCCATCATATCTGTATATACAATGTTCTCTCTATATTGGGGTGTCACCCCTCCCCCATCATATCTGTATATACAATGTTCTCTCTATATTGGGGTGTCCCCCCCCCATCATATCTGTATATACAATGTTCTCTCTATATTGGGGTGTCTCCCCTCCCCCATCATAGCTGTGTATACAATGTTCTCTCTATATTGGGGTGTCACCCCTCCCCCATATCTGTATATACAATGTTCTCTCTATTTTGGGGTGTCACCCCTCCCCCATCATATCTGTGTATCTAATGTTCTCTCTGAGTCTTGTGGCCGGCCTCTTCGGTTGGCCCGCGCTTCTTCTTTAGCCGCAATACATTCTATAGGTGTCAGACACCACCTGACGGTATCTCTAGTGGCCCACAGTGCGGGGTTTCTCAGCACGCAGGGTCTAAGTCCCAATCTGCTTATGCACCAGGGCCCCTGATGGTGGGGATGGACTTGGAGCAGACCGAGACCAGGGCGCGACCCCTGAGTGTGTCCAGCAGTGGTAGAGAGTACCGTCAGAGGTGTTGCGGGAAATAGAGCCTGACGAGAAGAGGCTGGTAGGCCTTGCAGCAGGGACTGATCCTTGCGGGATGGATGGATGGACAGTCAGCGTGACGTAAGGCGTAGTCAGGCAGGCCGGGTCAGCAACGTGCGGGCAGCGAGGTACCGGAGGAGCAGGCAGAGAATGGTCAGGGTCACGAGCCGGGTTCAGCAACGTGCGGGCAGCGAGGTACCAGAGGAGCAGGCAGGAGAGTGGTCAGGGTCACGAGCCGGGTTCAGCAACGTGCGGGCAGCGAGGTACCGGATGAGCAGGCAGAGAATGGTCAGGGTCACGAGCCGGGTTCAGCAACGTGCGGGCAGCGAGGTACCGGAGGAGCAGGCAGGAGAGTGGTCAGGGTCACGAGCCGGGTTCAGCAACGTGCGGGCAGCGAGGTACCGGAGGAGCAGGCAGAGAATGGTCAGGGTCACGAGCCGGGTTCAGCAACGTGCGGGCAGCGAGGTACCGGAGGAGCAGGCAGGAGAGTGGTCAGGTCAAGCCAGGGGTCAAGCAGGAGACAACCAGCAGGGTCAGGATCAAGCAGAAGTCGGCAACAGGAAACTTCACAAATCAGATGACAGGAACAGGATAATAAGACATACCTCCTGTCCTGTTTAAATAGCGCGCCCTGCGCTGTCATTGGTGCCAGGCGCCTGTCCGCGATCGGGAGTGCGCATGCGCGGCCGTCGCCGCCGCCACGATCGCCCAGGGCCCACTGGCTAGAGCGTGTCGGTGTTCTGTGCATGCGCCACCCGGCGTATCGCGGCAGAACACCCGACCCCTGACAATAGGTGAATACGGCTGCGATATTTAGGAGGTGACACAGTCGAAGATGAAACAGTCTGCTGGACATATAATTGGATGTCTCCCGCACAAGATGACGGCGACCTGGTATGAGGTGGGATTGTTGAGATTTTTCACCTTAGGTCGCTTGTGCTTCTTCTTTCGCTGGAATAAATTGCGTGGATTAAAGCGGGTGCCATCACTAGGAGATGCACCGCTGGGATGGCCAGTCGGTTGGTCAGTCCCAGAACTAATGTCATCGCTTGGTGGTTGGATGATGTCACTGATTGATGACATGGTAGAATATTTCTTAGGAATGATGTCATGCGTTGATGGGACGGCATCATCACCCTGTGGAATGACATCACTCGTTGATGGGACGGTATCATCAACCTGTAGAATGACATCACTCAGTAATGGGACGGTATCATCGTCCTGTGGAATGACGTCACTCATTGATGAGAACATTTTGCCATAACTGAACTCTGTGGTTGTCCAGCGCCTCTTCATTGCCCGGCATAAATCCCGTAGGATAAAACGGGCGGTATCGCTAGGAATTTCACCTCTGGATTGGACACTGGGATGGGCAGTCATGGTTGTCCATTCTTGCCTATTGCCAGAACTCGATGGTAGGATCATGTCTTTTGTTGGAAAGACGCCAGAAGTCGTTGATGGTAAAGTGTTATCTAATGCTGGAAAGAGTAAACCTCTTGTTGATGTGCTGGAAGGATGAACACGGATGGGATCCCTGGGAGGTGCGACGCTGGGAATGGGAAAGTCAGAATCTCCCGTAGCACTGTCCGCATATTCATCTTTTGGTGGTATGTGGTCACTCTCTGGTAGATTGAGCTTGCGGTGCCTGAACTCCTTGGTTGGCCTGCGCCTCCCCATTGGCCGGCATAGATCCCGTAGGTGAGCACGGATGTCATCCCTGGGAGGTGCGACGCTGGGAATGGGAAAGTCGGTCTCTTCCATACGAAAGTCAGCCTGGTCCGTAGTGATGTCTGTTGTTAGATTGATGTCAATCGTCGGTGGGTTGATGTTGCTTTTCGTTGGTTGGATCCATTGGTGAAATGGCTTGAAATATTTTAGGAACATTACCAGCAGCAAGATGATAAGTCCCAACAAGCATTCTGATTGGTGCTCAGCAACAGTATTTATAAGCATGGGTAGCACTGTGTTCCCTAAGGCCGCCCACCCATTGGACCAGACTGACTGGAGCCCAGCAACCATCCATTGGTAGCAGTCAGTGGCATTTATAAGCATGGGTGGGATTCTGTTCCCTAAGGCCGCCCACCCATTGGACCAGACTGACTGGAGCCCAGCAACCATCCATTGGTAGCAGTCAGTGGCATTTATAAGCATGGGTGGGGCTGTGTTCCCTAAGGCTGCCCACCCATTGGACCAGACTGACTGGAGCTCAGCAACCATCCATTGGTAGCAGTCAGTGGCATTTATAAGCATGGGTGGGGCTGTGTTCTCTGAGGTTGGCCCCTCGCTGTACCAGACATCGAGTAGTTGATAAAAGAATTCAATCAGCTCCAGGAACATCAAATATTGTTCTAATATTGTGGCCAGATGATTCCTGCGCAGGATGTACCTCAGAATGAGAACACTTATCAGGACTGTCCCCTTATACCAGAATGGAATGGTGGCCAGTAGTGAAAACCAACTGATGGGTCCTGGGGACTCATTTTCCAATTCTCTGACCTTTTCCTGCTCCAGTTCTTCCATCATCTTCATGGTCCTCCCCTCCCCCATGCGTATATCTGGGGAGTCTTTGATGAAATATCGGTGTTCCTCCATCATCTTCCTGCTCCCCCCCTCCATGCGGATATCTGGGGAGTCTTTGATGAAATTTCTTTGTTCCTCCATAATCTTCATATCATTGTCCTTGTCCATGCCGGTCTTTGTGGAGTCTTTGATGTCCTTCCTGTGTACTCCCCAAGGGAGCAACAGGATAACAATCGCGGCAAAGATTCTGCACATTTTTGTTTGTTTTTTTAGAAAAAAAAACAGGAGCTCTGTAAGGAAGCAGCTGTCTCTGGTGAGAGAAAACAGCAACTGAGGACTCACAGTGAGGGAGGTCATGTGACCACAGTGAGGGGGGCGGGGTTTATGTGTGACCAATCAGCAGCCTCTGTTCAGCCTGCTTTACTCTGATTGGCTCATCTGGGATCCAGTCTGTTTACAGTGCAAAGTCACAGTGAGGGGGGCGGAGTTTATGTGTGACCAATCAGCAGCCTCTGTTCAGCCTGCTTTACTCTGATTGGCTCATCTGGGATCCAGTCCAGGCGGCTTTGGATTGGATGTTGGGATGTAGAGCAGATCTGGATTGGATCCTATTATATAACATTGATAACATTTCCCTGTATTTATAATATAGACGCCTCTGTTTATATTCATACAATGTTATTATAATGTCATTTTATTTATTTTACTGTATTAATAGGATTGTAATGATTGATATGAATTGTAATATAAACAATAATGGGTGTAATATTAATAATCCCAATAATTATAATACAATAAAGCTGTTCTGTGTATTTGGATGACAGAAATCTCCTGGCCATTCTCTGTGCTGACATTTCCCTGATGTAATGCACACAGGAGCCGCTAGAGGGCAGCAACACTCAGCTCCTCCTGTAGTGTCCCATCACCATAGATTTCCTCCTGGAAGACCCATCACCATGGAGACCAGGCAGGAAGTGATCGGTGTTTTCATGGTGTCTGGAGGGGAAGTTGGGGAAGCTGCGCCCCGTGGTGGCCGGGAAGGGAGACACTGGGGGGGGGGGAGACATGGGGGGGGGGGGGGGGTTCAGCCCCCATTATTATTATGGGCAATAAGATGTGTAATCATATATAATGTTATAGTGATACATCGTCATAACTCCTCTGATAGTCACACTTATTGTTATCATTAACCATCATTTCTATACCCCCCCCATCATCACTATACCCCCCATCATTTCTATACCCCCCCATCATTTCTATACCCCCCCTCCCATCATCACTATACCCCCCCATCATCATCGCTATACCCCCCCCCCATCATTGCTATACCCCCCCCATCATCGCTATACCCCCCCATCATCGCTATACCCCCCCCCATCATCGCTGTACCCCCCCATCACTGCTATACCCCCCCATCAACGCTATACCCCCCATCATTGCTATACCCCCCCATCATCGCTATACCCCCATCATCGCTATACCCCCCCATCATCGCTATACCCCCCCCCATCATCGCTGTACCCCCCCATCACTGCTATACCCCCCCATCAACGCTATACCCCCCATCATTGCTATACCCCACCATCATCGCTATACCCCCCCATCACCGCTGTACACCCCCCCACCATCATCGTTGTACACCCCCCCACCCACCATCATCGCTGTACACCCCCCCATCATCGCTGTACAACCCCCATCATCGCTGTACACCCCCCCATCATCGCTGTACACCCCCCCCATCATCACTGTACACCCCCCCCCATCATCACTGTACACCCACCCCCCCATCATGGCTGTACACCCCCCCCATCATGGCTGTACACCCCCCCACCATCATGGCTGTACACCCCCCATCATCGCTGTACACCCCCCCATCATCGCTGTACACCCCCCCCCCCCACCATGGCTGTACACCCCCCCCCACCATGGCTGTACACCCCCCACCATGGCTGTACACCCCCCCCCCATGTTTGGGACCCCCTGTATGACCTTTACCGGGGTAATCAGGACGGATGGCGGATGCAATGCTTTACAAGCTGCTAATAAAACAATTATAAATACACATTTTTTTTACCTGCAAAACACGGCATTTATTTATTTATTTCATTGTTTTTTAAGGTGAACTTCTATTGTTGGAGAATATTTCTCTGGCTGTCAGTTTGAATTTGTATCTTCTATGCTGGGAAAAGGTTTCTTTGAGTTGTGATGATTTGGTTTGTGATTCTGATGGGTCACCATTGTGAACTAACCATCCGTTTTACTCTTCTAGAAGATCAGGAAATATTCCCGGACACATTCCTTGCTGACCCCCCAACATTAATAAAAGGGGGCGTTCAGAAGAGGGCGACAGACCCCAGTGTAGCCGAAGGGATGATGGCGTGCCCCGTCTTCTCTGACAGCCAATGGTGAGTTCACATGGGGAATGCCCTTCATCACTGAGCTGACAACACTGTCTCTGCTGCACTGAAATCCCAAGCAGTGTTGTCAGCCCCGGCCAGTTCTTCTCTGTATTACTAATAGCGTGTTAGGAGGCCTGGATCCCAAATGGGAAAACAGATTTGATGAAGAGAGGCAGCTCTGTAATGTGGGGTATCCCTGAGGGTCCCCAGAAAAGTGTCCAAGGATGAGAGTGCCCCCGGATAGTGTACGTCCAGTAAATGTTTATCAAATGTTACTTCAACTTTAAAGGATAAATGTAAAGGTGTACAACCCCCCCTCCCATCCCCCGATACCTGCTGTACAACCCCCCCTCCCATCCCCCGATACCTGCTGTACAACCCCCCCTCCCATCCCCTGATACCTGCTGTACTTACCTTTGGGGTGGGAGCTGTCAGGGCTCCCACAGGTGACCCAGTAGTCCAGGGATTCTCTGGGCAGCACTTCCTGGAAGGAGAAAGTACAGAGGGACCTGTGGGGGGGGGGGGGGGGTACGGTGTTCATACACCCTCTGCACTGCATTTGTATTGTGGAGCTCACGGTGAGCTGACTATCTTCTACCCCCTCTGCTATGATATGCCCCCCCCCCCCCCCCATGTATGTATGGTGGCATCAGTCTTGGGCAAGCGCCTGGTGCTGAAATCAGCGCCATCCATCAACTCTCATCCATTCTTCAAAACATCATGGTCAGACAGCGGTGGGGGGGGGATAGAGGGGCGTGCTGTCAACCACGCTAGCCCCCAGTCTACAGCACATGTAATACATACATGCACTCTGTCACCTAGAGCTCAGGATGAAATACACATTATAGATTCTCCTTTGAAGCTGGACTCCAGGTATGAAAAGAACATCAATGAATCCTCATAATCTCCTGTACAGCAGAGCTCAGGCTGGGAGATGGAGGAGCATCAGAGGGAACCAATAGGAATAGATAGAATTTGTGGTGGTTTTTGCGCATGTGATTGGTTCTGGCCTCTTTCACATAACCGTTCCAATCAGGTCCATCTGTCAGTTTTTGGATTTGGCTAAACAGGCCAGACTTCCCTCCCCACCTCCATCAATGAGACTTCCCTCCCCACCTCCATCAATGAGACTTCCCTCCCCACCTCCATCAATGAGACTTTCCTCCTCACATCCACCAATGAGACTTCCCTCCCCACCTCCATCAATGAGACTTTCCTCCTCACATCCACCAATGAGCCCCCACTGGGTTGTTTTCTTTTTGTGCTAAAAAGATTGGGGAAAAAAAACCAAACCGTTTTCTTTGTTCTGTTATACAATTTTGCACATTCTCCTCCAGGTTGCTGATGCCTCTCCAGTCGCCGTCATCTCGTCCAGCGTGCCCGCCAGTACTGGGGTGCACTTACCTGCGGGCGCCGTAGTTACTTTGGCTCCGCCCCCAGACATCATCGGGATGAAGGACAGCGGAGGAGATGTAAGTCCCTGATTTCAGTCTTCTGCTTCATTCTGCCTCAAGTATTCAGGGAAAGGGAAAAGCTGTCACTTTGTAACAGGTTCTCTTTCTAGCCCCGCCTCCTCTGCGGCTCTTTTTGTATAAACGGTTTGGTTAGGAAGGGAAGGATTACCATACACTTACAGATCTAAAGCCAGCGAGTTATAGAGGAAATAATGCAGCATGCAGACCTTTTACTAAAGCGCAACTCCACCAAAAAGGGGAAATTCCGCTTTAACCACTTGCCTACCGGGCACTTATACCCCCTTCCTTACCAGGCCAATTTTCAGCTTTCAGCGCTCTCACACTTTGAATGACAATTACTCAGTCATGCAACACATATAAAATTTTCGTCCTTTTTTTCACACAAATAGAGCATTATTTTGGTGGTATTTACTCACCACTGGGTTTTTTATTTTTTGCACTATAAATGAAAAAAGACCGAATATTTTGAAAAAAAATGCGTTTTTCTTAGTATTTGTTATAAAATTTTTCAAATAAGTAATTTTTCTTCATATATCTTCACCAAAATTTATACTACTACATTTGTTTGGTAAAAATAACACAAATCAGTGCATATTATTTGGTCTGTGTGAAAGCTAGAAAGTCTACAAGCTATGGTACCAATCATTGAAAATTGATCACACCTGATGTACCGATGCCCTATCTCATTTCTTGAGGCCCTAACAAGCCAGAACAGTACAAATACCCCATAAATGACCCCTTTTTGGAAAGTAGACATTCCAAAGTATTCAGTAAGAGGCATGGTGAGTTTTTTAAAGCTGTAGTTTTTTCCAAAAATTCTTTGGAAAATTAAATTTTATTTATTTTTTTTTTATTTTTCCCAAAAGATTGGCATATTAACAAGTTATTTCTCACACACAGCACAGGTATACTTGCAACTACACCCCAAAATATTTTCTGCTGCTTCTCCTGAATATAATGATACCAAATGTGTTAGACTTTTGAACATCCTGACCACATAGAGAGGCCCAACATGCAAGGAGCATCAACAAGTGTTCTAGGGACATAAATTACACATCTAACATCTTGACTACGTATTACAATTTTGAAGGCCTTAAAGCACCAGGACAATGGAATTACCCACAAAATGACTCCATTTTGAGAAGCAAACACCCCAACCTATAATCCATGAGGCATAATGAGTCTTTTGAACATGTCGTTTATTTCCAAAAGTTTTCGGAATATGCGGGAAGAAAATGAAAATATATTTTTTTTACACAAAGTTGTCGATTTATTAGATATTTCTAAAGCATAGCATGTAAATACCACAAAATACACTCCAAAATACATTTTGCTACTCCTCCTGAATATAACGATACCAAATGTGTGAGACTTTTCCGCAGCCTCACCACATAGAGAGGCCCAACATGCAAGGAGCACCATCAGGTGTTCTAGGGACATAAATTGCACATTTAACATCTTGACTACCTATTACACTTTTGAAGACCTTAAAGCACCAGGACAATTGAATTACCCACAAAATGACTCCATTTTGAGAAGCAAACACCCCAACCTAACTTCCATGAGGCATAATGAGTCTTTTGAACATGTTGTTTATTTCCAAACGTTTTTGGAATATGCGGGAAGAAAATGAAAACTTATTTTTTTTTCCACAAAGTTATCCATTTATAAGATATTTCTAACACATAACATGTAAATACCACAAAATACACCCCAAAATACATTCTACTACTCCTCCTGAATATAACGATACCAAATATGTGAGACTTTTCCGCAGCCTCACCACATAGAGAGGCCCAACATGCAAGGAGCACCATCAGGTGTTCTAGGGACATAATTTACACATCTAGTATCTTGACTACCTATTACACTTTTGAAGGTCTTGAAGCACCAGGACAACTGAATTACCCACAAAATGACCACATTTTGAGAAGCAAACACCCCAACGTATATTCCGTGAGGCATAATGAGTCGTTTGAACATGTCAATTATTACCCAAAGTTTTCAGAATATGCGGGAAGAAAATGAAAACATATTTTTTTTTACAGAAAGTTGTCCATTTATAAAATATTTCTAACACACAGCACGTAAATACCAAAAAAAAAACCCCAAAATACATTCTGCTACCTCTCCTGAGTATGGCAATAGCAAATGTGTGAGACTTTTCTACAGCCTGGCCATATACAGAGGCCCAACATCCAAGTAGCATCTTTAGGCGTTCTAAGGGCAAAAATTACACATCTAATTTCTTGACAACCTAAAACACTTTTGATGGTTTTGGAGGACCAGGACAAAGGAAGCACCCACAAAATGACCCAGTTTTGGAAAGCAAACACTCCAACGTATTTTTTAGGAGGCATAATGAGTCTTTTGAACATGTCGTTTTTTTCCACAAGTTTTCAGAAAATGTGGAAAAAAAATTAAAACTTTATTTTTTTACACAAAGTTGTCGATTTATAAGATATTTCTAACACATAACATGTAAATACCACAAAATACACCCCAAAATACATTCTGCTACTCCTCCTGAGTATGGTAATACCACATGTGTGAGACTTTTCTACAGCCTGACCACATAGAGAGGCCCAACATGCAAGGAGCACCATCAGGTGTTCTAGGGACATAAATTACACATCTAATATCTTGACTACCTATTACAATTTTGAAGGCCCTGAAGCACCAGGACAATGGAATTACCCACAAAATGACCCCATTTTGAGAAGTAAACACCCCAACATATATTCTATGAGGCATAATGAGTCTTTTGAACGTGTCATTTTTTTCCACAAGCTTTCGGACTATGTAAAAAGAAAATGAAAACGTTTTTTTTTACACAACGTTGTTCATTTATAAGATATTTCTAACACATAGCATGTAAATACCACAAAATATACCCCAAAATACATTCTGCTATTCCTCCTGAGTATGGCAATACCACATATGTGACACTTTATAACAGCCTGGCCACATACAGAGGCCCAACATCAAGGTAGGTGTTCTAGGGACATAAATTACACATCTAATTTCCAGACAACCTATCATTTTTGAAGGCCCTTCATATTTCTAACACATAGCATGTACATACCAAGAATTACACCCCAAAATACATTTGAGAAAATGGTAAGCAAAAGATTACCTGTGGTTTTAGTAGTGCAGTTGTCCACAGAGGAGAGCATTGATCCAGGCAGCAGGCAGGGATGTGGTCAGCTACATCAAAAGCAATTGTCCAGGCAGCAGACAGGATTATTGTCCATTGTCAGTACAGGAAGCAGGCAGATATATCATCAGAGCAGCCAAACCATTGGTCCAGGCAGCAGGCAGAGATGTGGTCAGCAGCCAAAGGATTGTCAAGGCAGAGACACGGCATAGCCAAAATATCAGTCCCGGTAGTAGGCAGGAACATGATCCATGGTACAGGTAGCAGGCAGAGGCGTGGTCAGTTCATGTGTCAGGCAGCGGCATGTTGGCAATAAGTTGGCAGCAGGCAGAAATATCAGGTTTAGGGCCCCGTCAGCTAAGACAGGGGTAGAGGCTTCGTCCCACCCATCTCTTCGAAGCCTCCGGACTAACAGACCCTTTTTTGGGAATTATAAAACCCAGAGAAAACCAAAAACTTAGTTTTCTCCACTCCGAAAAACTATTCTGAAGCCCCTCACATATGTGAGACCCCTGTATTATTTTGAATCATAATACTACAAAGCAGGGCAGAAGATCAGTCCAAGCGGCGGGGCAAAAAACGTGGTCAATTAACAAGCCGAGGTCAGTTCTGATGGAAAGCAGAGGCATCGTCAATAAACAGGCCAGGGTCATTTCCAGAGCAGGCAGAGATATGGTCAGTTTAGGCGGCAGGCAGAGGCGTGGTCGAATAACAGGCCAGGGTCAGTTCCAGAACAGGCAGAGGTATGGTCAGTTTAGGCAGCAGGCAGTGGCGTTGTCAAATAACAAGCTAGGGTCATTTCAGGAGCAGGCAGAGGCATGAGGAGTGAATGGCAGGAAATTCATAATTACGTTTACCATACTTCACTAATATTTTACAGAAGTATGGTAACGGCGGAAACAGTAACCTATGCAGAGGCCTGGTTGGGAAGGACACTGAGGACAATAAATGCTGGTGTCTCGTCTAACTCCTCTTCTGGAGCACACCCGACATTTTTTTTGACGTCTTTGACCTCCTTCTCTGCGAGGGACTTTTTCAGGAAAATGCTGTTCCTGGAGTCTACTCACTACATCTGAGTGAACACTTTCTGGTGGGCCTCCAGGGTACAAAAGGGCAGTGACAATTTCTTCCTGATACCAAAGAAAGGGCATGGGTGTCTCGGTGGATTTCCGGTAGATTATATATGTGTTATAAACGGCCAAATTAAAAAAATAAATGGAGACTTTTTTATACCAATGGCGGGTTCTTCTTACAGCAAGGTAGGGCTGGATCATCTGATCATTGAAGTCAACTCCCCCCATGAATAAATTATAATCATGGACACATTCTGGTTTTTGGAATGCGCCATTTTTTCTGGTGATTTGCACGTGGTTGTCATTATGAATTGATGAGAGCATGTAGATGTCTCGTTTGTCCCTCCACTTCAAAGCCAATATCTCTTCGTTCCGCAAAGTCACTGACTCCCCTCTCTGTAGTCTTGTGTTCACCAGCCTTTGCGGGAATCCCTTCCTATTCGATCTCACGGTGCCACATGCTAGTGTTCTCCTTCGGTGAAGATTGCGGAAAAGGGGTAAGCTGGTGTAAAAGTTATCAACATAGAGATGATAACCCTTTTCAAAGAGTGGAAACACAAGCTCCCAAACAACTTTTCCACATGCTCCAATATAATCTGGGCATTCAGGGGGATGCAGTTGGCTGTCCTTTCCTTCGTACACGAGGAAGGCGTACACGTACCCCGTGGCTCTGTCGCATAACTTATAAAGTTTAATCCCATATCGGGCCCTTTTGCTGGGGATAAACTGCTTGAAACTCAGCCTGCCACTGAAGGGGACAAGTGACTCATCCACGCAGATGTGTTTTTCTGGGACAAATAATTGGGCAAATTTATCAGAGAAGAAATTAAGGAGTGGCCGAATTTTATATAGTTTATCATATTCTGGGTCATTTTGAGGAAGGCACTGGGTGTTATCATTGTAATGCAGGAACCTCATGATCATTTGATATCTTGTTCTGGACATGACTGATGAGAAAACTGGCATGTGATAGATTGGGCGGGTAGACCAGTAGGAGTGTAATTGATTTTTTTTGTGAGTCCCATATTAAATGTGAGGCCCAAAAATGTTTTAAATTCCTCCACTGTCAACTGCTTCCATTCATACGGACGGGCATAACATGAATCTGGGTTTGTAGCTATGAACTGTTGGGCATAGAGGTTGCACTGGTCCACAATTAAATTTAGAAAGTCATTGGTAAAAATTAAATTAAAAAAATCAATAGGGGCAAAATTTTCTGTGTTTACCTGGACTCCTGGCTGGGCAGTAAAAGGGGGGATGTTAGCTGCTCCAGAGTTAGAGGGAAGCCATAGGGGGTTTTGAAGGGCATATGGAAGAGTGGCATGGGTCCTAACCCTTTGGGGCTGAGGTAACACCTGACTAGGACCTGGTCTTTCTTGACGTCCTCCATTTCTTGTGGAAGCCACTGCTCTGCTAGTGGATGCTACCGCGCTACTTTTGGTAGCCTGCTCCTCACCAGAACGCCTTCGTTTGATGGGCACAATTTCCTCCTCCTCCGATGATGATTCTGTAACAGATCCACTGCTTAAAACGGGCTCATACTCCAAATCAGAACCACGCTCATAATCCAAATCAGAATCATGCTCTGAGAGCTCCCCGCTGCTCTCGTCGGTCATGGATAAAATTTGGTACGCCTCCTCGCAAGAAAATAATTTTTTGGACATACTGGGACAGTTGAGGCTGCACTGATGGGTGCTGATGAGGCTGCACTTGTGGGTGCTGATGGGGGTACACTGCTAGGTCCTGATGAGGGTGCGCTGATGGGGATGCACTGATGAGAGTGCACTGACGGGTGCTGATGAGGCTGCACTTGTTGGTGATTATAGGGGTGCACTGCTGAGCACTGATGAGGGTGCGCTGTTGGGGGTGCACTGATGGGTGCTGCTGATGAGGCTGCACTAATGGACACTGATGAGGTTGCACTGCTGTGCAATAATGGGCTGCACTGATAAACTGCCACTGATGTGCTCTGATGGGTGCTAATGAGGATCCACTGATAGGGTGGTACTGATGTGTATGAATAAGTGGCACTGATGTACACTGATAAGCTGCAGTGATGAAGCAGCACTGGTGGACACTGATGAGCACCGATAAGTTGCAGTGATGAGACAGCACTGATGAGCACTGATAAGCTGCAGTGATGAAGCAGCACTGGTGGACACTGATGAGCCCTCACTAATGGGCACTGATGAGCACTTGCTGATGGGCACTGATGTGCACAGATCGGCACTGATGAGCACCGATATGCACAGTTGAGCACTGATGGGCACTCACTGGTGGGCACTGATGAGCACAGATGGGTACTGACAGGCACCGATGAGCAGATGGGCACTGATGTGCACTCACTGGTGGACACTGATGAGGACAGATGGGCACTCACTGGTGGGCACTGATGAGCACTGACAGGCACCGATGAGCACTGATGTGCACTCACTGGCGGGTACTGATGAGCACAGATGGGCACTCACTGGTGGGCACTGACATGCACAGATGGGCACCGACGGGCACCGATGAGCACAGATAAGCACTGACGGGCACAGATGAGTACTCACTGGTGGGCACCGAGGAGCACAGATGAGCACTGATGGGCACTGATATACACACTGGCAGGCACAGATGAGCACAGATGGGCATTCACTGGTGGGCACTGATGAGCACAGATGGGCACTGACAGGCACCGAGGAGCACTGATGGGCACTGATGTGCACTCACTGGCGGGTACTGATGAGGACAGATGGGCACTCACTGGTGGGCACTGACATGCACAGATGGGCACTGACGGGCACAGGCACTGATATACACACTGGCAGGCACTGATGAGTACAGATGGGCACTGTAGATCACAGATGGGCACTGTAGATCACAGATGGGCACTGTAGATCACAGATGGGCACTGATGAGCAAAGATGGGCACTGTAGATCGCAAATGGTCACTGTAGAGCACAGGGCACTGTAGAGCACTGATGGGCACTGTAGAGCACTGATGGGCACTGTAGATCACAGGTGGGCACTGTAGAGCACTGATGGGCACTGTTGATCACAGGTGGGCACTGTTGATCACAGGTGGGCACTGTAGAGCACTGATGGGCACTGTAGATCACAGGCGGGCACTGTAGAGCACTGATGGGCACTGTATAGCACTGGTGGGCACTGTATAGCACTGATGGGCACTGTAGATCACAGGTGGGCACTGTAAAGCACAGGTGGGCACTGTAGATCACAAACAGGGCACTGTAGATCACAGACAGGGCAGTGTAGATCACAGATAGGGCACTGTAGATCACAGACAGGGAACTGTAGATCACAGACAGGGCAGTGTAGATCACAGACAGGGCAGTGTAGATCACAGATAGGGCACTGTAGATCACAGACAGGGCACTGTAGATCACAGACAGGGCACTGTAGATCACAGACAGGGCACTGTAGATCACAGACAGGGCACTGTAGATCACAGACAGGGCAGTGTAGATCACAGATAGGGCACTGTAGATCACAGACAGGGCACTGTAGATCACAGACAGGGCACTGTAGATCACACTCACAGTTGTAAGAACTGATTCTCTCTCCTTTCCTCACACTCGGTATTGGTGTGAGGAAAGGAGAGAGAAAACCCAGCCATGACCCTGCTGTGTTTACATTTGTGATCGCTCTGTCCAATGAAGAGCGACCACAAATGTAATCAGCAGCTGTAAGTGGCTGTTCACCCCCCTCTTCCTAATGTGCTGTGTCCGAGGGACACAGCCGTCACTGACAGTACCCGATGCGCGCCGCCGGGGGCGCGCGAGAAGCGCGATCACGGGAGGACGTCATATGACGCCCACCCAGAACTGGCCGGCCGCGGTGCAGCCGACATTCGGCTATGCGCGGTCGGCAAGAAGTTAAAGTGACATCAACCACTTGCCTACCGGGCACTTTTACCCCCTTCCTGCCCAGGCCAGATGTCACACTTTAAATAACAATCGCACGGTCATGCAACATTGCATCCAAACTAAATTTATATCTTTTTTTTTGACAAATAGAGCTTTTTTTTGCTATTTAATCATCACTGGGGGGGGGGGGAAGGGGGGTTATTTTGTGCTAAACAAAAGAAAGACCAGACATTATGAAAAAAATATATATTTTCTCTAAAGTTTTGTAAATAGGTGATGTTTCTCCTTCAATGATGTGTGCAGATGAGGCTGCACTGATGGGCACTGAGAGCCAGCACTGATGGGCATTGATTGGTGGGACTGATGGGCACTGACAGCCAGCACTGAGAAGGCACTGATAGTCAGCACTGATGGGTATTGATCAGGAGGCACTGTTGAGGCTGCACCAATATGCAGAACTGATAGACGGCACTGCTGGGCACTGATGGGCACAGACAAGCGGCCCTGATGGGCATTTATTGGAGGGACTGATGGGTACTGACATCCAGCACTGAGGAGACACTGATACTCAGCACTGATGGGTATTGATGAGGAGGCCGTGTTGAGGCTACACCAATATGATGCACTGATGGGACCTTAAATTCAACACTTATAAGCACTGATAGCGTGCACTGATGGCACCGATACAAAGCACTGATGGGGCTACACTGATAAGTGCCCTGATGATCAGTGTATTTGTCCCCTCTGAGAAATGCCGCTTCCCAGCTCTCCTCTCCTCATGTGCTGTGAGCGGGAGGAGAGGACTGCCGATATCCAGCATTTCTGATTTACACTGATCGGCTGTGATTGGGCACAGCTGACCACATGGTAAAAGGCTGCTCTGATTGGCCCTATTCTTGGACATATGATCAGCTGTGGCTGAAGGAGACAGGGATCAAAGAATTCTACGTTTTATTGTATTTGCTTCTCACCTACAAATAAAAAAAAATATTTTTTCCATTTCTAATCCTATTATTGCCATTATTATTCGGATAATTATCATTATAAATATTTTTTCTATTATTAATATTATCACGTCAATACTAAGGAGGCGAAGCCGCCATCTTGGATATTGCGTTGGCTGGGAATCGAACCCAGGTCAGCTGCTTGGAAAGCGGCTATGCTAACCACTACACCACCAACACGAGGTTGCATGTTTTTAGAATGTGGGAGAAAACCGGAGTACCCGGAGGAAACCCACGCAGGCACAGGGAGAACATGCAAACTCCATGCAGATAGGGTCCTGGTCAGGATTTCAACCAAGGACCCCAGTGCTGCAAGGCTAACCAATAAGCCTCTGTGCTGCCCATATTTTGGCCTCTGATGTATAAGGCCCGCCCCCGCTGAGCGGGGTAAATCAGTGATGTCCAGTAGAGATTAGAGATGATGTCTTCAGCTGTACATTATTGGGTGGACGGGTTCGGGGATGTCGTCCATCTTATTTCCCACATGAGTGTCCTGTCTGTGAACATGAGGAGAACTCTTTGTGTGAGATGTTGGTCTGTGCAGCGGCGATGTGAAGAACGCTTCGTGCTCATGTCTTCTGATGGTGAAGGTCTCCTCTGTGCCCCCAACCTGACCCTTAGACAACCTCATATAGGACGTCGCTGGTAGTCAGAGTTCTCATTGGCCCAGCAGAAAAGGCCTCAAGCTGGGAGGATGACTCCTCCCACTTCTGAAGCCAAGAAGCGTTCCTGACGTTTCTCTGAGACTTCAACCTCCAAGGCCAGACTTAAGCCAGGGGCCCAGTTCAGTCACAAGTCTGGGGCCCCTAATCCCCAAACCTACAGACAAGTTCAATTAAAAGTCCTAAAGGTAAGCCGCTATTTCCCAACGTGGGGGGACATCCCAATATAGAGAGAACATTGTATATACAGATATGATGGGGGAGGGGTGACACCCCAATATAGAGAGAACATTGTATATACAGATATGATGGGGGAGGGGTGACACCCCAATATAGAGAGAACATTGTATATACAGATATGATGGGGGAGGGGTGACACCCCAATATAGAGAGAACATTGTATATACAGATATGATGGGGGAGGGGTGACACCCCAATATAGAGAGAACATTGTATATACAGATATGATGGGGGGGGACACCCCAATATAGAGAGAACATTGTATATACAGATATGATGGGGGAGGGGTGACACCCCAATATAGAGAGAACATTGTATATATGTCTTCTGATGGTGGACGTCTCTTTGGTGCCTTCAGCCAGGTGCGATGTAACACACACGTCATCCCGCAATTCTCATGCGTCTTGCCATGCGACAATTGCAGCAACATCACACTGCATTCGGGGCGCCATGTTGATGGTGAACGTCTCTTTGGTGCCTCTTCAGACATCTCCATAGAGGACGTCACTGGCAGGAAGGGTTCTCATTGGCCCCAGCAGAAAAGGCCTCAAGCTGGAAAGACTCCTCCCACTTCGGAAGCCAATCAGAGTTCCTTTCTTTTCTCCCAAGCTTCATCCTCCAAGACCAGACCTAAGCCAGGGGCCCAGTTCAGTCACAATCCTGGGGCCCCTAATCCCTAAACCTTCAGACAAGCCCTATAAAACCTCCTGAAGGGAAGCCCCCATTTCCTAAAGTGGGGGGACGTCTGTTGGCCTTTGGGGTCACCTGGTCAGCAGACATCTCAGAAGCTCAGGTAAGAGACGTGGTGTCCAGGGGCTACAGGCTAGAGGTCATCTCCCTGCCCCCACCCCGCTTCGTGTTGTCCAACCTGCCGGTGTCCCCGCAGGGACTGGCGGTCCTCCATGCTGCTCCTGCAGATCTGCTGACCCAAGGAGATCTCCCCATTGGACCAACAGCAGAAAGGTTTCCGGGTTTTTACTCCAACCGTTTCCTTGTTCTAAAGCCTCAAGGAGGACATAGGCTGCATTCACTGGGGGGATTAGGGGGCATACAGGGGATTCCTGGGGCTGGGATCACTGTGAACAGTGGGGGATGGGAAGTCTGTACAAAGCAATGACAGGCTGAGCCGGGACCATTCCCATGTATCCGCACATCCATCGGTCATCTGTGGTCAGGGAAGGATGAGCGATCCTGGCCCTAACCGTAGATGACCGATGGATGTGCGGATACATGGGAATGGTCGCGGCTCCTGTCAGCCTGTCATTGCTTTGTACAGACTTCCCATCCCCCACTGTTCACAGTGATCCCATCCGCAGGAATCCCCTGTATGCCCCTAATCCCCCCAGTGAATGCAGCCTATGTCCTCCTTGAGCTCGGGTTCACACCAATGCGGTGCGGGAAACGCTGCGAATCCTGTACGTTTCCCGCACCGCATTGCAATCGCATCACGTTCATGCGATCTGGTGCGGGAGTCAGTAATAAATTATTGACACCCGAAACAGATGGCAAGACGCGATGTGATTGCCAGAAATCACATGACATGGGTGAGAAGACCCATACCATGTGATTCAGGTGCGGATCTAAAGACAGTCCTGCACCTTTGTGGTGCGGATGCGATGTGATTTGAGCCATAGGAAGTGTATGGCCCAAATCGCAGCGCACAGACATGTGCATGGAATGCGCAGAGGAATGCGGTGTGATTCCTGTGCAGACTCCATGCAGTGTCCCGCACCACATAGTGTGAACCGGCTGGGAGGCTTTAGAACAGGGAAAAGGTTGGAGTAAGGCCCCGGTCACAGGGGGCGTACTAATCCGTACAGCCGTGGGGGGCCGTGTTTACTTGGGGGATGTACCGGTGTTCATGCATCCCTGTGCAGGCAGGTTCATTGATGTCAGTTGGGATGCAGCGGCTGCATGGATACAGACACTGCTCCCAATGTAACATCTGTGCGGGTGAACAGCTGTGAACACAGATAGTGTGCGTTCAGGGCCATGCATCCATACGGATGTCAGATTGGGATCAGCATCTGTGTCCATGTTACCACTACGTCCCAACTGACATCAATGGAACTGCCTGCACAGGGATGCATGAACACCGGGACATCCCCTGCAAATAAACACGGCCCCCCACGGCGGTACACATTGGTATGTCCCCTGTGAATGTGGCCTAAAAACCGGGAACTATTCTGCTGTTGGTCCAATGGGGAGATCTCCTTGGGTCAGCAGATCTGCAGGAGCAACATGGAGGACCGCTAGTCCCTGCGGGGACACCGGCAGTTTGGACAACACGAAGCGGGGTGGGGGCAGGGAGATGACCTCTAGCCTGTAGCCCCTGGACACCACGTCTCTTACCTGAGCTTCTGAGATGTCTGCTGACCAGGTGACCCCAAAGGCCAACAGACGTCACCCCACTTTAGAAAGTAGGGAAATCCCTGCAGGAGGTTTAATAGGACCAGTCTGCAGGTTTGGGGATTAGGGGCCCCAGGATTGTGACTGAACTGGGCCCCTGGCTTAGGTCTGCTCTTGGAGGATGAAGCTTGGGAGAAAAGAAAGAAACTCTGATTGGCTTCAGAAGTAGGAGGAGTCTTTCCAGCTTGAGGCCTTTTCTGCTGGGACCAATGAGAACCCTTCCTGCCAGTGACGTCCTTTATGGAGATGTCTGAAGAGGCACCAAAGAGACGTTCATCATCAACATGGCGCCCCGAATGCAGTGTGATGTTGCTGCAATTGTCGCATGGCAAGACGCATGAGAATTGCGGGATGACGTGTGTGTTACATCGCACCTGGCTGAAGGCACCAAAGAGACGTCCACCATCAGAAGACATATATACAATGTTCTCTCTATATTGGGGTGTCACCCCTCCCCCATCATATCTGTATATACAATGTTCTCTCTATATTGGGGTGTCACCCCTCCCCCATCATATCTGTATATACAATGTTCTCTCTATATTGGGGTGTCACCCCTCCCCCATCATATCTGTATATGCAATGTTCTCTCTATATTGGGGTGTCACCCCTCCCCCATCATATCTGTATATACAATGTTCTCTCTATATTGGGGTGTCACCCCCCCATCATATCTGTGTATACAATGTTCTCTCTATATTGGGGTGTCACCCCTCCCCCATCATATCTGTATATACAATGTTCTCTCTATATTGGGGTCCCCCCCATCATATCTGTATATACAATGTTCTCTCTATTGGGGTATTTCCCCTCCCCCATCATATCTGTGTATACAATGTTCTCTCTATATTGGGGTGTCCCCCCTCCCCCATCATATCTGTATATACAATGTTCTCTCTATATTGGGGTGTCCCCCCCCCATCATATCTGTATATACAATGTTCTCTCTATATTGGGGTGTCTCCCCTCCCCCATCATAGCTGTGTATACAATGTTCTCTCTATATTGGGGTGTCACCCCTCCCCCATATCTGTATATACAATGTTCTCTCTATTTTGGGGTGTCACCCCTCCCCCATCATATCTGTGTATCTAATGTTCTCTCTGAGTCTTGTGGCCGGCCTCTTCGGTTGGCCCGCGCTTCTTCTTTAGCCGCAATACATTCTATAGGTGTCAGACACCACCTGACGGTATCTCTAGTGGCCCACAGTGCGGGGTTTCTCAGCACGCAGGGTCTAAGTCCCAATCTGCTTATGCACCAGGGCCCCTGATGGTGGGGATGGACTTGGAGCAGACCGAGACCAGGGCGCGACCCCTGAGTATGTCCAGCAGTGGTAGAGAGTACCGTCAGAGGTGTTGCGGGAAATAGAGCCTGACGAGAAGAGGCTGGTAGGCCTTGCAGCAGGGACTGATCCTTGCGGGATGGATGGATGGACAGTCAGCGTGACGTAAGGCGTAGTCAGGCAGGCCGGGTCAGCAACGTGCGGGCAGCGAGGTACCGGAGGAGCAGGCAGAGAATGGTCAGGGTCACGAGCCGGGTTCAGCAACGTGCGGGCAGCGAGGTACCAGAGGAGCAGGCAGGAGAGTGGTCAGGGTCACGAGCCGGGTTCAGCAACGTGCGGGCAGCGAGGTACCGGATGAGCAGGCAGAGAATGGTCAGGGTCACGAGCCGGGTTCAGCAACGTGCGGGCAGCAAGGTACCGGAGGAGCAGGCAGGAGAGTGGTCAGGGTCACGAGCCGGGTTCAGCAACGTGCGGGCAGCGAGGTACCGGAGGAGCAGGCAGAGAATGGTCAGGGTCACGAGCCGGGTTCAGCAACGTGCGGGCAGCGAGGTACCAGAGGAGCAGGCAGGAGAGTGGTCAGGTCAAGCCAGGGGTCAAGCAGGAGACAACCAGCAGGGTCAGGATCAAGCAGAAGTCGGCAACAGGAAACTTCACAAATCAGATGACAGGAACAGGATAATAAGACATACCTCCTGTCCTGTTTAAATAGCGCGCCCTGCACTGTCATTGGTGCCAGGCGCCTGTCCGCGATCGGGAGTGCGCATGCGCGGCCGTCGCCGCCGCCACGATCGCCCAGGGCCCACTGGCTAGAGCGTGTCGGTGTTCTGTGCATGCGCCACCCGGCGTATCGCGGCAGAACACCCGACCCCTGACAATAGGTGAATACGGCTGCGATATTTAGGAGGTGACACAGTCGAAGATGAAACAGTCTGCTGGACATATAACTGGATGTCTCCCGCACAAGATGACGGCGACCTGGTATGAGGTGGGATTGTTGAGATTTTTCACCTTAGGTCGCTTGTGCTTCTTCTTTCGCTGGAATAAATTGCGTGGATTAAAGCGGGTGCCATCACTAGGAGATGCACCGCTGGGATGGCCAGTCGGTTGGTCAGTCCCAGAACTAATGTCATCGCTTGGTGGTTGGATGATGTCACTGATTGATGACATGGTAGAATATCTCTTAGGAATGATGTCATGCGTTGATGGGACGGCATCATCACCCTGTGGAATGACATCACTCGTTGATGGGACGGTATCATCAACCTGTAGAATGACATCACTCAGTAATGGGACGGTATCATCGTCCTGTGGAATGACGTCACTCATTGATGAGAACATTTTGCCATAACTGAACTCTGTGGTTGGCCAGCGCCTCTTCATTGCCCGGCATAAATCCCGTAGGATAAAACGGGCGGTATCGCTAGGAATTTCACCTCTGGATTGGACACTGGGATGGACAGTCATGGTTGTCCATTCTTGCCTATTGCCAGAACTCGATGGTAGGATCATGTCTTTTGTTGGAAAGACGCCAGAAGTCGTTGATGGTAAAGTGTTATCTAATGCTGGAAAGAGTAAACCTCTTGTTGATGTGCTGGAAGGATGAACACGGATGGGATCCCTGGGAGGTGCGACGCTGGGAATGGGAAAGTCAGAATCTCCCGTAGCACTGTCCGCATATTCATCTTTTGGTGGTATGTGGTCACTCTCTGGTAGATTGAGCTTGCGGTGCCTGAACTCCTTGGTTGGCCTGCGCCTCCCCATTGGCCGGCATAGATCCCGTAGGTGAGCACGGATGTCATCCCTGGGAGGTGCGACGCTGGGAATGGGAAAGTCGGTCTCTTCCATACGAAAGTCAGCCTGGTCCGTAGTGCTGTCTGTTGTTAGATTGATGTCAATCGTCGGTGGGTTGATGTTGCTTTTCGTTGGTTGGATCCATTGGTGAAATGGCTTGAAATATTTTAGGAACATTACCAGCAGCAAGATGATAAGTCCCAACAAGCATTCTGATTGGTGCTCAGCAACAGTATTTATAAGCATGGGTAGCACTGTGTTCCCTAAGGCCGCCCACCCATTGGACCAGACTGACTGGAGCCCAGCAACCATCCATTGGTAGCAGTCAGTGGCATTTATAAGCATGGGTGGGATTCTGTTCCCTAAGGCTGCCCACCCATTGGACCAGACTGACTGGAGCCCAGCAAACATCCATTGGTAGCAGTCAGTGGCATTTATAAGCATGGGTGGGGCTGTGTTCCCTAAGGCCGCCCACCCATTGGACCAGACTGACTGGAGCTCAGCAACCATCCATTGGTAGCAGTCAGTGGCATTTATAAGCATGGGTAGCACTGTGTTCCCTAAGGCCGCCCACCCATTGGACCAGACTGACTGGAGCCCAGCAACCATCCATTGGTAGCAGTCAGTGGCATTTATAAGCATGGGTGGGGCTGTGTTCTCTGAGGTTGGCCCCTCGCTGTACCAGACATCGAGTAGTTGATAAAAGAATTCAATCAGCTCCAGGAACATCAAATATTGTTCTAATATTGTGGCCAGATGATTCCTGCGCAGGATGTACCTCAGAATGAGAACACTTATCAGGACTGTCCCCTTATACCAGAATGGAATGGTGGCCAGTAGTGAAAACCAACTGATGGGTCCTGGGGACTCATTTTCCAATTCTCTGACCTTTTCCTGCTCCAGTTCTTCCATCATCTTCATGGTCCTCCCCTCCTCCATGCGTATATCTGGGGAGTCTTTGATGAAATATCGGTGTTCCTCCATCATCTTCATGCTCCCCCCCTCCATGCGGATATCTGGGGAGTCTTTGATGAAATTTCTTTGTTCCTCCATAATCTTCATATCATTGTCCTTGTCCATGCCGGTCTTTGTGGAGTCTTTGATGTCCTTCCTGTGTACTCCCCAAGGGAGCAACAGGATAACAATCGCGGCAAAGATTCTGCACATTTTTGTTTGTTTTTTTAGAAAAAAACACAGGAGCTCTGTAAGGAAGCAGCTGTCTCTGGTGAGAGAAAACAGCAACTGAGGACTCACAGTGAGGGAGGTCATGTGACCACAGTGAGGGGGGCGGGGTTTATGTGTGACCAATCAGCAGCCTCTGTTCAGCCTGCTTTACTCTGATTGGCTCATCTGGGATCCAGTCTGTTTACAGTGCAAAGTCACAGTGAGGGGGGCGGAGTTTATGTGTGACCAATCAGCAGCCTCTGTTCAGCCTGCTTTACTCTGATTGGCTCATCTGGGATCCAGTCCAGGCGGCTTTGGATTGGATGTTGGGATGTAGAGCAGATCTGGATTGGATCCTATTATATAACATTGATAACATTTCCCTGTATTTATAATATAGACGCCTCTGTTTATATTCATACAATGTTATTATAATGTCATTTTATTTATTTTACTGTATTAATAGGATTGTAATGATTGATATGAATTGTAATATAAACAATAATGGGTGTAATATTAATAATCCCAATAATTATAATACAATAAAGCTGTTCTGTGTATTTGGATGACAGAAATCTCCTGGCCATTCTCTGTGCTGACATTTCCCTGATGTAATGCACACAGGAGCCGCTAGAGGGCAGCAACACTCAGCTCCTCCTGTAGTGTCCCATCACCATAGATTTCCTCCTGGAAGACCCATCACCATGGAGACCAGGCAGGAAGTGATCGGTGTTTTCATGGTGTCTGGAGGGGAAGTTGGGGAAGCTGCGCCCCGTGGTGGCCGGGAAGGGAGACACTGGGGGGGGGGGGGAGACATGGGGGGGGGGGGGTCAGCCCCCATTATTATTATGGGCAATAAGATGTGTAATCATATATAATGTTATAGTGATACATCGTCATAACTCCTCTGATAGTCACACTTATTGTTATCATTAACCATCATTTCTATACCCGCCCCCCATCATCACTATACCCCCCATCATTTCTATACCCCCCCATCATTTCTATACCCCCCCCATCATCGCTATACCCCCCCATCACTGCTATACCCCCCCATCAACGCTATACCCCCCATCATTGCTATACCCCCCCATCATCGCTATACCCCCCATCATTGCTATACCCCCCCATCATCACTATACCCCCCCATCATCGCTATACCCCCCATCATTGCTATACCCCCCCATCATCGCTATACCCCCATCATCGCTATACCCCCCCCATCATCACTGTACCCCCCCATCACTGCTATACCCCCCCATCATCGCTATACCCCCCCCATCATCGCTGTACCCCCCCATCACTGCTATACCCCCCCATCAACGCTATACCCCCCATCATTGCTATACCCCACCATCATCGCTATACCCCCCCATCACCGCTGTACACCCCCCCCCACCATCATCGTTGTACACCCCCCCCCACCATCATCGCTGTACACCCCCCCATCATCGCTGTACAACCCCCATCATCGCTGTACACCCCCCCATCATCGCTGTACACCCCCCCATCATCACTGTACACCCCCCCCCATCATCGCTGTACACCCACCCCCCCATCATGGCTGTACACCCCCCCCATCATGGCTGTACACCCCCCATCATCGCTGTACACCCCCCCATCATCGCTGTACACCCCCCACCATCATAACTGTACACCCCCCCCCACCATGGCTGTACACCCCCCCCCCCCCATGTTTGGGACCCCCTGTATGACCTTTACCGGGGTAATCAGGACGGATGGCGGATGCAATGCTTTACAAGCTGCTAATAAAACAATTATAAATACACATTTTTTTTACCTGCAAAACACGGCATTTATTTATTTATTTCATTGTTTTTTAAGGTGAACTTCTATTGTTGGAGAATATTTCTCTGGCTGTCAGTTTGCATTTGTATCTTCTATGCTGGGAAAAGGTTTCTTTGAGTTGTGATGATTTGGTTTGTGATTCTGATGGGTCACCATTGTGAACTAACCATCCGTTTTACTCTTCTAGAAGATCAGGAAATATTCCCGGACACATTCCTTGCTGACCCCCCAACATTAATAAAAGGGGGCGTTCAGAAGAGGGCGACAGACCCCAGTGTAGGCGAAGGGATGATGGCGCGCCCCCTGTCTTCTCTGACAGCCAATGGTGAGTTCACATGGGGAATGCCCTTCATCACTGAGCTGACAACACTGTCTCTGCTGCACTGAAATCCCAAGCAGTGTTGTCAGCCCCGGCCAGTTCTTCTCTGTATTACTAATAGCGTGTTAGGAGGCCTGGATCCCAAATGGGAAAACAGATTTGATGAAGAGAGGCAGCTCTGTAATGTGGGGTATCCCTGAGGGTCCCCAGAAAAGTGTCCAAGGATGAGAGTGCCCCCGGATAGTGTACGTCCAGTAAATGTTTATCAAATGTTACTTCAACTTTAAAGGATAAATGTAAAGGTGTACAACCCCCCCTCCCATCCCCCGATACCTGCTGTACTTACCTTTGGGGTGGGAGCTGTCAGGGCTCCCACAGGTGACCCAGTAGTCCAGGGATTCTCTGGGCAGCACTTCCTGGAAGGAGCAGATGGATTCTGATTGCTCGGCGCTGTCACAGGGAGTCTATCTGGTCCGTCTTGTGAGCGCTGCACAGAAAAGAGCGGATATTTCACATTCCCTGACCACTGGACCTGCTGAAGAAACCCTGACAACTCAGGATGGCCAGAAGTAAGTACAGAGGGACCTGGGGGGGGGGGGGGGTACGGTGTTCATACACCCTCTGCACTGCATTTGTATTGTGGAGCTCACGGTGAGCTGACTATCTTCTACCCCCTCTGCTATGATATGTCCCTCCCCCCCCCATGTATGTAGGATGGCATCAGTCTTGGGCAAGCGCCTGGTGCTGAAATCAGCGCCATCCATCAACTCTCATCCATTCTTCTTCAAAACATCACGGTCAGACAGCGGTGGGGGGGGAATAGAGGGGCGTGCTGTCAACCACGCTAGCCCCCAGTCTACAGCACATGTAATACATACATGCACTCTGTCACCTAGAGCTCAGGATGAAATACACATTATAGATTCTCCTTTGAAGCTGGACTCCAGGTATGAAAAGAACATCAATGAATCCTCATAATCTCCTGTACAGCAGAGCTCAGGCTGGGAGATGGAGGAGCATCAGAGAGAACCAATAGGAATAGATAGGATTTGTGGTGGTTTTTGCCCATGTGATTGGTTCTGGCCTCTTTCACATAACCGTTCCAATCAGGTCCATCTGTCAGTTTTTGGATTTGGCTAAACAGGCCAGACTTCCCTCCCCACCTCCATCAATGAGACTTCCCTCCCCACCTCCATCAATGAGACTTCCCTCCCCACCTCCATCAATGAGACTTTCCTCCTCACATCCACCAATGAGACTTCCCTCCCCACCTCCATCAATGAGTCTTCCCTCCCCACCTCCATCAATGAGACTTTCCTCCCCACATCCACCAATGAGCCCCCACCGGGTTGTTTTCTTTTTGTGTTAAAAAGATTGGGGAAAAAAAATCAAACCGTTTTCTTTGTTCTGTTATACAATTTTGCACATTCTCCTCCAGGTTGCTGATGCCTCTCCAGTCGCCGTCATCTCGTCCAGCGTGCCCGCCAGTACTGGGGTGCACTTACCTGCGGGCGCCGTAGTTACTTTGGCTCCGCCCCCAGACATCATCGGGATGAAGGACAGCGGAGGAGATGTAAGTCCCTGATTTCAGTCTTCTGCTTCATTCTGCCTCAAGTATTCAGGGAAAGGTTAAAGCTGTCACTTTGTAACAGGTTCTCTTTATAGCCCCGCCTCCTCTGCGGCTCTTTTTGTATAAACGGTTTGGTTAGGAAGGGAAGGATTACCATACACTTACAGATCTAAAGCCAGCGAGTTATAGAGGAAATAATGCAGCATGCAGACCTTTTACTAAAGCGCAACTCCACCAAAAAGGGGAAATTCCGCTTTAACCACTTGCCTACCGGGCACTTTTACCCCCTTCCTGCCCAGGCCAGATTTCAGCGCTGTCACACTTTGAATGACAATCGCACGGTCATGCAACATTGCATCCAAACTAAATTTATATCTTTTTTTTTTTTTTTTTTGACAAATAGAGCTTTCTTTTGTTGGTATTTAATCAGCACCGGGGGGGGGGGGGGGGGGTTATTTTTTTGCTAAACAAACGATGAAAGACCAAACATTTTGAAAAAAAAAATTTTTTTTTAATTTCTGTTATAAAATTTTGTAAATAGGTGATTTTTCTACTTCACTGATGAGGCGGCACTGATGGGCATTGATTGACGGCACTGACAGCCAGCACTGATGGGCACTGATAGTCAGCAATGATGGATATTGATGAGGCACTGATGACGCTTCTCCACTGATGGGCACTGATAGCCTGTACTGATGGGCACTGACCACTAGCACTGATGGGTACTGATAGCCATCACTGATGGGCACCCACACAAAGCACTGATGGGGCTACACTGATTGCCCTGATGATCAGTGTATTTGTCCCCTCTGAGAAATGCCGCTTCCCAGCTCTCCTCTCCTCATGTGCTGTGAGCGGGAGGAGAGGACTGCCGATATCCAGCATTTCTGATTTACACTGATCGGCTGTGATTGGGCACAGGTGACCACATGGTAAAAGGCTGCTCTGATTGGCCCTTTCCTGGACATATGATCAGCTGAGGCTGAAGGACACAGCGATCAAACATCGCGCCTGGGGGGGGGGGTTGGGGGGGGTTCTGGAAGGACATTGATGGACGCCCTCTGAAAACTTCTCATGTCAATGGGGAGCCCCAGACCCCTCCCAGCCAGCTGCTTTGGGGAATGAAGGGGGTGAACAATAATCAAGCAGGTTAGAAAACCCAAAAACCTGTCCTGAATGTCCTTCCTCCCCTTCCAAGTATATCAGCCATGGGGGGGTGGGTCATGGTTTTACCACCCCCCAGACTGCTTGGATGGAAGGGGCTGTACACATGATTTGCGGATGCAGCAGAAATGATACCCTCTGTCACATTTGCCATCGGTACTGCTGAGTGTGAATGGGACCCGTCACAACTGCCCTGCATCCATGTACAATGCATGTGGTTGCTGCTCGGGGGCGGGGACTTTACAGGATTATATCACTTAGTGAGAAGGTGACTTCTCATCTCCCAGCTGCCTGTCAATTGCCCAAGAGATCCAACGGTGATCACTGTTAGAGGGCAATGCGGGTATAAAGATCCCTTCCTCTGGCTGTGTGCAGAGATCTGCCCATGTGTATGTCAGAGGATTCCCGGCTCTGGAAACCTATACAATGTTCTTTTATACTTGGAGATGTAAACGGCTTGTTACTGAAAGAGCCTTTACATGGTTAGTAAAAGAACTTCCTTCCCTATGAACAGCAAACCCCACCTGTGAACGGACTTCATGATCCAATCAATATTTGTCTGCAGACGTAACGACGTTCAATATAGAAATGTATTCTTCTATAAATCCCCGCTCCGCGCTTCTACTGTGCAAGAGTGGAGGGGGGCCGGAGGGGGGATTTATTGTACCGTCATTGGTTATAATGTATGAGAAATCTACGTTTCATTGTATTTGCTTCTCACCTACAAATAAAAAAAAAAATATATATTTTCTGGCGTATAAGACTACTTGTTATACTTGAAAATATACCCCAAAAATTGGGGGTGGTCTGATACGCGGGGTATAAAATGTGACCCTTGAGTTTGTTTGGGTCAGGCTGGCTGAATGCAGTAATGTCCATACAGAACACCGCGCTGAGCCAAGCTGGCTGAAAACAAATGTCCCTGTGAGAGATGAATCTGTCAGCCCGCTGGATGTGCCGTATATACAGGATTCTGCACTGAGCCAAGCGGGTTCAAAACGTAGCGGTACGTCCCGACTGTAATCAGCCCGCTGGATGTGTGTATGTACGGTAGTTGCAGCTACATACAGTATACACTGGGCCAATCACAGCAAGCGATGTATACTACTAATGAATACAAAGGCTGCTTGGATTGGCTGAGTCAGAGAGGTGGGCTGATGTCACAACCCAGCCAATCCCAGCAGGCTTTGTATTCATTAGTCCAACACTGAGCATGGGCCCCCCCATATCCAATATACACCCTACTTCTATATACAAAGCGCTATATACATCTGACACACCGCACATATATATAGTATACAGGACACCCCCCATATATATATACTGTATACAGGACACACCCCACATATATATACTGTATACAGGACACCCCCCATATATATATACTGTATACAGGACACACCCCACATATATATACTGTATACAGGACACCCCCTATATATATATACTGTATACAGGACACCCCCCATATATATATACTGTATACAGGACACCCCCCATATATATATACTGTATACAGGACACCCCCCATATATATACAGTATACAGGACACCCCCCATATATATACTGTATACAGGACACCCCCCATATATATATACTGTATACAGGACACACCCCACATATATATAGTATACAGGACACCCCCCATATATATACTGTATACAGGACACCCCCCATATATATACTGTATACAGGACACACCCCACATATATACTGTATACAGGACACACCCCACATATATATACTGTATACAGGACACACCCCACATATATACTGTATACAGGACACACCCCACATATATATACTGTATACAGGACACACCCCTCATATATATAGTATACAGGACACCCCCCATATATATACTGTATACAGGACACCCCCCATATATATACTGTATACAGAACACACCCCACATATATACCATATACAGGACACACCGCACATATATACCGTATACAGGACACACCCCACATATATATAGTATACAGGACACCCCCCATATATATACTGTATACAGGACACCCCCCATATATATACTGTATACAGGACACCCCCCATATATATACTGTATACAGAACACACCCCACATATATACCATATACAGGACACACCGCACATATATACCATATACAGGACACACCCCACATATATACCGTATACAGGACACACCCCACATATATACCGTATACAGGACACACCCCACATATATATAGTATACAGGACACACCGCACATATATACCGTATACAGGACACACCCCACATATATACCGTATACAGGACACACCCCACATATATACCGTATACAGGACACACCCCACATATATACCGTATACAGGACACACCCCACATATATATAGTATACAGGACACCCCCCATATATATACCGTATACAGGACACACCCCACATATATACCGTATACAGGACACACCCCACATATATATAGTATACAGGACACACCCCATATATATACTGTATACAGGACACACCCCACATATATATACTGTATACAAGACACACCCCACATATATACCGTATACAGGACACACCCCACATATATACCGTATACAGGACACACCCCACATATATACCGTATACAGGACACACCCCACATATATACCGTATACAGGACACACCGCACATATATACCATATACAGGACACACCCCACATATATACCGTATACAGGACACACCCCACATATATATCATATACAGGACACACCCCACATATATACCGTATACAGGACACACCCCACATATATACCGTATACAGGACACACCCCACATATATACCGTATACAGGACACACCCCTCTTATATACCGTATACAGGACACACCCCAAATATATACCGTATACAGGACACACCCCAAATATATACTGTATACAGGACACACCCCACATATATACTGTATACAGGACACACCCCTCATATATACCGTATACAGGACACACCCCTCATATATACCGTATACAGGACACACCCCACATATATACCATATACAGGACACACCCCACATATATACCGTATACAGGACACACCCCACATATATACTGTATACAGGACACACCCCTCATATATACTGTATACAGGACACACCCCTCATATATACCGTATACAGGACACACCGCACATATATACCGTATACAGGACACACCTCACATATATACCGTATACAGGACACACCCCACATATATACCGTATACAGGACACACCCCACATATATACCGTATACAGGACACACCCCACATATATACCATATACAGGACACACCGCACATATATACCGTATACAGGACACACCCCACATATATACCGTATACAGGACACACCCCACATATATACCGTATACAGGACACACCCCACATATATACCGTATACAGGACACACCCCACATATATACCGTATACAGGACACACCCCACATATATATAGTATACAGGACACCCCCCATATATATACTGTATACAGGACACACCCCACATATATACCGTATACAGGACACACCCCACATATATACCGTATACAGGACACACCGCACATATATACCGTATACAGGACACACCCCACATATATACCGTATACAGGACACACCCCACATATATACCGTATACAGGACACACCCCACATATATACCGTATACAGGACACACCGCACATATATACCGTATACAGGACACACCGCACATATATACCGTATACAGGACACACCGCACATATATACCGTATACAGGACACACCCCACATATATACCGTATACAGGACACACCCCACATATATACCGTATACAGGACACACCCCACATATATACCGTATACAGGACACACCGCACATATATACCGTATACAGGACACACCCCACATATATACCGTATACAGGACACACCCCTCATATATACCGTATACAGGACACACCCCAAATATATACTGTATACAGGACACACCCCACATATATACTGTATACAGGACACACCCCTCATATATACTGTATACAGGACACACCCCTCATATATACCGTATACAGGACACACCCCACATATATACCGTATACAGGACACACCCCACATATATACTGTATACAGGACACACCCCTCATATATACCGTATACAGGACACACCCCTCATATATACCGTATACAGGACACACCCCACATATAT
Source organism: Staurois parvus (assembly GCF_062004578.1). NCBI lineage: Eukaryota > Metazoa > Chordata > Amphibia > Anura > Ranidae > Staurois > Staurois parvus. Next base: position 269,581 of record NW_028320023.1, on the reverse strand, counting down.
ACCGTATACAGGACACACCGCACATATATACCGTATACAGGACACACCTCACATATATACCGTATACAGGACACACCCCACATATATATAGTATACAGGACACCCCACATATATATACTGTATACAGGACACACCCCACATATATATACCGTATACAGGACACACCCCACATATATACCGTATACAGGACACACCCCACATATATACCGTATACAGGACACACCGCACATATATACCGTATACAGGACACACCCCACATATATACCGTATACAGGACACACCCCACATATATACCGTATACAGGACACACCCCACATATATACCGTATACAGGACACACCCCACATATATACCGTATACAGGACACACCCCACATATATACCGTATACAGGACACACCCCACATATATACCGTATACAGGACACACCCCACATATATACCGTATACAGGACACACCCCACATATATACCGTATACAGGACACACCGCACATATATACCGTATACAGGACACACCGCACATATATACCGTATACAGGACACACCGCACATATATACCGTATACAGGACACACCGCACATATATACCGTATACAGGACACACCCCACATATATACCGTATACAGGACACACCGCACATATATACCGTATACAGGACACACCCCACATATATACCGTATACAGGACACACCCCACATATATACCGTATACAGGACACACCGCACATATATACCGTATACAGGACACACCCCACATATATACTGTATACAGGACACACCGCACATATATACCGTATACAGGACACACCCCACATATATACTGTATACAGGACACACCGCACATATATACTGTATACAGACACACCCCACATATATACCGTATACAGGACACACCCCACATATATACCGTATACAGGACACACCCCACATATATACCGTATACAGGACACACCCCACATATATACCGTATACAGGACACACCCCACATATATACTGTATACAGGACACACCGCACATATATACCGTATACAGGACACACCCCACATATATACCGTATACAGGACACACCCCACATATATACCGTATACAGGACACACCCCACATATATACCGTATACAGGACACACCCCACATATATACCGTATACAGGACACACCCCACATATATACCGTATACAGGACACACCCCACATATATACCGTATACAGGACACACCGCACATATATACCGTATACAGGACACACCCCACATATATATAGTATACAGGACACCCCCCATATATATACTGTATACAGGACACACCCCACATATATATACTGTATACAGGACACACCCCACATATATACCGTATACAGGACACACCCCACATATATACCGTATACAGGACACACCGCACATATATACCGTATACAGGACACACCCCACATATATACCGTATACAGGACACACCCCACATATATACCGTATACAGGACACACCCCACATATATACCGTATACAGGACACACCCCACATATATACCGTATACAGGACACACCCCACATATATACCGTATACAGGACACACCCCACATATATACCGTATACAGGACACACCCCACATATATACCGTATACAGGACACACCGCACATATATACCGTATACAGGACACACCGCACATATATACCGTATACAGGACACACCCCACATATATACCGTATACAGGACACACCCCACATATATACCGTATACAGGACACACCGCACATATATACCGTATACAGGACACACCGCACATATATACCGTATACAGGACACACCGCACATATATACCGTATACAGGACACACCCCACATATATACCGTATACAGGACACACCGCACATATATACCGTATACAGGACACACCGCACATATATACCGTATACAGGACACACCCCACATATATACCGTATACAGGACACACCGCACATATATACCGTATACAGGACACACCCCACATATATACCGTATACAGGACACACCCCACATATATATACTGTATACAGGACACACCCCACATATATACTGTATACAGGACACACCCCACATATATACTGTATACAGGACACACCTCACATATATACCGTATACAGGACACACCCCACATATATACCGTATACAGGACACCCCCCACATATATACCGTATACAGGACACACCCCACATATATACCGTATACAGGACACACCCCACATATATACCGTATACAGGACACACCCCACATATATACCGTATACAGGACACACCCCACATATATACCATATACAGGACACACCGCACATATATACCGTATACAGGACACACCCCACATATATACCGTATACAGGACACACCCCTCATATATACTGTATACAGGACACACCCCTCATATATACTGTATACAGGACACACCCCTCATATATACTGTGAGATTACCCTCCCCCCTTGGTCTATATATATATATTGTGGGAACTCACTTCAGAAGGGTGGAGCTCTTCTTGGTGAAGCACACAGCAACTCGCTTCTTTAAGGTCCTTTTTGCCCAATTTTATTTAAAAGAAAAAAGTTCAACAAAAATGTTTCCCACGCCGGGGTATCCGCCAGCAAACAAACGCAACAAAGATCAGCCTTCTGGCTCACATATACAATTTTCCACTAGCCTTCCACTTCAGGCTTATGTCCGTCTCCTGCAGACTCTTTCCAACATATGGCTCTCGCACACAGCTAGTCTGACTTCCCCCTCTCCTTGGTGAAGCCCTCCAACACACACAGCCCCCGAGTCCTTGGACCGCACACAGCCCCCGAGTCCTTGGACCGCACACAGCCCCCGAGTCCTTGGACCGCACACAGCCCCCGAGTCCTTGGACCGCACACAGCCCACAAGTCCTTGGACCGCACGCAACCCACGAGTCCTTGGAGCCTTGATGTTCCTGTGTCCACGGTAAGACAGACTGTCTACAAATGGAGAAAGTTTAGCACTGTTGCTACTCTCCCTAGGTGTGGTCGTCCTGTAAAAATGACTGCAAGAGCACAGCGCAGAATGCTGCATGAGGTAAAGAAGAATCCCAGAGTGTCAGCTAAAGACCTACAGAAATCTCTGGCACATGCTAACATTTTTGTTGACACATCTACAATAAGGAAAACATTAAACAAGAATGGAGTACATGGGAGGACACCACGGAGGAAGCCATTGCTGTCCAAAAAGAATATTGCAGCACGTTTGAAGTTTGCAAAAGAGCACCTGGATGTTCCACAGCACTACTGGCAAAATATACTGTGGACAGATGAAACCAAGATTGAGTTGTTTGGGAAGAACACACAACACTATGTGTGGAGAAAAAAAGGCACAGCACACCAACATCAAAACCTCATCCCCACTGTGAAACATGGCGGAGGGAGCATCATGGTCTGGGGCTGCTTTGCTGCCTCAGGGCTGGACGGATTGTTGTCATTGATGGGAAAATGAATTCCAGAGTTTATCAAGACATTTTGCAGGAAAACGTACGACCATCTGTCCGCCAACTGAAGCTCCGCAGAGGATGGGTGATGCAACAGGACAATGACCCAAAGCATACAAGTAATTCAACAAAACAATGGCTGCAACAGCACAGAATACGCCTTCTGGAGTGGCCCAGTCAGAGTCCTGACCTCAACCCCATTGAAATGCTGTGGCATGACCTTAAGAGAGCGATTCACACCACACATCCCAAGAATATTGCTAGACTGAAACAGTTTTGTGAAGAGGAGTGGTCCAAAATGACTCCAGATTGTTGTGCAGGTCTGATCTGCAACTACAGGAAACGTTTGGTTGAGGTTATTGCTGCCAAAGGAGGGTCAACCAGTTATTAAGTCCAAAGGTTCACATACTTTTTCCTCCCTGCACTGTGAATGTTTACATGTTATGTGCAATTAAACCATGGCAACATGTAATGTTTGTGTAGTATTATGTTCAGCAGACTGTGTTCTTCTATTGTTGTGACTTAGATGACGTTCAGAGCACATTTTATGCCCAATTCATGCAAAACTCCACGTAATCCCAAGGGGTTCACATACTTTTTCTTGCAACTGTATACTGTGAGATTCTCCTCCCCCCTTGGTCCATGTATATATATACTGTGAGTTTCCCCTCCCCCCTTGGTCCATGTATATATATACTGTGAGATTCCCCTCCCCCTTGGTCCATGTGTATATATATATACTGTGAGATTCCCCTCCCCCTTGGTCCATGTATATATATCCTGTGAGATTCCCCTCCCCCCTTGGTCCATGTATATATATACTGTGAGATTCCCCTCCCCCCTTGGTCCATGTATATATATACTGTGAGATTCCCCTCCCCCCTTGGTCCATGTATATATATACTGTGAGATTCCCCTCCCCCCTTGGTCCATGTATATATATATATCCTGTGAGATTCTCCTCCCCCTTTGTCCATGTATATATATATCCTGTGAGATTCCCCTCCCCCCTTGGTCCATGTATATATATATATACTGTGTGATTCCCCTCCCCCCTTGGTCCATGTATATATATACTGTGAGATTCCCCTCCCCCCTTGGTCCATGTATATATATACTGTGAGATTCCCCTCCCCCCTTGGTCCATGTATATACAGTCAGGTCCATAAATATTGGGACATGGACAGAATTCTAACATTTTTGGCTCTATATACCACCACAATGGATTTGAAATGAAACGAACAAGATGTGCTTTAACTGCAGACTGTCAGCTTTACTTTGAGGGTATTTACATCCAAATCAGGTGAACGGTGTAGGAATTACAACAGTTTGCATATGTGCCTTCCACTTGTTAAGGGACTAAAAGTAATGGGACAGAATAATAATCATAAATCAAACTTTCACTTTTTAATACTTGGTTGCAAATCCTTTGCAGTCAATTACAGCCTGAAGTGTGGAACGCATAGACATCAGCAGACGCTGGGTGTCATCCCTGGTGAGGCTCTGCCAGGCCTCTACTGCAACTGTCTTCAGTTCCTGCTTGTTCTTGGGGCATTTTCCCTTCAGTTTTGTCTTCAGCAAGTGAAATGCTCAATCGGATTCAGGTCAGGTGATTGGCCATTGCAGAACATTCCACTTCTTTGGTTGCTTTTGCAGTCTGCTTTGGGTCATCGTCCATCTGCACTGTGAAGCGTCCAATGAGTTGTGAAGCATTTGGCTGAATATGAGCCGATAATATTCCCGAAACACTTCACAATTCATCCGGCTGCTTCTGTCAGCCGTCACATCATCAATAAATACAAGAGAAGCAGTTCCATTGGCAGCCATACATGCCCACGCCATGACACTACCACCACCATGATCACTGATGAGGTGGTATGCTGAGGACCATGAGCAGTTCCTTCTCCATACTCTTCTCTTCCCATCACTCTGGTACAAGTTGATGTCGGTCTCATCTGTCCGAAGGATGTTGTTCCAGAACTGTGAAGGCTTTTTTACATGTCGTTTGGCAAACTCTAATCTGGCCTTCCTGTTTTTGAGGCTCACCAATGGTTTCCATCTTGTGGTGAACCCTCTGTATTCACTCTGGTGAAGTCTTCTCTTGATTGGTGACTTTGACACACATACACCTACCTCCTGGAGAGTGTTCTTGATCCGGCCAACTGTTGTGAAGGGTGTTTTCTTCACCAGGGAAAGAATTGTTCGCTCATCCACCACAGTTGTTTTCCGTGGTCTTCCGGGTCTTTTGGTGTTGCTGAGCTCACCGGTGCGTTCCTTCTTTTTAAGAATGTTCCAAACAGTTGTTTTGGCCACGCCTCATGTTTTTGCTATCTCTCTGATGGGTTTGTTTTGTTTTTTCAGCCTAATGATGGCTTCACTGATAGTGACAGCTCTTTGGATCTCATCTTGAGAGTTGACAGCAACAGATTCCAAATGCAAATAGCACACTTGAAATTAACTCTGGACCTTTTATCTGCTCATTGTAATTGGGATAATGAGGGAATAACACACACCTGGCCATGGAACAGCTGAGAAGCCAATTGTCCCATTACTTTTGGTCCCTTAACAAGTGGGAGGCACATATGCAAGCTGTTGTAATTCCTACACCGTTCACCTGATTTGGATGTAAATACCCTCAAATTAAAGCTGACAGTCTGCAGGTAAAGCACATCTTGTTCGTTTCATTTCATATCCATTGTGGTGGTGTATAGAGCCAAAAATGTTTGAATTGTTTCGATGTCCCAATATTTATGGACCTGACTGTATATATATATATATATATATATATACTGTGAGATTCCCCTCCCCCCTTTGTCCATGTATATATATATATATATATACTGTGAGATTCCCCTCCCTCCTTAGTCCATGTATATATATACTGTGAGATTCCCCTCCCCCCTTGGTCCATGTATATATATACTGTGAGATTCCCCTCCCCCCTTGGTCCATGTATATATATACTGTGAGATTCCCCTCCCCCTTGGTCCATGTATATATATACTGTGAGATTCCCCTCCCCCTTGGTCCATGTATATATATATACTGTGAGATTCCCCTCCCCCTTGGTCCATGTATATATATACTGTGAGATTCCCCTCCCCCTTGGTCCATGTATATATATATACTGTGAGATTACCCTCCCCCCTTGCTCCATGTATATATATAATATATAATCCGGGAGGCTTTACTTTTCCGGGTGATGGAAGGGGGCCCCCCCCCCAACGTTGCCCCTTATACCAGGCCCCCCCAAGCGATCAAGGAGCCCAATAAGGATGTGACTGGCGGCCATCTTGCCCCGGCGCACAGTGAGAGGAAATGAAGTTGCTCCTCCCACTGTGTGATGTCACATCCCGGAACATCCAGGATTTAGTCCCTTCCGGTTCCGGCTCTTTGTTTTCTGGCCGGCTACCGCCCAGCGAAGCGACCAATCAGAACGATCTCTGTCTGATTGGCTGCACTGGAGCCTAAAGGAGAGATGGGGGTTCTAATAGACACCCCTCCCCCCCAAACTCTCCATACAGAGAGGACCTGTCACTGCCTATTGCTGTCACAAGGGATGTTTACATTTCTTGTGACAGCAATAAAAATGGTCTGCTGGCCGGCCAATGGGATTACCTGTGTGATGTGCCCCTCCCTTCCCCCACAAGAGGGACCCCTCCAGGATGCCATCGGTGAGGAGAAAGACCCGGCTCTGGATGATCACACCACTGCGGCTACAGGTAAGTGACAACCAATGGGGGTTTACAGAGAGTTTTTGTTAGAGGGGGGAGGGGGGGTTGGGATTTCCCCTTTATTATCATGTTTGTGTCAGTATTTATCATAGATGGGGGACCCTCTATGGAGACATTCTTATACTGGAGATGTCTTCATAAACCCTCATTAGATATGCGCTTCAAAGGCTCCTCCCATCCAGGATAAATAGTGACACAAAGGTGGTAATAATTCATTCCATGATGGCCGTGGTCGGATGAGTATCCCGGAGGATCCGGCCATACCCATAATTCAGTGTGTGGAAAGTCTGACATCGAACTAATCCTATCGGTTTACTGGCTTTTCCACAGTGAATTATGGGTATGGTTGGTGACTCCGGGATACTCATCCGACCACGGCCATCATGGAATGAATTATTATCACCTTTGTGTCACTATTTATCCTGGATGGGAGGAGCCTTTGAAGCGCATATCTAATGAGGGTTTCTGAAGACATCCTTAAAGCAGAAGTAATTCCGATGACGGAACAGTTTCTTCACAATGAATGATGTGTATGATTGGCTACTCCGAGGTCCTCATTCCAACCACGGCCTTCATTGAATGAATTATTACCACCTTTGTGTCACTATCTAGCATGGGTGGGAGGAGCCAATCCTCCAATTATTCAATAATTGTAATAATGACAACGATAATGATAATAATAATCCTAATATTAATGGCAATAACAATATTAACCCCTCCCCCTCCAGAGGATTCCCCCTTTTCCTGACCAGACCATTTGTTGCATTACGGCGCTGCTTTACTTTAACTGACAATTGCGCGGTCATGCAGTCATGCAATGCTGCAGCTAAATGACATTTACGTCTTTTTTTTTTTTGTACTAACTGAGCTTTCTTTCGGTGGTATTTGATCGCTTGTTCGGTTTTTATTTTTTGCGCTATAAAACAAAAAGATCGACAATTATTGAAAAAATAAATATTTCTGACTGTTTGCTATTAAACACATCCAGGAAAAAAAATGTAAAAAATCCAGTTTTGTCATAAGTTTGGGCTAAAATATATTCTGCTCCGTGTCTTTGTGAAAAAAAATCCCAATACGTGTAAATTAATGAGTTAATGTGAAGTTGTAGCGTCTACAATTGGCGGTATAGATACGGGGATTTTATTTCTTTTCTACTAGTAATGGTTGGCGATCAGCGACTTATATCGGGACTGCGGCGGGCATTCTGACACTGGGGGGGGGGGTGACTTGGTGTCACTGACATCCCCGGTGACACCAATACAGTGTTACAATAAGAAATGGGTGCCGCGCCCTATAGATGAAGGAATCTCTATTTTGAACACTGGCTGTATAATATTTCCCCAGACCAATGGTGTAGTAGGGATTATACCCGGTAACAATATATATTCAATGAGGTGCTGACAATCTTCTAGTATAACCTCCATTCAGCTGCATACAAGGGTTTCCCCCCCTTCATGACCAGGAACAATAGGGAGATGGAGCAAGCAGTGTAAGGAGGGAGATCCCACCATTCCTACACATGGTCACATCCAGGAAGTATATAGGAGAGCCATCAACTCATCCCATCCTAGAGGAATCTATTCCATCTCCTCCCAGGAAGCCATGTCAGCCTAATATTAGGCTTTGAGGAAGGTGAGCGCATAAAAGAGCGACTATCCAAGTCTATTCTCTGTATACAGCTCTCCCATCAGCAGGCAGAAAACACATTGGACTTTAAGCACCTCCCACCATATAGTCCAATGACGGGCGCAAGGCGGTTCTCTCGTTCTGATAGGACGTCATATGACGTCCTCCCATTCTCACTGCGCATGAGCGGCTCAGGGAGCACGCAGCACGACGATCGCTGATGCGCTGTGTCCCTTGGACACAGTGGATCACGGAAAGACCCAAAGATGTCGGCTCGGTCATGTGATCTACTGTGTCCAATCACAGCTGATCGCATGTAAACAGGGAAATGCCGGTTATCGGCATTTCTCTCCCCTCGAGCTGTCATGCTGACAGAGGGGAGGAGAGCCGGTAATCGGCTTTCCGCGAAGGGGACATGTACACTGATCATATGAGCACTGATGATCAGTGTGCCCTGATGATCAGTATAGCCCCAGCAGTGCCACCTGTCAGTGTCCATCATTGCCTCGTGCCAGTGCACATCAGTGCTACATATCAGTGCCCATCTGAGCTGCTTTTCAGTGTCACCCATCAGTGCCAGTCAGCGCCACCTATCAATGCTAATCAGTGCCACCTATCAGTGCTTCCAATCTGTGCTGCCTATCAGTGCACATCAGTGCCGCCTATAAGTGCCTGTCAGTGCCGCGTGTCAGTGCCAGGTATTAGTGCTGCCTTTCAGTGCCCATCAGTGATGCCTGTCAATGCCCATCAGTGCCACCTACCAGTGCTTCCTCATTAGTGCCACCTATCAGTGCCCACCAGTGCAGCCTCATTAGCGCACATCAGTGAAGGAGAAAAATCACTTATTTACAAAATTTTATAACAAAAACTAAGAAAAAACATTTTTTTTTCAAAATTTTCAGTGGTTTTTGGTTTGTTTAAGAAAAAATAAAAAACCCTGAGGTGATTAAATACCACCAAAATAAAGCTCTATCTGTCACAAAAAAATAATAAAAATGTCATATGGGTACAGTGTTGCATGACCGCACAATTGTCATTCAAAGTGCAACAGCGCTGAAAGCTGGAAATTGGCCTGGGCAGGAAGGGGGTAGAAGTGCCCGGTAGGCAGGAAGGGGGTAGAAGTGTCCTGTAGGCAGGGAGAGGGTAGAAGTGCCCTGTAGGCAGGAAGGGGGTAGAAGTGCCCTGTAGGCAGGAAGGGGGTAGAAGTGCCCTGTAGGCAGGAAGGGGGTAGAAGTGCCCGGTAGGCAGGGAGAGGGTAGAAGTGCCCTGTAGGCAGGAAGGGGGTAGAAGTGCCCGGTAGGCAGGAAGGGGGTAGAAGTGCCCTGTAGGCAGGAAGGGGGTAGAAGTGCCCGGTAGGCAGGAAGGGGGTAGAAGTGTCCTGTAGACAGGAAGGGGGTAGAAGTGTCCTGTAGACAGGAAGGGGGTAGAAGTGCCCGGTAGGCAGGAAGGGGGTAGAAGTGCCCGGTAGGCAGGAAGGGGGTAGAAGTGCCCGGTAGGCAGGAAGGGGGTAGAAGTGCCCTGTAGACAGGGAGAGGGTAGAAGTGCCCTGTAGGCAGGAAGGGGGTAGAAGTGCCCAGTAGGCAGGAAGGGGGTAGAAGTGCCCTGTAGGCAGGAAGGGGGTAGAAGTTCCCGGTAGGCAGGAAGGGGGTAGAAGTGCCCGGTAGGCAGGAAGGGGGTAGAAGTGTCCGGTAGGCAGGAAGGGGGTAGAAGTGCCCGGTAGGCAGGAAGGGGGTAGAAGTGCCCGGTAGGCAGGGAGAGGGTAGAAGTGCCCTGTAGGCAGGAAGGGGGTAGAAGTGCCCGATAGGCAGGAAGGGGGTAGAAGTGCCCGGTAGGCAGGAAGGGGGTAGAAGTGCCCTGTAGGCAGGGAGAGGGTAGAAGTGCCCGGTAGGCAGGAAGGGGGTAGAAGTGTCCGGTAGGCAGGAAGGGGGTAGAAGTGTCCGGTAGGCAGGAAGGGGGTAGAAGTGCCCTGTAGGCAGGAAGGGGGTAGAAGTGCCCGGTAGGCAGGAAGGGGGTAGAAGTGCCCTGTAGGCAGGAAGGGGGTAGAAGTGCCCTGTAGGCAGGAAGGGGGTGGAAGTGCCCTGTAGGCAGGAAGGGGGTAGAAGTGTCCTGTAGGCAGGAAGGGGGTGGAAGTGCCCTGTAGGCAGGAAGGGGGTAGAAGTGCCCTGTAGGCAGGAAGGGGGTAGAAGTGCCCTGTAGGCAGGAAGGGGGTAGAAGTGCCCTGTAGGCAGGAAGGGGGTAGAAGTGTCCGGTAGGCAGGAAGGGGGTAGAAGTGCCCGGTAGGCGAGGGGTTAATATTTATTTGGGACATTATTTATATCATTAATCTAGTTTTATGGAATTCACAATTGATTCTTCTATTTCTTTCCTTGTATGCAGCTGAATGGAGGTTCTACTAGATTTCTTTTATGTAGAAGATTGTCAGCACCTCATTGAATATATATTGTTACCGGGTATAATCCCTACTACACCATTGGTCTGGGGAAATATTATACAGCCAGTGTTTAAAATAGAGATTCCTTCATCTATAGGGCGCGGCACCCATTTCTAATTGTAACACGTCACCACATATGCAGACGAGAATGTGATTGGGAGCCAGCAAACTTTTTCATAATGAAAATCAACATCTCCGTGGCTCACAAGTCATTTTATATTCATTTTTCCTGCTAAAAATAACACTGACACTGTACTAATGGCACTAGGCAGCAAGAGATTGACATCTGGGGGGGCGATCAAAGGGTTAACTGTGTGCTTTTTCTCTATGTCCTGTGTCTGTGTGCTTCACTGTAATCACACTGCTTTGCATGGCTGTGCTGTTTTCAGCCATCCAAAGCAGTGTGCACGATCCGACAGGGAGGAGAAATGTTTTGTTTACAAACAGTTCTCCTCGTCGGAGATCCTCGGCAAACACCGGGCACCGGTGAGTGATAACCGGCCCGCACCTGGTGATTGACAGCCACGACCACCAATGGCGGCACTTGTAGGGCGCGTACACACCTCTCGTGCGCCCCCTACCACAAATACAATATCACGTGTGTGTGTGTGATTTTGCACACCCGTGTCGCCCTGTAGCAGTATTTCAGCTATGGGGCGGTCGGGAAGCTGTTAATAATGAAATTAATATTTATAATGATAATAATCCCAATAATAATGGTAATAATAGTATTAAGAATGGAAATAATCATTTTTTATTTGTTTTATTTATAGGTGCGCAACAAATTCAATAAATCGTAATCTTCTCATCCATCAACCAATCACATGGTACACATAGTACAGGACCTCTACCGCCATGTCATTGGTTATAATGTATGCGGAATCTGCGTTTTGTTGTATTTGCTTCTCACCTACAAATAAAAAATCAATTTCTAATCCTATTATTGCCATTATTATTCGGATGATTCTCATTATAAATATTATTTCTATTATTAATATTATCACGCCAATACTAAGGAGGCGAAGCAGCCATCTTGGATATTGCGTTGGCTGGGAATCGAACCCAGGTCAGCTGCTTGGAAAGCAGCTATGCTAACCACTACACCACCAACACGAGGTTGCATGTTTTTAGAGTGTGGGAGGAAACCGGAGTACCCAGAGGAAACCCACGCAGGCACAGGGAGAACATGCAAACTCCATGCAGATAGGGTCCTGGTCAGGATTTCAACCAAGGACCCCAGTGCTGCAAGGCTAACCAATAAGCCTCTGTGCTGCCCATGTGTGGCCTCTGATGTATAAGGCCCGCCCCCGCAGAGCGGGGTAAATCAGTGATGTCCAGTAGAGATTAGAGATGATGTCCTCAGCTGTACATTATTGGCTGGACGGGTTCGGGGATGTCGTCCATCTTATTTCCCACATGAGTGTCCTGTCTGTGAACATGAGGAGAACTCTTTGTGTGAGATGTTGGTCTGTGGAGCGGCCATGTGAAGAACGCTTCGTGCTCATGTCTTCTGATGGTGAAGGTCTCCTCTGTGCCCCCAACCTGACCCTTAGACAACCTCATATAGGACGTCGCTGGTAGTCAGAGTTCTCATTGGCCCCAGCAGAAAAGGCCTCAAGCTGGGATGACGACTCCTCCCACTTCTGAAGCCAAGAAGCGTTCCTGACGTTTCTCTGAGACTTTAACCTCCAAGGCCAGACTTAAGCCAGGGGTCCAGTTCAGTCACAATCCTGGGGCCCCTAATACCACAAACCTACAGACAAGTTCTATTAAACATCCTAAGGGGAAGCCACCATTTCTCAAAGTGGGGGGACATCTGTTGGCCTTTGGGGTCACCTGGTCAGAGACATCTCTGCTTGGGTAAGAGACGTGGTGTCCAGAGGCTACAGGCTGGAGTTCCACTCCCTGCCCCCACCACGCTTCGTGTTGCCTTTGTCCCCGCATAGACTACTGGTCCTCCATGCTGCTCCTGCAGATCTTTTTGTTCTTTTTTTTTATTTCATGGCTTTCAAACTAACTGCACCGTGCAGCTTAGTACAAAATTTCATCAATGTCAGGATGACTGAACTCCCACGCCTGCGCGAGATTGAAGTCACCTTGGCCCAGCCAATTAAAATGGCTGGAGATTAGTGCCCAAGAGCCGGCTGGCTGAAGATGTCAGTGGCTGGTGGGGAGCTCCGGTACACCTCAGCACTGGAGCCAAGAAAAGAACAGTTCTGCTTTAAGACTAATGGAGGACCTTTTTGGTTGGTCTTCGCTTCTTCCGTCGCAGCAATAATTTCTGTAGGATAAAACGGGCGGTATCGCTAGGAATTGCTCCTCTGGATTGGACACTGGGATGGACAGTCATGGTTGTCCATTCTCACCTATTGCCAGAACTCGATCGTAGGATCATGTCTTTTGTTGGAAAGACGCCAGAAGTCGTTGATGGTAAAGTGTTATCTAATGCTGGAAAGAGTAAACCTCTTGTTGATGTGCTGGAAGGGTGACCACGGATGGGATCCCTGGGAGGTGCGACGCTGGGAATGGGAACGTCAGTATGATCCGTAGGGCTGTCCACATTTTCATTTTTTGGTGGGATGGTGTCACTCTCTGGTGGATTAAGCTCGCGGTGCCTGAACCCCTTGGTTGGCCTGCGCCTTTTCATTTGCCGGCATAAATCCTTTAGGCGAGCGCAGATGGGATCCCTAGTAGGTGCGACGCTGGGAATGGGAGAGTCAATCTTGTCCATAGCGTTGTCTGCATTTTCCCCTTTTGGTGGAATGATGACACTCGGTGGGATAATTTCTGTCTTCCGTGGGGTCTCCTCTTTGTGCTTGACCACCATTTTTGGCATGCGGTTCTTCATTTGCCGGCATAGGTGAACACTGAGGGAATCCCGAGGTGTGATGCTGCCAATGGGAATGTCGGTATCATCCGTAGCGTTGTCCGCATTTTCAATTGTTGGTGGGAAGGTGTCATTACTTTCTGGTAGAATGATGTCACTCTGTGGGCTGATGTTGCTACTCTGCTGACCCAAGGAGATCTCCCCATTGTACCAACAGCAGAAAGGTTTCCGGGTTTTTACTCCAACCGTTTCCTTGTTCTAAAGCCTCAAGGAGGACATAGGCTGCATTTACTGGGGGGATTAGGGGGCATACAGGGGATTCCTGGGGCTGGGATCACTGTGAATAGTGGGGGGTTGGCATTGCTGAAATTTCGCACTGAGCTGTGCGGGTGCAGCTTAGTGTACTGGGGTGGATAGGCAGGTAAGACACACATCACTCCACAATTGGGATGCCATTGTGATGGTGACCGTCTCTTTGGTGCCTCTTCAGACATCTCCATAAAGGACGTCACTGGCAGGAAGGGTTCTCATTGGCCCCAGTAGAAAAGGCCTCAAGCTGGAAAGACTCCTTCCACTTCTGAAGCCAATCAGAGTTCCTTTCTTTTCTCCCAGGCTTAGGCCTCTAAGGCCAAACCTAGGCCAGGGGCCCAGTTCAGTCACAATCCTGGGGCCCCTAATCCCCAAACCTTCAGACTAGTCCTATTAAACCTCCTGAAGGGAAGTCCCCATTTCCTAAAGTGGGGGGATGTCTGTTGGCCTTTGGGGTCACCTGGTCAGCAGACATCTCAGAAGCTCAGGTAAGAGACGTGGTGTCCAGGGGCTACAGGCTAGAGTTCATCTCCCTGCCCCCACCCCGCTTCGTGTTGTCCAAACTGCCGGTGTCCCCGCAGGGACTAGCGGTCCTCCATGCTGCTCCTGCAGATCTGCTGACCCAAGGAGATCTCCCCATTGGACCAACAGCAGAAAGGTTTCCGGGTTTTTACTCCAACCGTTTCCTTGTTCTAAAGCCTCAAGGAGGACATAGGCTGCATTCACTGGGGGGATTAGGGGGCATACAGGGGATTCCTGGGGCTGGGATCACTGTGAACAGTGGGGGATGGGAAGTCTGTACAAAGCAATGACAGGCTGAGCCGGGACCATTCCCATGTATCCGCACATCCATCGGTCATCTGTGGTCAGGGAAGGATGAGCGATCCTGGCCCTAACCGTAGATGACCGATGGATGTGCTTATACATGGGAATGGTCGCGGCTCCTGTCAGCCTGTCATTGCTTTGTACAGACTTCCCATCCCCCACTGTTCACAGTGATCCCATCCGCAGGAATCCCCTGTATGCCCCTAATCCCCCGAGTGAATGCAGCCTATGTCCTCCTTGAGCTCGGGTTCACACCAATGCGGTGCGGGAAACGCTGCAAATCCTGTACGTTTCCCGCACCGCATTGCAATCGCATCACGTTCATGCGATCTGGTGCGGGAGTCAGTAATAAATTATTGACACCCGAAACAGATGGCAAGACGCGATGTGATTGCCAGAAATCACATGACATGGGTGAGAAGACCCATACCATGTGATTCAGGTGCGGATCTAAAGACAGTCCTGCACCTTTGTGGTGCGGATGCGATGTGATTTGAGCCATAGGAAGTGTATGGCCCAAATCGCAGCGCACAGACATTTGCATGGAATGCGCAGAGGAATGCGGTGTGATTCCTGTGCAGACTCCATGCAGTGTCCCGCACCACATAGTGTGATCCGGCTGGGAGGCTTTAGAACAGGGAAAAGGTTGGAGTAAGGCCCCGGTCACAGGGGGCGTACTAATCCGTACAGCCGTGGGGGGCCGTGTTTACTTGCAGGGGATGTACCGGTGTTCATGCATCCCTGTGCAGGCAGGTTCATTGATGTCAGTTGGGATGCAGCGGCTGCATGGATACAGACACTGCTCCCAATGTAACATCTGTGCGGGTGAACAGCTGTGAACACAGATAGTGTGCGTTCAGGGCCATGCATCCATACGGATGTCAGATTGGGATCAGCATCTGTGTCCATGTTACCACTACGTCCCAACTGACATCAATGGAACTGCCTGCACAGGGGTGCATGAACACCGGGACATCCCCTGCAAATAAACACGGCCCCCCACGGCGGTACAGATTGGTATGTCCCCTGTGAATGTGGCCTAAAAACCGGGAACTATTCTGCTGTTGGTCCAATGGGGAGATCTCCTTGGGTCAGCAGATCTGCAGGAGCAGCATGGAGGACCGCTAGTCCCTGCGGGGACACCGGCAGGTTGGACAACACGAAGCGGGGTGGGGGCAGGGAGATGACCTCTAGCCTGTAGCCCCTGGACACCACGTCTCTTACCTGAGCTTCTGAGATGTCTGCTGACCAGGTGACCCCAAAGGCCAACAGACGTCACCCCACTTTAGAAAGTAGGGAAATCCCTGCAGGGGGTTTAATAGGACTAGTCTGCAGGTTTGAGGATTAGGGGCCCCAGGATTGTGACTGAACTGGGCCCCTGGCTTAGGTCTGCTCTTGGAGGATGAAGCTTGGGAGAAAAGAAAGAAACTCTGATTGGCTTCCGAAGTGGGAGGAGTCTTTCCAGCTTGAGGCCTTTTCTGCTGGGACCAATGAGAACCCTTCCTGCCAGTGACGTCCTTTATGGAGATGTCTGAAGAGGCACCAAAGAGACGTTCACCATCAACATGGCGCCCCGAATGCAGTGTGATGTTGCTGCAATTGTCGCATGGCAAGACGCATGAGAATTGCGGGATGACGTGTGTGTTACATCGCACCTGGCTGAAGGCACCAAAGAGACGTCCACCATCAGAAGACATATATACAATGTTCTCTCTATATTGGGGTGTCCCCCCCCCCATCATATCTGTATATACAATGCTCTCTCTATATTGGGGTGTCACCCCTCCCCCATCATATCTGTATATACAATGTTCTCTCTATATTGGGGTGTCACCCCTCCCCCATCATATCTGTGTATACAATGTTCTCTCTATATTGGGGTGTCACCCCCCCATCATATCTGTGTATACAATGTTCTCTCTATATTGGGGTGTCACCCCTCCCCCATCATATCTGTATATACAATGTTCTCTCTATATTGGGTTCCCCCCCCCCATCATATCTGTATATATAATGTTCTCTCTATATTGGGGTGTCACCCCTCCCCCATTATATCTGTATATACAATGTTCTCTCTATATTGGGTTCCCCCCCCATCATATCTGTATATACAATGTTCTCTCTATATTGGGGTGTCTCCCCTCCCCCATCATATCTGTGTATACAATGTTCTCTCTATATTGGGGTGTCACCCCTCCCCCATATCTGTATATACAATGTTCTCTCTATATTGGGGTGTCACCCCTCCCCCATCATATCTGTGTATCTAATGTTCTCTCTGAGTCTTCTGGCCGGCCTCTTCGGTTGGCCCGCGCTTCTTCTTTAGCCGCAATACATTCTATAGGTGTCAGACACCACCTGACGGTATCTCTAGTGGCCCACAGTGCGGGGTTCCTCAGCACGCGGGGTCTAAGTCCCAATCTGCTTATGCACCAGGGCCCCTGATGGTGGGGATGGACTTGGAGCAGACCGAGACCAGGGCGCGACCCCTGAGTATGTCCAGCAGTGGTAGAGAGTACCGTCAGAGGTGTTGCGGGAAATAGAGCCTGACAAGAAGAGGCTGGTAGGCCTTGCAGCAGGGACTGATCCTTGCGGGATGGATGGATGGACAGTCAGCGTGACGTAAGGCGTAGTCAGGCAGGCCGGGTCAGCAACGTGTGGGCAGTGAGGTACCGGAGGAGCAGGCAGGAGAGTGGTCAGGGTCACGAGCCGGGTTCAGCAACGTGCGGGCAGCGAGGTACCGGAGGAGCAGGCAGAGAATGGTCAGGGTCACGAGCCGGGTTCAGCAATGTGCGGGCAGCGAGGTACCGGAGGAGCAGGCAGGAGAGTGGTCAGGGTCACGAGCCGGGTTCAGCAACGTGCGGGCAGCGAGGTACCGGAGGAGCAGGCAGAGAATGGTCAGGGTCACGAGCCGGGTTCAGCAACGTGCGGGCAGCGAGGTACCGGAGGAGCAGGCAGAGAATGGTCAGGGTCACGAGCCGGGTTCAGCAATGTGCGGGCAGCGAGGTACCGGAGGAGCAGGCAGCAGAGTGGTCAGGGTCACGAGCCGGGTTCAGCAACGTGCGGGCAGCGAGGTACCGGAGGAGCAGGCAGAGAATGGTCAGGGTCACGAGCCGGGTTCAGCAACGTGCGGGCAGCGAGGTACTGGAGGAGCAGGCAGGAGAGTGGTCAGGGTCACGAGCCGGGTTCAGCAACGTGCGGGCAGCGAGGCACCGGAGGAGCAGGCAGAGAATGGTCAGGGTCACGTGCCGGGTTCAGCAACGTGCGGGCAGCGAGGTACCAGAGGAGCAGGCAGAGAATGGTCAGGTCAAGCAGGAGACAACCAGCAGGGTCAGGATCAAGCAGAGGTCGGCAACAGGAAACTTCACAAACCAGATGACAGGAACAGGATAATAAGACATACCTCCTGTCCTGTTTAAATAGCGCGCCCTGCGCTGTCATTGGTGCCGGGCGCCTGTCCGCGATCGGGAGTGCGCATGCGCGGCCGTCGCCGCCGCCATGATCGCCCAGGGCCCACTGGCTAGAGCGTGTCGGTGTTCTGTGCATGCGCCACCCGGCGTATCGCGGCAGAACACCCGACCCCTGACAATAGGTGAATACGGCTGCGATATTTAGGAGGTGACACAGTCGAAGATGAAACAGTCTGCTGGACATATAACTGGATGTCTCCCGCACAAGATGACGGCGACCTGGTATGAGGTGGGATTGTTGAGATTTTTCACCTTAGGTCGCTTGTGCTTCTTCTTTCGCTGGAATAAATTGCGTGGATTAAAGCGGGTGCCATCACTAGGAGATGCACCGCTGGGATGGCCAGTCGGTTGGTCAGTCCCAGAACTAATGTCATCGCTTGGTGGTTGGATGATGTCACTGATTGATGACATGGTAGAATATCTCTTAGGAATGATGTCATGCGTTGATGGGACGGCATCATCACCCTGTGGAATGACATCACTCGTTGATGGGACGGTATCATCAACCTGTGGAATGACATCACTCAGTAATGGGACGGTATCATCGCCCTGTGGAATGACGTCACTCATTGATGAGAACATTTTGCCATAACTGAACTCTGTGGTTGGCCAGCGCCTCTTCATTGCCCGGCATAAATCCCGTAGGATAAAACGGGCGGTATCGCTAGGAATTTCACCTCTGGATTGGACACTGGGATGGGCAGTCATGGTTGTCCATTCTCGCCTATTGCCAGAACTCGATCGTAGGATCATGTCTTTTGTTGGAAAGACGCCAGAAGTCGTTGATGGTAAAGTGTTATCTAATGCTGGAAAGAGTAAACCTCTTGTTGATGTGCTGGAAGGATGAACACGGATGGGATCCCTGGGAGGTGCGACGCTGGGAATGGGAAAGTCAGAATCTCCCGTAGCTCTGTCCGCATATTCATCTTTTGGTGGTATGTGGTCACTCTCTGGTAGATTGAGCTTGCGGTGCCTGAACTCCTTGGTTGGCCTGCGCCTCCCCATTGGCCGGCATAGATCCCGTAGGTGAGCACGGATGTCATCCCTGGGAGGTGCGACGCTGGGAATGGGAAGGTCAGTCTCTTCCATAGCACTGTCCACACTTTCACTTGTTGATGGGAAGATGTTAATGTTCCTGAGCCGCTTGTTTCGCTCGCTCCTCCTCATTTCCCGGAGTAAATCCGTTATGTGAGCACGGACGTCATTGCTAGGAGGTGTGAGGATGGGAGTACGAAAGTCAGCCTGGTCCATAGTGATGTCTGTTGTTAGATCGATGTCAATCGTCGGTGGGTTGATGTTGCTTTTCGTTGGTTGGATCCATTGGTGAAATGGCTTGAAATATTTTAGGAACATTACCAGCAGCAAGATGATAAGTCCCAACAAGCATTCTGATTGGTGCTCAGCAACAGTATTTATAAGCATGGGTAGCACTGTGTTCCCTAAGGCCGCCCACCCATTGGACCAGACTGACTGGAGCCCAGCAACCATCCATTGGTAGCAGTCAGTGGCATTTATAAGCATGGGTGGGGCTGTGTTCCCTAAGGCCGCCCACCCATTGGACCAGACTGACTGGAGCCCAGCAAACATCCATTGGTAGCAGTCAGTGGCATTTATAAGCATGGGTGGGATTCTGTTCCCTAAGGCTGCCCACCCATTGGACCAGACTGCCTGGAGCCCAGCAACCATCCATTGGTAGCAGTCAGTGGCATTTATAAGCATGGGTGGGGCTGTGTTCCCTAAGGCTGCCCACCCATTGGACCAGACTGACTGGAGCCCAGCAACCATCCATTGGTAGCAGTCAGTGGCATTTATAAGCATGGGTGGGGCTGTGTTCTCTGAGGTTGGCCCCTCGCTGTACCAGACATCGAGTAGTTGATAAAAGAATTCAATCAGCTCCAGGAACATCAAATATTGTTCTAATATTGTGGCCAGATGATTCCTGCGCAGGATGTACCTCAGAATGAGAACACTTATCAGGACTGTCCCCTTATACCAGAATGGAATGGTGGCCAGTAGTGAAAACCAACTGATGGGTCCTGGGGACTCATTTTCCAATTCTCTGACCTTTTCCTGCTCCAGTTCTTCCATCATCTTCATGGTCCTCCCCTCCTCCATGCGTATATCTGGGGAGTCTTTGATGAAATATCGGTGTTCCTCCATCATCTTCATGCTCCCCCCCTCCATGCGGATATCTGGGGAGTCTTTGATGAAATTTCTTTGTTCCTCCATAATCTTCATATCATTGTCCTTGTCCATGCCGGTCTTTGTGGAGTCTTTGATGTCCTTCCTGTGTACTCCCCAAGGGAGCAACAGGATAACAATCGCGGCAAAGATTCTGCACATTTTTGTTTTTTTTTTTTTAGAAAAAAAACAGGAGCTCTGTAAGGAAGCAGCTGTCTCTGGTGAGAGAAAACAGCAACTGAGGACTCACAGTGAGGGAGGTCATGTGACCACAGTGAGGGGGGCGGGGTTTATGTGGGACCAATCAGCAGCCTCTGTTCAGCCTGCTTTACTCTGATTGGCTCATCTGGGATCCAGTCTGTTTACAGTGCAAAGTCACAGTGAGGGGGGCGGAGTTTATGTGTGACCAATCAGCAGCCTCTGTTCAGCCTGCTTTACTCTGATTGGCTCATCTGGGATCCAGTCCAGGCGGCTTTGGATTGGATGTTGGGATGTAGAGCAGATCTGGATTGGATCCTATTATATAACATTGATACCATTTCCCTGTATTTATAATATAGACGCCTCTGTTTATATTCATACAATGTTATTATAATGTCATTTTATTTATTTTACTGTATTAATAGGATTGTAATGATTGATATGAATTGTAATATAAACAATAATGGGTGTAATATTAATAATCCCAATAATTATAATACAATAAAGCTGTTCTGTGTATTTGGATGACAGAAATCTCCTGGCCATTCTCTGTGCTGACATTTCCCTGATGTAATGCACACAGGAGCCGCTAGAGGGCAGCAACACTCAGCTCCTCCTGTAGTGTCCCATCACCATAGATTTCCTCCTGGAAGACCCATCACCATGGAGACCAGGCAGGAAGTGATCGGTGTTTTCATGGTGTCTGGAGGGGAAGTTGGGGAAGCTGCGCCCCGGGGTGGCCGGGAAGGGGAAGTGCTGGGGGAAGGGATACACTGGGGGAAGGGAGACACTGGGGGGGGGGGTCAGCCCCCATTATTATTATGGGTAATAAGATGTGTAATCATATATAATGTTATAGTGATACATCGTCATAACTCCTCTGATAGTCACACTTATTGTTATCATTAACCATCATTTCTATACCCGCCCCCATCATCACTATACCCCCCCCATCATCACTATACCCCCCCATCATCACTATACCCCCCCATCATCGCTATACCCCCCCCATCATCACTATACCCCCACCCATCACCGCTATACCCCCCCCATCATCGCTATACCCCCCCCATCATCACTATTCCCCCCCCCATCATCACTATACCCCCCCCATCATCACTATTCCCCCCCCCCATCATCACTATACCCCCCCCATCATCACTATTCCCCCCCCATCATCGCTATACCCCCCCATCATCACTATACCCCCCCCATCATCACTATACCCCCCCATCATCACTATACCCCCCCATCATCACTATACCCCCCCATCATCGCTATACCCCCCCCATCATCACTATTCCCCCACCCATCATCGCTATACCCCCCCCGTCATCACTATACCCCCACCCATCACCGCTATACCCCCCCCATCATCGCTATACCCCCCCCATCATCACTATACCCCCCCCATCATCACTATACCCCCCCCATCATCACTATACCCCCCCCATCATCACTATACCCCCCCATCATCGCTGTACCCCCCCCATCACTGCTATATTCCCCCCATCATCGCTATACCCCCCATCATCGCTATACCCCCCCCATCATCGCTATACCCCCCCCCATCACCGCTATACCCCCCCATCATTTCTATACCCCCCCATCATCACTATACCCCCCCATCATCGCTATACCCCCCCCCCATCATCGCTATACCCCCCCATCATCGCTATACCCCCCCATCATCACTATACCCCCCCATCATCGCTATACCCCCCCCCATCATCGCTGTACCCCCCCCATCACTGCTATATCCCCCCCATCATCGCTATACCCCCCATCATCGCTATACCCCACCATCATCACTGTACACCCCCCATCATCGCTGTACACCCCCCCACCATCATCGCTGTATACCCCCCCCCACCATCATCACTGTACACCCCCCCATCATCGCTGTACACCCCCCCCCCCACCATCATCGCTGTACACCCCACCATCATCGCTGTACACCCCCACATCATCACTGTACACCCCCCCCCCCCCACCATGGCTGTACACCCCCCCCCCATGTTTGGGACCCCCTGTATGACCTTTACCGGGGTAATCAGGACGGATGGCGGATGCAATGCTTTACAAGCTGCTAATAAAACAATTATAAATACACATTTTTTTTACCTGCAAAACACGGCATTTATTTATTTATTTCATTGTTTTTTAAGGTGAACTTCTATTGTTGGAGAATATTTCTCTGGCTGTCAGTTTGCATTTGTATCTTCTATGCTGGGAAAAGGTTTCTTTGAGTTGTGATGATTTGGTTTGTGATTATGATGGGTCACCATTGTGAACTAACCATCCGTTTTACTCTTCTAGAAGATCAGGAAATATTCCCGGACACATTCCTTGCTGACCCCCCAACATTAATAAAAGGGGGCGTTCAGAAGAGGGCGACAGACCCCAGTGTAGGCGAAGGGATGATGGCGTGCCCCCTGTCTTCTCTGACAGCCAATGGTGAGTTCACATGGGGAATGCCCTTCATCACTGAGCTGACAACACTGTCTCTGCTGCACTGAAATCCCAAGCAGTGTTGTCAGCCCCGGCCAGTTCTTCTCTGTATTACTAATAGCGTGTTAGGAGGCCTGGATCCCAAATGGGAAAACAGATTTGATGAAGAGAGGCAGCTCTGTAATGTGGGGTATCCCTGAGGGTCCCCAGAAAAGTGTCCAAGGATGAGAGTGCCCCCGGATAGTGTACGTCCAGTAAATGTTTATCAAATGTTACTTCAACTTTAAAGGATAAATGTAAAGGTGTACAACCCCCCCTCCCATCCCCCGATACCTGCTGTACAACCCCCCCTCCCATCCCCTGATACCTGCTGTACTTACCTTTGGGGTGGGAGCTGTCAGGGCTCCCACAGGTGACCCAGTAGTCCAGGGATTCTCTGGGCAGCACTTCCTGGAAGGAGAAAGTACAGAGGGACCTGTGGGGGGGGGGGGGGGGGGTACGGTGTTCATACACCCTCTGCACTGCATTTGTATTGTGGAGCTCACGGTGAGCTGACTATCTTCTACCCCCTCTGCTATGATATGCCCCCCCCCCCCATGTATGTATGGTGGCATCAGTCTTGGGCAAGCGCCTGGTGCTGAAATCAGCGCCATCCATCAACTCTCATCCATTCTTCAAAACATCACGGTCAGACAGCGGTGGGGGGGGGATAGAGGGGCGTGCTGTCAACCACGCTAGCCCCCAGTCTACAGCACATGTAATACATACATGCACTCTGTCACCTAGAGCTCAGGATGAAATACACATTATAGATTCTCCTTTGAAGCTGGACTCCAGGTATGAAAAGAACATCAATGAATCCTCATAATCTCCTGTACAGCAGAGCTCAGGCTGGGAGATGGAGGAGCATCAGAGGGAACCAATAGGAATAGATAGAATTTGTGGTGGTTTTTGCCCATGTGATTGGTTCTGGCCTCTTTCACATAACCGTTCCAATCAGGTCCACCTGTCAGTTTTTGGATTTGGCTAAACAGGCCAGACTTCCCTCCCCACCTCCATCAATGAGACTTCCCTCCCCACCTCCATCAATGAGACTTCCCTCCCCACCTCCATCAATGAGACTTTCCTCCTCACATCCACCAATGAGACTTCCCTCCCCACCTCCATCAATGAGACTTTCCTCCTCACATCCACCAATGAGCCCCCACTGGGTTGTTTTCTTTTTGTGCTAAAAAGATTGGGGAAAAAAAACCAAACCGTTTTCTTTGTTCTGTTATACAATTTTGCACATTCTCCTCCAGGTTGCTGATGCCTCTCCAGTCGCCGTCATCTCGTCCAGCGTGCCCGCCAGTACTGGGGTGCACTTACCTGCGGGCGCCGTAGTTACTTTGGCTCCGCCCCCAGACATCATCGGGATGAAGGACAGCGGAGGAGATGTAAGTCCCTGATTTCAGTCTTCTGCTTCATTCTGCCTCAAGTATTCAGGGAAAGGGAAAAGCTGTCACTTTGTAACAGGTTCTCTTTCTAGCCCCGCCTCCTCTGCGGCTCTTTTTGTATAAACGGTTTGGTTAGGAAGGGAAGGATTACCATACACTTACAGATCTAAAGCCAGCGAGTTATAGAGGAAATAATGCAGCATGCAGACCTTTTACTAAAGCGCAACTCCACCAAAAAGGGGAAATTCCGCTTTAACCACTTGCCTACCGGGCACTTATACCCCCTTCCTTACCAGGCCAATTTTCAGCTTTCAGCGCTCTCACACTTTGAATGACAATTACTCAGTCATGCAACACATATAAAATTTTCGTCCTTTTTTTCACACAAATAGAGCATTATTTTGGTGGTATTTACTCACCACTGGGTTTTTTATTTTTTGCACTATAAATGAAAAAAGACCGAAAATTTTGAAAAAAAATGCGTTTTTCTTAGTATTTGTTATAAAATTTTTCAAATAAGTAATTTTTCTTCATATATCTTCACCAAAATTTATACTACTACATTTGTTTGGTAAAAATAACACAAATCAGTGCATATTATTTGGTCTGTGTGAAAGCTAGAAAGTCTACAAGCTATGGTACCAATCATTGAAAATTGATCACACCTGATGTACCGATGCCCTATCTCATTTCTTGAGGCCCTAACAAGCCAGAACAGTACAAATACCCCATAAATGACCCCTTTTTGGAAAGTAGACATTCCAAAGTATTCAGTAAGAGGCATGGTGAGTTTTTTAAAGCTGTAGTTTTTTCCAAAAATTCTTTGGAAAATTAAATTTTATTTATTTATTTTTTTTTTTCCCAAAAGATTGGCATATTAACAAGTTATTTCTCACACACAGCACAGGTATACTTGCAACTACACCCCAAAATATTTTCTGCTGCTTCTCCTGAATATAATGATACCAAATGTGTTAGACTTTTGAACATCCTGACCACATAGAGAGGCCCAACATGCAAGGAGCATCAACAAGTGTTCTAGGGACATAAATTACACATCTAACATCTTGACTACGTATTACAATTTTGAAGGCCTTAAAGCACCAGGACAATGGAATTACCCACAAAATGACTCCATTTTGAGAAGCAAACACCCCAACCTATAATCCATGAGGCATAATGAGTCTTTTGAACATGTCGTTTATTTCCAAAAGTTTTCGGAATATGCGGGAAGAAAATGAAAATATATTTTTTTTACACAAAGTTGTCGATTTATAAGATATTTCTAAAGCATAGCATGTAAATACCACAAAATACACTCCAAAATACATTTTGCTACTCCTCCTGAATATAACGATACCAAATGTGTGAGACTTTTCCGCAGCCTCACCACATAGAGAGGCCCA
Source organism: Staurois parvus (assembly GCF_062004578.1). NCBI lineage: Eukaryota > Metazoa > Chordata > Amphibia > Anura > Ranidae > Staurois > Staurois parvus. The sequence goes on along the minus strand of NW_028320023.1, from coordinate 243,237 downwards.
ACATGCAAGGAGCACCATCAGGTGTTCTAGGGACATAAATTGCACATTTAACATCTTGACTACCTATTACACTTTTGAAGACCTTAAAGCACCAGGACAATTGAATTACCCACAAAATGACTCCATTTTGAGAAGCAAACACCCCAACCTAACTTCCATGAGGCATAATGAGTCTTTTGAACATGTTGTTTATTTCCAAACGTTTTTGGAATATGCGGGAAGAAAATGAAAACTTATTTTTTTTTCCACAAAGTTATCCATTTATAAGATATTTCTAACACATAACATGTAAATACCACAAAATACACCCCAAAATACATTCTACTACTCCTCCTGAATATAACGATACCAAATATGTGAGACTTTTCCGCAGCCTCACCACATAGAGAGGCCCAACATGCAAGGAGCACCATCAGGTGTTCTAGGGACATAATTTACACATCTAGTATCTTGACTACCTATTACACTTTTGAAGGTCTTGAAGCACCAGGACAACTGAATTACCCACAAAATGACCACATTTTGAGAAGCAAACACCCCAACGTATATTCCGTGAGGCATAATGAGTCGTTTGAACATGTCAATTATTACCCAAAGTTTTCAGAATATGCGGGAAGAAAATGAAAACATATTTTTTTTTACAGAAAGTTGTCCATTTATAAAATATTTCTAACACACAGCACGTAAATACCAAAAAAAAAACCCCAAAATACATTCTGCTACCTCTCCTGAGTATGGCAATAGCAAATGTGTGAGACTTTTCTACAGCCTGGCCATATACAGAGGCCCAACATCCAAGTAGCATCTTTAGGCGTTCTAAGGGCAAAAATTACACATCTAATTTCTTGACAACCTAAAACACTTTTGATGGTTTTGGAGGACCAGGACAAAGGAAGCACCCACAAAATGACCCAGTTTTGGAAAGCAAACACTCCAACGTATTTTTTAGGAGGCATAATGAGTCTTTTGAACATGTCGTTTTTTTCCACAAGTTTTCAGAAAATGTGGAAAAAAAATTAAAACTTTATTTTTTTACACAAAGTTGTCGATTTATAAGATATTTCTAACACATAACATGTAAATACCACAAAATACACCCCAAAATACATTCTGCTACTCCTCCTGAGTATGGTAATACCACATGTGTGAGACTTTTCTACAGCCTGACCACATAGAGAGGCCCAACATGCAAGGAGCACCATCAGGTGTTCTAGGGACATAAATTACACATCTAATATCTTGACTACCTATTACAATTTTGAAGGCCCTGAAGCACCAGGACAATGGAATTACCCACAAAATGACCCCATTTTGAGAAGTAAACACCCCAACATATATTCTATGAGGCATAATGAGTCTTTTGAACGTGTCATTTTTTTCCACAAGCTTTCGGACTATGTAAAAAGAAAATGAAAACGTTTTTTTTTACACAACGTTGTTCATTTATAAGATATTTCTAACACATAGCATGTAAATACCACAAAATATACCCCAAAATACATTCTGCTATTCCTCCTGAGTATGGCAATACCACATATGTGACACTTTATAACAGCCTGGCCACATACAGAGGCCCAACATCAAGGTAGGTGTTCTAGGGACATAAATTACACATCTAATTTCCAGACAACCTATCATTTTTGAAGGCCCTTCATATTTCTAACACATAGCATGTACATACCAAGAATTACACCCCAAAATACATTTGAGAAAATGGTAAGCAAAAGATTACCTGTGGTTTTAGTAGTGCAGTTGTCCACAGAGGAGAGCATTGATCCAGGCAGCAGGCAGGGATGTGGTCAGCTACATCAAAAGCAATTGTCCAGGCAGCAGACAGGATTATTGTCCATTGTCAGTACAGGAAGCAGGCAGATATATCATCAGAGCAGCCAAACCATTGGTCCAGGCAGCAGGCAGAGATGTGGTCAGCAGCCAAAGGATTGTCAAGGCAGAGACACGGCATAGCCAAAATATCAGTCCCGGTAGTAGGCAGGAACATGGTCCATGGTACAGGTAGCAGGCAGAGGCGTGGTCAGTTCATGTGTCAGGCAGCGGCATGTTGGCAATAAGTTGGCAGCAGGCAGAAATATCAGGTTTAGGGCCCCGTCAGCTAAGACAGGGGTAGAGGCTTCGTCCCACCCATCTCTTCGAAGCCTCCGGACTAACAGACCCTTTTTTGGGAATTATAAAACCCAGAGAAAACCAAAAACTTAGTTTTCTCCACTCCGAAAAACTATTCTGAAGCCCCTCACATATGTGAGACCCCTGTATTATTTTGAATCATAATACTACAAAGCAGGGCAGAAGATCAGTCCAAGCGGCGGGGCAAAAAACGTGGTCAATTAACAAGCCGAGGTCAGTTCTGATGGAAAGCAGAGGCATCGTCAATAAACAGGCCAGGGTCATTTCCAGAGCAGGCAGAGATATGGTCAGTTTAGGCGGCAGGCAGAGGCGTGGTCGAATAACAGGCCAGGGTCAGTTCCAGAACAGGCAGAGGTATGGTCAGTTTAGGCAGCAGGCAGTGGCGTTGTCAAATAACAAGCTAGGGTCATTTCAGGAGCAGGCAGAGGCATGAGGAGTGAATGGCAGGAAATTCATAATTACGTTTACCATACTTCACTAATATTTTACAGAAGTATGGTAACGGCGGAAACAGTAACCTATGCAGAGGCCTGGTTGGGAAGGACACTGAGGACAATAAATGCTGGTGTCTCGTCTAACTCCTCTTCTGGAGCACACCCGACATTTTTTTTGAAGTCTTTGACCTCCTTCTCTGCGAGGGACTTTTTCAGGAAAATGCTGTTCCTGGAGTCTACTCACTACATCTGAGTGAACACTTTCTGGTGGGCCTCCAGGGTACAAAAGGGCAGTGACAATTTCTTCCTGATACCAAAGAAAGGGCATGGGTGTCTCGGTGGATTTCCGGTAGATTATATATGTGTTATAAACGGCCAAATTAAAAAAATAAATGGAGACTTTTTTATACCAATGGCGGGTTCTTCTTACAGCAAGGTAGGGCTGGATCATCTGATCATTGAAGTCAACTCCCCCCATGAATAAATTATAATCATGGACACATTCTGGTTTTTGGAATGCGCCATTTTTTCTGGTGATTTGCACGTGGTTGTCATTATGAATTGATGAGAGCATGTAGATGTCTCGTTTGTCCCTCCACTTCAAAGCCAATATCTCTTCGTTCCGCAAAGTCACTGACTCCCCTCTCTGTAGTCTTGTGTTCACCAGCCTTTGCGGGAATCCCTTCCTATTCGATCTCACGGTGCCACATGCTAGTGTTCTCCTTCGGTGAAGATTGCGGAAAAGGGGTAAGCTGGTGTAAAAGTTATCAACATAGAGATGATAACCCTTTTCAAAGAGTGGAAACACAAGCTCCCAAACAACTTTTCCACATGCTCCAATATAATCTGGGCATTCAGGGGGATGCAGTTGGCTGTCCTTTCCTTCGTACACGAGGAAGGCGTACACGTACCCCGTGGCTCTGTCGCATAACTTATAAAGTTTAATCCCATATCGGGCCCTTTTGCTGGGGATAAACTGCTTGAAACTCAGCCTGCCACTGAAGGGGACAAGTGACTCATCCACGCAGATGTGTTTTTCTGGGACAAATAATTGGGCAAATTTATCAGAGAAGAAATTAAGGAGTGGCCGAATTTTATATAGTTTATCATATTCTGGGTCATTTTGAGGAAGGCACTGGGTGTTATCATTGTAATGCAGGAACCTCATGATCATTTGATATCTTGTTCTGGACATGACTGATGAGAAAACTGGCATGTGATAGATTGGGCGGGTAGACCAGTAGGAGTGTAATTGATTTTTTTTGTGAGTCCCATATTAAATGTGAGGCCCAAAAATGTTTTAAATTCCTCCACTGTCAACTGCTTCCATTCATACGGACGGGCATAACATGAATCTGGGTTTGTAGCTATGAACTGTTGGGCATAGAGGTTGCACTGGTCCACAATTAAATTTAGAAAGTCATTGGTAAAAATTAAATTAAAAAAATCAATAGGGGCAAAATTTTCTGTGTTTACCTGGACTCCTGGCTGGGCAGTAAAAGGGGGGATGTTAGCTGCTCCAGAGTTAGAGGGAAGCCATAGGGGGTTTTGAAGGGCATATGGAAGAGTGGCATGGGTCCTAACCCTTTGGGGCTGAGGTAACACCTGACTAGGACCTGGTCTTTCTTGACGTCCTCCATTTCTTGTGGAAGCCACTGCTCTGCTAGTGGATGCTACCGCGCTACTTTTGGTAGCCTGCTCCTCACCAGAACGCCTTCGTTTGATGGGCACAATTTCCTCCTCCTCCGATGATGATTCTGTAACAGATCCACTGCTTAAAACGGGCTCATACTCCAAATCAGAACCACGCTCATAATCCAAATCAGAATCATGCTCTGAGAGCTCCCCGCTGCTCTCGTCGGTCATGGATAAAATTTGGTACGCCTCCTCGCAAGAAAATAATTTTTTGGACATACTGGGACAGTTGAGGCTGCACTGATGGGTGCTGATGAGGCTGCACTTGTGGGTGCTGATGGGGGTACACTGCTAGGTCCTGATGAGGGTGCGCTGATGGGGATGCACTGATGAGAGTGCACTGACGGGTGCTGATGAGGCTGCACTTGTTGGTGATTATAGGGGTGCACTGCTGAGCACTGATGAGGGTGCGCTGTTGGGGGTGCACTGATGGGTGCTGCTGATGAGGCTGCACTAATGGACACTGATGAGGTTGCACTGCTGTGCAATAATGGGCTGCACTGATAAACTGCCACTGATGTGCTCTGATGGGTGCTAATGAGGATCCACTGATAGGGTGGTACTGATGTGTATGAATAAGTGGCACTGATGTACACTGATAAGCTGCAGTGATGAAGCAGCACTGGTGGACACTGATGAGCACCGATAAGTTGCAGTGATGAGACAGCACTGATGAGCACTGATAAGCTGCAGTGATGAAGCAGCACTGGTGGACACTGATGAGCCCTCACTAATGGGCACTGATGAGCACTTGCTGATGGGCACTGATGTGCACAGATCGGCACTGATGAGCACCGATATGCACAGTTGAGCACTGATGGGCACTCACTGGTGGGCACTGATGAGCACAGATGGGTACTGACAGGCACCGATGAGCAGATGGGCACTGATGTGCACTCACTGGTGGACACTGATGAGGACAGATGGGCACTCACTGGTGGGCACTGATGAGCACTGACAGGCACCGATGAGCACTGATGTGCACTCACTGGCGGGTACTGATGAGCACAGATGGGCACTCACTGGTGGGCACTGACATGCACAGATGGGCACCGACGGGCACCGATGAGCACAGATAAGCACTGACGGGCACAGATGAGTACTCACTGGTGGGCACCGAGGAGCACAGATGAGCACTGATGGGCACTGATATACACACTGGCAGGCACAGATGAGCACAGATGGGCATTCACTGGTGGGCACTGATGAGCACAGATGGGCACTGACAGGCACCGAGGAGCACTGATGGGCACTGATGTGCACTCACTGGCGGGTACTGATGAGGACAGATGGGCACTCACTGGTGGGCACTGACATGCACAGATGGGCACTGACGGGCACAGGCACTGATATACACACTGGCAGGCACTGATGAGTACAGATGGGCACTGTAGATCACAGATGGGCACTGATGAGCAAAGATGGGCACTGTAGATCGCAAATGGTCACTGTAGAGCACAGGGCACTGTAGAGCACTGATGGGCACTGTAGAGCACTGATGGGCACTGTAGATCACAGGTGGGCACTGTAGAGCACTGATGGGCACTGTTGATCACAGGTGGGCACTGTTGATCACAGGTGGGCACTGTAGAGCACCGGCTATGCGCGGTCGGCAAGAAGTTAAAGTGACATCAACCACTTGCCTACCGGGCACTTTTACCCCCTTCCTGCCCAGGCCAGATGTCACACTTTGAATAACAATCGCACGGTCATGCAACATTGCATCCAAACTAAATTTATATCTTTTTTTTGACAAATAGAGCTTTTTTTTTGCTATTTAATCATCACTGGGGGGGGGGGGGGGGGAAGGGGGGTTATTTTGTGCTAAACAAAAGAAAGACCAGACATTATGAAAAAAATATATATTTTCTCTAAAGTTTTGTAAATAGGTGATGTTTCTCCTTCAATGATGTGTGCAGATGAGGCTGCACTGATGGGCACTGAGAGCCAGCACTGATGGGCATTGATTGGTGGGACTGATGGGCACTGACAGCCAGCACTGAGAAGGCACTGATAGTCAGCACTGATGGGTATTGATCAGGAGGCACTGTTGAGGCTGCACCAATATGCAGAACTGATAGACGGCACTGCTGGGCACTGATGGGCACAGACAAGCGGCCCTGATGGGCATTTATTGGAGGGACTGATGGGTACTGACATCCAGCACTGAGGAGACACTGATACTCAGCACTGATGGGTATTGATGAGGAGGCCGTGTTGAGGCTACACCAATATGATGCACTGATGGGACCTTAAATTCAACACTTATAAGCACTGATAGCGTGCACTGATGGCACCGATACAAAGCACTGATGGGGCTACACTGATAAGTGCCCTGATGATCAGTGTATTTGTCCCCTCTGAGAAATGCCGCTTCCCAGCTCTCCTCTCCTCATGTGCTGTGAGCGGAAGGAGAGGACTGCCGATATCCAGCATTTCTGATTTACACTGATCGGCTGTGATTGGGCACAGCTGACCACATGGTAAAAGGCTGCTCTGATTGGCCCTTTTCTTGGACATATGATCAGCTGTGGCTGAAGGAGACAGGGATCAAAGAATTCTATGTTTTATTGTATTTGCTTCTCACCTACAAATAAAAAAAAATATTTTTTCCATTTCTAATCCTATTATTGCCATTATTATTCGGATAATTATCATTATAAATATTTTTTCTATTATTAATATTATCACGTCAATACTAAGGAGGCGAAGCAGCCATCTTGGATATTGCGTTGGCTGGGAATCGAACCCAGGTCAGCTGCTTGGAAAGCGGCTATGCTAACCACTACACCACCAACACGAGGTTGCATGTTTTTAGAATGTGGGAGAAAACCGGAGTACCCGGAGGAAACCCACGCAGGCACAGGGAGAACATGCAAAGTCCATGCAGATAGGGTCCTGGTCAGGATTTCAACCAAGGACCCCAGTGCTGCAAGGCTAACCAATAAGCCTCTGTGCTGCCCATATTTTGGCCTCTGATGTATAAGGCCCGCCCCCGCTGAGCGGGGTAAATCAGTGATGTCCAGTAGAGATTAGAGATGATGTCTTCAGCTGTACATTATTGGCTGGACGGGTTCGGGGATGTCGTCCATCTTATTTCCCACATGAGTGTCCTGTCTGTGAACATGAGGAGAACTCTTTGTGTGAGATGTTGGTCTGTGGAGCGGCGATGTGAAGAACGCTTCGTGCTCATGTCTTCTGATGGTGAAGGTCTCCTCTGTGCCCCCAACCTGACCCTTAGACAACCTCATATAGGACGTCGCTGGTAGTCAGAGTTCTCATTGGCCCAGCAGAAAAGGCCTCAAGCTGAGACGACTCCTCCCACTTCTGAAGCCAAGAAGCGTTCCTGACATTTCTCTGAGACTTCAACCTCCAAGGCCAGACCTAAGCCAGGGGCCCAGTTCAGTCACAAGTCTGGGGCCCCTAATCCCCAAACCTACAGACAAGTTCAATGAAACGTCCTAAGGGGAAGCCGCTATTTCCCAACGTGGGGGGACATCCCAATATAGAGAGAACATTGTATATACAGATATGATGGGGGAGGGGTGACACCCCAATATAGAGAGAACATTGTATATACAGATATGATGGGGGAGGGGTTATACCCCAATATAGAGAGAACATTGTATATACAGATATGATGGGGGAGGGGTGACACCCCAATATAGAGAGAACATTGTATATATGTCTTCTGATGGTGGACGTCTCTTTGGTGCCTTCAGCCAGGTGCGATGTAACACACACGTCATCCCGCAATTCTCATGCGTCTTGCCATGCGACAATTGCAGCAACATCACACTGCATTCGGCGCGCCATGTTGATGGTGAACGTCTCTTTGGTGCCTCTTCAGACATCTCCATAGAGGACGTCACTGGCAGGAAGGGTTCTCATTGGCCCCAGCAGAAAAGGCCTCAAGCTGGAAAGACTCCTCCCACTTCGGAAGCCAATCAGAGTTCCTTTCTTTTCTCCCAAGCTTCATCCTCCAAGACCAGACCTAAGCCAGGGGCCCAGTTCAGTCACAATCCTGGGGCCCCTAATCCCCAAACCTGCAGACTAGCCCTATAAAACCTCCTGAAGGGAAGCCCCCATTTCCTAAAGTGGGGGGACGTCTGTTGGCCTTTGGGGTCACCTGGTCAGCAGACATCTCAGAAGCTCAGGTAAGAGACGTGGTGTCCAGGGGCTACAGGCTAGAGGTCATCTCCCTGCCCCCACCCTGCTTCGTGTTGTCCAACCTGCCGGTGTCCCCGCAGGGACTAGCGGTCCTCCATGCTGCTCCTGCAGATCTGCTGACCCAAGGAGATCTCCCCATTGGACCAACAGCAGAAAGGTTTCCGGGTTTTTACTCCAACCGTTTCCTTGTTCTAAAGCCTCAAGGAGGACATAGGCTGCATTCACTGGGGGGATTAGGGGGCATACAGGGGATTCCTGGGGCTGGGATCACTGTGAACAGTGGGGGATGGGAAGTCTGTACAAAGCAATGACAGGCTGAGCCGGGACCATTCCCATGTATCCGCACATCCATCGGTCATCTGTGGTCAGGGAAGGATGAGCGATCCTGGCCCTAACCGTAGATGACCGATGGATGTGCGGATACATGGGAATGGTCGCGGCTCCTGTCAGCCTGTCATTGCTTTGTACAGACTTCCCATCCCCCACTGTTCACAGTGATCCCATCCGCAGGAATCCCCTGTATGCCCCTAATCCCCCGAGTGAATGCAGCCTATGTCCTCCTTGAGCTCGGGTTCACACCAATGAGGTGCGGGAAACGCTGCGAATCCTGTACGTTTCCCGCACCGCATTGCAATCGCATCACGTTCATGCGATCTGGTGCGGGAGTCAGTAATAAATTATTGACACCCGAAACAGATGGTAAGACGCGATGTGATTGCCAGAAATCACATGACATGGGTGAGAAGACCCATACCATGTGATTCAGGTGCGGATCTAAAGACAGTCCTGCACCTTTGTGGTGCGGATGCGATGTGATTTGAGCCATAGGAAGTGTATGGCCCAAATCGCAGCGCACAGACATGTGCATGGAATGCGCAGAGGAATGCGGCGTGATTCCTGTGCAGACTCCATGCAGTGTCCCGCACCACATAGTGTGAACCGGCTGGGAGGCTTTAGAACAGGGAAAAGGTTGGAGTAAGGCCCCGTGTTAAATATCGTGACACTTATATTATTTAAGTGTCTGTCTTTAGGTGTTTGAGGTAAAGTGTTCTAGTGCCAGGCTGATTTAAAACAGTGTGACTTTTATTTAACTCACACTTGGCATCAAAAATGAATACAAAAGATAAAATAAAATACAGAGTAAAATATAACAAAAGTTGTAGATTATGGAAAAAGAAATGAGCTTTGGAGAAATGTCTAATCTCTTGCCTGTTCTATGACAAGTGTTTCAGTCTCGGCAAGGAAGACAACAGGTGTATCAAGGCTTTGCAGGCCTTACCAGGAGACAAATATGTCAGTGCGTGTCAGCTGTATAATGTCTTGATGTATGAGTGTGAGTGAGTGTATGTGTCTCTCTATCTCTAAGGCACATGTTATATATATTTTACCAGACCAACCCACTAAACAGTTATTTCCTAATTCAGTGTGAGCTAAATAAGTAAAACCCTTATTTGTGCTTCTTCTAAACTTATACTCTTAGGGGTTTATTTACTAAAGCTGGAGAGTCCAAAATCAGACTCCCTTCTGCATAGAAACCAATCAGCTTCCAGGTTTCATTGCCAAAGCTTCATTGAACAAGCTGAGGTTAGAAGCTGATTGGTTTCTATGCAGAAGGGAGTCTGATTTTGGACTCTCCAGCTTTAGTAAATAAACCCCACAGTGTCCATATATGTAAGCCTTCTAAACTATACTTAGTATGACGTTATTTGAAAACCTCTTAGAAGACAGAAATACATGATACTGTAATATAATATACACAATGGCTTCACATATCTTTAGCAAGGGACAATGTTCACATAAATGCATATAACCAACTATAATTGATACTAAACTTATCACACACTATTCCTAACTAATAAATTGATTATATGAAATAATTATCCAACTAACTATATTATGGATTAGACATGATTTTCTTTATAAAAGACATATCCTTTCTTTGTTCTACTACATATCAATATCTTTTTACATTCCAATTGCTATTCTTAAAACTAAGCTTATGACCTGCTGACCTCTTAGACATGAATATACCATGGTTCATCTTTAACACCTGTTTTCCAAAGCTTCATTCACACGCAAAGTTAAAATTACTTCTCAATGACTTTTGCTGTCATTTTGAAAGATATGAGACGTCTGTTTTATGGTGAATTAATTTCTACAATATTCCCCCTAAATATAATTTATCATATAATATTATATATACATTCATACTTCATTCATGGCCCAACTATACGCGCTCTGAATCAGTTGTTCCAGATGCACCATTTTCTATAACCAGGTCAGTTAGGTCAGAGGTAACCTTCCTTCTAATAATACCTGACAGGATTTTTTCACCTTCTTTCATTTGTTTCTTAATCAATTTGTAAAATTGTTTCATTCTAATCATAATACATATTTGAAATAAAATACATAAAATCATAATAATAAATATAATAATTAATGGGTGTAATAATATATTTCCGACAGCTGCTGTTACTGAAGTTTTTCCCCACATTGATACAGTATTTTTAAATTTTGACCACCATGAATGTAGAAATTATGTAGCTTAAAACAGACATCTCATATCTTTCATAATGACAGCAAAAGTCATTTAGAAGTAATTTTAACTTCACGTGTGAATGAAGCTTTAGAAAACAGGTGTTAAAGATGAACCATGGTATATTCATGTCTAAGAGGTCAGCAGGTCATAAGCTTAGTTTTAAGAATAGCAATTGGAATGTAAAAAGATATTGGTATGCAGTAGAACAAAGAAAGGATATGTCTTTTATAAAGAAAATCATGTCTAATCCATAATATAGTTAGTTGGATAATTATTTCATATAATCAATTTATTAGTTAGGAATAGTGTGTGATAAGTTTAGTATCAATTATTGTTGGTTATATCTATGCATTTATGTGACCATTATCCTTTCTAAAGATATGTGAAGCCATTATATCAGATGACAGTATCATATATTTCTGTCTTCTAAGAGGTTTTCAAATAACATCATACTAAGTATAGTTTAGAAGGTTTACATATATGGACACTAAGAGTATATGTTTAGAAGAAGCACAAATAAGGGTTTTACTTATTTAGCTCACACTGAATTAGGAAATAACTGTTTAGTGGGTTGGTCTGGTAAAATATATATAACATGTGCCTTAGAGATAGAGAGACACATACACTCACTCACACTCATACATCAAGACATTATACAGCTGACACGCACTGACATATTTGTCTCCTGGTAAGGCCTGCAAAGCCTTGATACACCTGTTGTCTTCCTTGCCGAGACTGAAACACTTGTCATAGAACAGACAAGAGATTAGACATTTCTCCAAAGCTTATTTCTTTTTCCATAATATACAACTTTTGTTATATTTTACTCTGTATTTTATTTTATCTTTTGTATTCATTTTTGATGCCAAGTGTGCATTAAATAAAGTCACACTGTTTTAAGTCAGCCTGGCACTAGAACAATTTGCCTCAAACGCCTAAAGACAGACACTTAAATAATATAAGTGTCACGATATTTAACATTTGGCTAAGCCAGCCTCCGCCACCGTTTTTCCGGGTTTTTCATTCCTTGCTAAAGGGGGAGAGAGCACAGACTGATCAAGTCTTGGAAAAACACGGTGCAAAGAACCTAGAAGTGAAGGCGTTTGTGTTTCGTCAGACGTGGACGAGAGGTCCAGTGACGGAGCCACCGGCTGAAAAAAAGAAAATCATGTGATTACGGTGAGTAAAAGTTATGGAATTTATTGATAAACTAGCTATAGAAAGCAAGTTAGAGTTTAAGGATGTTTCTTTATATCCTGATGATGGTAAATTATGGCAGTACATGTACAAGGAATGTTTACAGGCCAATGTTCAGATAGATAAATCTAGATTTACTGTAAACAAACAGCATAAGAAGATATCTAATATCTTAAAGTTGGTAAGAATATTCAACAAAATGATTTTGAATATTGATTTACCTGCTAAAAGTGTTTCTACACTAAAGCACACAGAATGTAGCACTGTACAGAACACAGAAATGCATGAAAATTTGTCTCAAGATCCTCTTAATTGTCCAAATTGTGACATACTTTGTAATTACATAGAAAATCTTGAGGAGCAAATTGATTCTAAAACAAATCTTTTGTTAAGACTGCAGAATGACAGAAAAGAGGTTGCTGTATTAACAAAAGGTGGTAAAAAGACTGATTCTAAACAGTCAAAGCCTCAAGCTTCCTGCATTCCTGAAATGGGGGAAGATGACGCAAATGACGAAGCCGAAGTTAGAAAGAAAAAACTACTAGACCGTGCAGCTAAATTAAAATTACAAATTCATGATCAATTAATTAAAATTTTAAAAGATATTCCAGCGTATGACTCAAAGGTCGATGCCTTTTATAATGCGGACATCTTCGAGTCTTATACAGATCGTTATCACTTGACTGACGAACAGCGTAACCGTATCTATTATCTTTGGATCCCAGCTCATTTTGCTAGACGACTTGTGCAATCACCTGTTATTGACGATGACGGACAGGAGATACATAGTGACGCATCAGACAGATTACGACAATTGTTGTTATGTACCACAGGTGAGGAAGTACCTTCTTTAGAAGTACTAGACTCATTACAGACTTCAGTTAGAGAAGACCCTTATGAATTTAAAATTAAATTCACAAAGGCATACAAAATGGTCTTGGGCGTAGATGATGAAAACGATACAGGGATGAATTTAAATATCTTGATCCAACTTCTTTGGCCATTGTGCAAGATAAAACTTCGATTACAGATGCTTGTTCATTCATTGATAAAATCAGAAGACAAATGAAACAGAACTATCTCAAGTCTAAGATAGCTCTAGTTCAAAATGACACTTTAAATAGGAACGGTCAAACTACAGCTAAGACAGGAATGACTGCTCTTAGTAAAAGTGACAGATACAAGCAGGTGAGACAGAGAGAGCCAATAACTTGTTACTACTGTCAAAAGCCTGGACATTTAAAATGGAAATGTAAAAAATTCTTAAAGGATATGCAGATAAAGGATTCAAGAAATTTAGGTAAAGAAAATGGACTTATCTCTCTTGAACCATCTGCTCCTCCTAGTCAGAAGGAAACTCAATCTTCTTCTCCCTATGCTCCTCTGATAAAACAGATCAGAGAGTTATCGGTCAGCAGCGGTTTGACTGAAAAGAACTTGCAGTCAACCACTGTTAATTCAGCTCCATTATTGCCTACTCCATGACTAGACAATAAAAAGGAAATAAAATCTCATCATCTAGAATATGTAACACCAATATGTCTAGATAAATGTGGACGCCCTTACATTAAAGCAAAATTGAATGGACAAAAGCTCAAGTTTCTAATCGATACAGGTGCCGAAATTTCTATTACTGGTGTAAGATTACCTCTTTTGACAGATGCAACAGTATGTACAGTTGTTGGATTTAACGGATCAGGTAATTCGAAAGCTTCAATGTGTAAAAATGTTTCATTTGAAATCCCTGATTATTTGGATACTGAGATTGATATTTGGTATTGTCAAGGTGCAGAGAATATCATTGGGACAGATATCCTTCAACGAAGAGGTTGGATAATTGATCTTGGTAATGGCATTGTATGGAAAGGTTCCATTAATCGTAAGCCTGTGGTAATTGACCCAGCAGATTACTGTGAGGTCGGCAGCATCTGTTTAACAGAAGTGCTTGCTGCAGACCATAAATGGCCAGATAGTGGTGACAATCAACAATTAGAACAATTGGTCAAATCATACAAAAATCTTTGGAGCCAAGGCAAAAATGAGGCCGGTCTATTTAAAGACATAGAAGTAGACGTGCAAGGCAAGGATCCGCCCCCACAGAAGCAATACAAATTGCCACCAGAATCTATTGAACCAGTATCAATAGTCATACAGGAGCTTCTGCAACAAGGTATTATCAGAAAAACAAATTCTGTAACAAACAATCCATTTTGGGTAGTACCTAAACGTGATGACCCTAAATCATTCAGGCTTCTGGTAGATCTCAGAATGCTGAATAAATATACCCCAAGCTGCGCTCCAATAGTGGCAGATACACCAGATATAATGTCCCGAATTGATGCAAAAGCAAAAGTGTTCTCTGTGATTGACATTGCAAATGGATTTTTCTCAATCTCTTTATCTAAAAGCTGTCAATATAAATTTGCCTTCTCCTTTGCAAATTCTCAGTATACCTTTAATCGTCTTCCGCAAGGCCTCCATTTGAGTCCTAGCGTATTTCATCAAGCTTTAGCGGAAGTCCTATCCAAATTTTCTAGGCCAGATTGTATCCTACAATATGTGGACGATATCTTGTTATCAACAGAAAATGACCAAGAACATTTAACCCTTTTGGCAGAATTGTTTGATCTGTTGCAAGATGCAGGTCTCAAGCTGAATACTCGTAAGGTTCAGCTCATGAAAAGCGAGGTCAAGTTTCTCGGCATTCAGATCAGTCCGGGTAAACGCCAACCTTTGCAAGAAAGGGTTAATGCTATTGCTGCACTTCCTGTACCAACAACATTCAAAGCACTAAGACAATTCCTAGGATTAGTGAATTTTTCTAGAGAGTTCATTGAGTCATTTGCTGATAAAGCAAAACCTCTGTATGAACTTCTAAAGAATAATGAGGAAAATGGTTTTGGTCCTTGGACAGAAGTTCAGCAAAAGGCCTTTGAATCTTTGAAAAAAGATTTGCAGACAGCACCAGCCCTAACTACAGTAGAAAAGCAAGCACCATTTGCTTTGCAGGTACATACATCTGAAACTGCTATTTCTTCGGTGTTGCTTCAGCTACAAGGAGGAAATTGGAGGATCCTAGCATATTTCTCTAGGCTTTTAACACCTGTTGAGAAAGGTTTTGACACATGTGTTAAACAATTGGTAGGAGTTCACTATGCAGTAAAAGCAACTGAGCACATTGTAGGATTCAACAAAATTATCTTACAAACACCTCATTCCACCCTGAAATTTCTCCTTGAAAAAAACATCCCAGGTGTTTCCAATCAAAGATTTTCACAATGGTTGTTGGCTTTATCACCCAAACAGATCCAGGTTGAACATAATGCCAAATATGTACTCCCTCAATTGATGGAATATAATGGATCAGAACATGAGTGTTCATGTGAAGTCCAAGACACTCACTCTCCTCTGTTTCGCAGAGAAGCAGAGAAGACTGATGAACCTGTGTTTGTGGATGGTTCACGTTATTGTGTCTCAGGGGAGTATTTTTCAGGTTATGCAATCTGGTTTCCAAAGAGAGGATATGCCATACAACACAGACTTCCAGGACACTTTTCAGCACAAAAAGCAGAACTGATAGCCATTGAGACAGTGTTAACTGTAGACAAAGAAGAGAATCAAGGTCCACTAGTGATTTATAGTGACAGTTCATATGTTGTGCGTTCTCTTACTGATTATCTTCCAATTTGGAAAAGACAAGGTTTTGTAGATGCTTCAAACAAAGCTTTAGCACACAGAGAGATACTAGAGTCAATTTTTGCACTAGCAGGGATAAACCCTTGTGCCTATGCAATTGTTAAAGTACCAGCGCATAGGAAAGACAATGATGAACTGAGCATAGGAAATATGATAGCTGACACATTAGCAAAAGAAGCAGCTGTTAATGAACAGTCAGAGACTCCATCTGAAGTAGTTTCAGTAAACACAGTCAGAAAAACAGATACACAGATCCCCTCATTTGCAGAAGAACAGAAAAAGGACCCGTCCCTTTCTGCTTCTCAGGTTGATACAGAATCTTCCTTTGTTTTTGAAAACGAGATTTTGTTTCATGACTGTAACGGGGTTCTGCGTCCTGTCATACCAAAACATTTACAAGTGGAGTTCACAAAATACAATCATGAAAGTTTAGGCCATGTAGGTAAGCAGAGATTGTTAGAGATTCTCAAAGAGAAATTTTTCTGGGAAAAAATGGATGAGACTGCAGACAATGTAATTCAATCTTGTCTTATTTGTGCTCAAGTGAACCCCAGGCCAAAAGGACAGAAACCTCCTTTACAAAGAACTCCTCCAGCTAATGGTCCATGGTCCACATTACAACTTGACTATATAGGACCATTACCAACAGGAAAAAATGGTTTCAAATATGCTCTCATAATTGTTGATGTTTTCTCAAAATGGGTTGAGATTTTACCTGTACGCACAGACGATGCACTAACAACTGCAAGAATGTTAATTAATCATGTTTTTCCTACTTGGGGGATCCCAATTGATATCAGTTCAGATCGAGGAACTCATTTCACAGGTAAAGTAATGCAGGCAATGTGTAAAATTTTGGGAATCCAGCAAAGATTTCATGTTCCATACCATCCGCAATCTGCAGGTATTGTGGAAAGAATGAACAGGACTATCAAATCCAGAATTGCTAAAATGTTGTTAGACAAAGGACATACATGGGTAGATGCCGTGCCTTTTGTTCTGATGAGTATCAGAAGTACAACATCTTCATCTACACAATACAGTCCATTTGAACTGATGACAGGTAGAAAAATGCCGCTTGTTTTTCCACATGATCCGTGTTTTTTGTCAACTCCGCAGAAAGAAGCAATTGAGAAAACCAAATGGTTACAGATGTTGCAAGACCATCTAAATGCCATTTTGCCACATGCAGCTACTCACATGCAGAAAATGATCCCTCCACACTCCTCAAAATTTGAGAAAGGTGGACAAGTCCAAAGACCTCTCAATTCTGTTAAAAATGCACGGAGACAACAAAAAATATGGGTTCACACTGATCAATGCAAGCTGTTTATGCCAAGATAATGATACTGCATTTCTTTTGCAGAAATTACATCTGATAATCAAATATGGAGGAACATCAAACTCCAAAAAGAAATACTGACAACATCAGAAAAGTGGAAAGAAAGAAAGAACATTAAAAGGAGAAAATTCGTCATCACAGGACTCCTTTTCTCATTAATGACATTTTTATTCCTAAAAACTTATATGACTTTTTCCAGCCCAGCAGAGAAGAACAAGTCTGAGACCCTGCATAAAAGAGAATTGCCTTTATCCAGAAACAAGAGACATTTTCCAAGATACAGTGACATTGACACAGCCGTAGACTTGTATGGACTTGCTTGTATAGGTCATGGAGCTACTTGTTGTATGCAGTTTTATTTTCTTCATAGTAACTCTATTGAAATACAAGCTAGAATAGAATCTAAAACAAAGTTTACAAAAATGCAAGGATCATATGTACATAATAATAAAACTGGTACATATGAATGTAATTTAACTGAGATGGGCTTCTGGTCCATAGTTTTAAAAGGAAATGAGTCTACAATTTGGACTGGCGATGTAACTGGAGATAGAGTAGGTTCTTCTTCTGTAGGAGGATCCAAAACAGATATTTGGTTTTTGACCCAATATTATTTACAGTTTATGGATCCTGAACACTTAAAGATTACAGGAGATGAAGAAGGAGATGTAATTAGAGTATGGGATTTTCAAATAACAAGAGGTTCAGCTCACGTTAAAGTGAGAGTAACTATTTCAATTGTAGACTTGATTATTCCAGATATAAAAGTATCCCCTCAAGCTGTTAAAATTATTGAAGGAAAGGATGATTTAAATTTGATATGTACTACACAAATATATTTACCTCAAAATTCCCTATTAACTTGGAAAAGAAATGGTGAATTTTTGGGCAGTCTTTTCCATAGCTCTACTAATATAATTCGTAAGAGTAATCTTGGAAATGTAGATTGGACTAACAATAACTTTATTTATCAACACAGTAGTCCAAATCTTAATGACAGAGGCATATATGAATGTTGCATATCATTAGAAAATAATCCAATGAAATGTGATACTGCAAATGTTATAATTTCATCTCCTAGGAACATTAAGTGTATTGATGAAAAATTTATTCCTTCTAGTC
This sequence comes from Staurois parvus, assembly GCF_062004578.1. Taxonomy (NCBI): domain Eukaryota; kingdom Metazoa; phylum Chordata; class Amphibia; order Anura; family Ranidae; genus Staurois; species Staurois parvus. The sequence continues at coordinate 224,900 of NW_028320023.1, read as the reverse complement.
CATTTCAAATTAATCATTTCCAACCCAGACATCTCTTAAGAGAAGGACATTTTGTGATTATACTTTGGAAATTTAATGTTTCTGAATGGAAAACTAGTATCCTCAATGTCAAGAATACTTAATTAATATGGAATTGGGTATGGATAAATGGTTTGGAGCTAATAATAAAAATAACAATAGGAATAAACGAGGTATCATAGAAGGAATTTTAGGTGGAATTGGTACTATTGGAAGTATTACCAATAGTATGGATATTAATACATTACAGTCTGATCTGGAAACAGCGGGCTTAGTGGGTAGTAAAAGTATTAAAGTTCAAAGAAATGTAAATCAAATATTAGAAAATATGTTAATGAAGACAGCTACGGTTATAGGCCCAGCTGTAGTCCACTTACAAGATGTTACTTTGAATTTAATGGACAGAGAACAACATTCCCACATAGCCAGAACATGTCTAGAAATACAGACAGAGTATTCTACCAATTTTAAAATAATTGCACAAGCATTCCAAAGTGGAATAACTCCTCTAAGTCTTTTGCAAAGTTTACCTAATGAATATGTATTTGCAAAAAATCATACAGATTTATGGGTAAATAAATGGGTAGGATGTAATCAACATGAATGCTATGGTACCTCAATGATTCCCATTGCTGGGAAAGAACAAATGTTAGTTCCAGTTACAGTCTTAGGATTGCCAGTTAGTAATACCCAGTTGTTATATTATCAATTACAATTTGTAGATTTTGCTTTGGATACTAATACATCTGAACCAGAACAATTAGATTTATCTTCTTGTTTACATTTTCAATCAAAAGTAATATGTTTGCCTAATCAGGACAAAAGTATTTTTCACTCTTGTTTTCATAATCATTCATTATGTACAGCAAGAATAGAAAAAGTAAAAACTTCACTTGACCTAGTCACTGTTGTAGGAAAGAGGAAAGTCTGTTTTCAAGTCATGACAGACACTGAAACAGTGAAAGCTTTCTTCCTATCCTGCACACATACAGATATCCTGAGTCGAGGCTTGTATTGTATAGAAGGAGATCTTACAGGAATTAGTTTAAATGAAATTAGAGTAAATTTAACTAATATACTTACGAAAAATGTGAGTGTTCTACCTATACAATATAATATATCTCAAGTAGATGAGTTTCCATGGAAGGAATGGGCAGAGATCATACAAAAGGATAAGGGATTATTAATTGCTTTGTCTGAAGAACTTCAGAAAGCAGAAATAATATTTAAGCATGAACAAGGAAATCTACTAGAGATAGAACATGATTGGTCTGAATTTTCAGGTCGTTCATGGTGGTCAAAATTTAAAAATACTGTATCAATGTGGGGAAAAACTTCAGTAACAGCAGCTGTTGGAAATATATTATTACACCCATTAATTATTATATTTATTATTATGATTTTATGTATTTTATTTCAAATCTGTATTATGATTAGAATGAAACGATTTTACAAATTGATTAAGAAACAAATGAAAGAAGGTGAAAAAATCCTGTCAGGTATTATTAGAAGGAAGGTTACCTCTGACCTAACTGACCTGGTTATAGAAAATGGTGCATCTGGAACAACTGATTCAGAGCGCGTATAGTTGGGCCATGAATGAAGTATGAATGTATATATAATATTATATGATAAATTATATTTAGGGGGAATATTGTAGAAATTATGTAGCTTAAAACAGACGTCTCATATCTTTCATAATGACAGCAAAAGTCATTTAGAAGTAATTTTAACTTCACGTGTGAATGAAGCTTTAGAAAACAGGTGTTAAAGATGAACCATGGTATATTCATGTCTAAGAGGTCAGCAGGTCATAAGCTTAGTTTTAAGAATAGCAATTGGAATGTAAAAAGATATTGGTATGCAGTAGAACAAAGAAAGGATATGTCTTTTATAAAGAAAATCATGTCTAATCCATAATATAGTTAGTTGGATAATTATTTCATATAATCAATTTATTAGTTAGGAATAGTGTGTGATAAGTTTAGTATCAATTATTGTTGGTTATATCTATGCATTTATGTGACCATTATCCTTTCTAAAGATATGTGAAGCCATTATATCAGATGACAGTATCATATATTTCTGTCTTCTAAGAGGTTTTCAAATAACATCATACTAAGTATAGTTTAGAAGGTTTACATATATGGACACTAAGAGTATATGTTTAGAAGAAGCACAAATAAGGGTTTTACTTATTTAGCTCACACTGAATTAGGAAATAACTGTTTAGTGGGTTGGTCTGGTAAAATATATATAACATGTGCCTTAGAGATAGAGAGTCACATACACTCACTCACACTCATACATCAAGACATTATACAGCTGACACGCACTGACATATTTGTCTCCTGGTAAGGCCTGCAAAGCCTTGATACACCTGTTGTCTTCCTTGCCGAGACTGAAACACTTGTCATAGAACAGACAAGAGATTAGACATTTCTCCAAAGCTTATTTCTTTTTCCATAATATACAACTTTTGTTATATTTTACTCTGTATTTTATTTTATCTTTTGTATTCATTTTTGATGCCAAGTGTGCATTAAATAAAGTCACACTGTTTTAAGTCAGCCTGGCACTAGAACAATTTGCCTCAAACGCCTAAAGACAGACACTTAAATAATATAAGTGTCACGATATTTAACAGATCCCCTATCATTCAGCAGGATTTCTGGCTCCCAGGTGTCTCTCATACAGGTAACAAGCTGAGATTAGAAGCAGTCTCTTAAAGGAAGTGCTGCTAATCTCATTGTGTTACCTGTATAAAAGACACCTGTCCACAGGAGCAATCAAACCATCAGATTCCAAACTCTCCACCATGGCAAAGACCAAAGAGCTGTCCAAGGATGTCAGGGACAAGATGGTAGACCTACACAAGGCTGGACTGGGCTACCAAACTATGGCCAAGCAGCTTGGTGAGAAGGTGACAACAGTTGGTGCAATCATTCACAAATGGAAGAAACACAAAACAAGTGTCAGTCTCCCTAGGTCTGGTGCACCATGCAAGATCTCACCTCGTGGGGTGTCAATGATCATGAGAACAGTGAGGAATCATCCCAGAACTACACGTGAGGATCTTGTCAATGATCTCCAGGCAGCTGGGACCACAGTCACCAAGAAAACAATTGGTAACACACTACGCCGACAAGGACTGAAATCCTGCAGTGCCCGCAAGGTCCCTCTGCTCAAGAAAGCACATGTCCAGCCCGTCTGAGGTCTGCCACTGAACATCTGAATGATGCAGAGGAGGACTGGTGGGAAGTGTTGTGGTCAGATGAGACCAAAATCCAGCTCTTTGGCATCAACTCAACTCGCCGTGTTTGGAGGAGGAGGAATGCCGCCTATGACCCCAAGAACACCATCCCAACTGTGAAACATGGTGGTGGAAACATTCTGCTTTGGGGGTGTTTTTCTGCTAAGGGGACAGGACAACTGCACCGCATCAAAGGGACGATGGACGGGGCAATGTACCCTCAAATCTTGGGCGAGAACCTTCTTCCCTCAGCCAGGGCATTGAAAATGGGTGGTGGATGGGTGTTCCAGCATGACAATAACCCAAAACACACGGCCAAGGCAACAAAGGAGCGGCTCAAGAAGAAGCACATTAAGGTCCTGGAGTGGCCTAGCCGGTCTCCAGACCTTAATCCGAATACTTATTTCCCTCATGAACATCCAGCCACCTCCTGTACAATGCCTACAGCTCCCAAACATCAACTGTATTATGCCCGCAGTCCCTAGCCATCTCCTGTCCCATGCTTACAGTCCTTAACAATCTCCTTTACCATGACTGCAGTCTCTAACCATCTCTTAAACCATTCCTGCAGTCCACGAACATCTCCTTTACCATTCCTGCAGTCCCCAACCATCACCTGTACCATGTCTGCGATTTACAACCATCTCAATTTTCATGCCTACAGTTCCCAAACATCTCCTCTACTAGGCCCGCAGTCCTTAACATTCTCCTGTACTATGCCTGCAATCCCCAACCATCTCCTGTACCATGCCTGCAGTCTCCAACCATCTCCTGTACCATGTCTGCAGTCTCCAACCATCTCTTGTACCATACCTGCAGTCTCCAACCATCTCCTGTACCATGTCTGCAATCCCCAACCATCTCCCGTACCATGCCTGTAGCCCCCAACCATCTCCCGTACCATGCCTGTAGCCCCCAACCATCTCCTGTATCATGCCTGCAGTCTCCAACCATCTCCTGTACCATACCTGCAGTCCCCAACCATCTCTTGTACCATGCCTGTAGCCCCCAACCATCTCCTGTACAATGCCTGTAGCCCCCAACTATCTCCTGTACCATGCCTGCAGCCCCCAACCATCTCCTGTACCATACCTGCAGTCCACAACCATCTCCTGTACCATGCCTGCAGTCCCCAACCATCTCCTGTACCATTCCTGCAGTCCCCAACCATCTCCTGTACCATTCCTGCAGTCCCCAACCATCTCCTGTACCATTCCTGCAGTCCCCAACCATCTCCTGTACCATACCTGCTTTCCCCAACCATCTCCTGTACCATTCCTGCAGTCCCCAACCATCTCCTGTACCATTCCTGCAGTCCCCAACCATCTCCTATACAATGCCTGCAGTCTCCAACCATCTCCTATACCATGCCTGCAGTCCCCAACCATCTCCTGTACCATGCCTGTAGCCCCCAACCATCTTCTGTACCATGCCTGTAGCCTCCAACCATCTCCTGTATCATGCCTGCAGTCTCCATTCATCTCCTGTACCATGCCTGCAGTCCCCAACCATCTCCTGTACCATACCTGCTTTCCCCAACCATCTCTTGTACCATGCCTGCAGTCCCCAACCATCTCCTGTACCATGCCTGTAGCCCCCAACCATCTTCTGTACCATGCCTGTAGCCCCCAACCATCTTCTGTACCATACCTGCAGTCCCCAACCATCTCCCGTACCATGCCTGTAGCCTCCAACCATCTCTTGTACCATGCCTGTAGCCCCCAACCATCTCCTGTACCATGCCTGCAGCCCCCAACCATCTCCTGTACCATGCCTGCAGTCCCCAACCATCTCCTGTACCATGCCTGCAGTCCCCAACCATCTCCTGTACCATGCCTGCAGCCCCCAACCATCTCCCGTACCATGCCTGCAGTCTTTTCAGCAGTCTGTCTGAACAATGATGTGGAATAATAAAATATCACAGTATCGGTTGTTCATGTCAGTTTTGTATTTGTTCTTTATGTTTTCACCAGATTGAGAAGCAACTGTTTGAGGAGACAGTGAAGACTCTGAATATGTACTACATAGAGGCGGAGAAGATCGGAGGCAGCTCTTATCTAGAGGGATGCCTGGCTTGTGCTACAGCGTATTTCATCTTCCTGTGCATGGAGACACACTATGAGAAGGTAAACTGGATTATGTCATCATTGTTGAAGAGATCCGGTCATTGCACCCATGTAGGACGAGTCCTCCGGAAGGACAACCCTCCACCCGCCGTTCTATTCTTCTCTGCTTCAATCCCCTTGTTAGCTCTGTGTTGGGCCTGTGATGGTATTAATATCCTCTTTCCCTCCCTCATCTACACAACATCCTGGGACCAGACTGTGGGGGGGGCTCCCCCGGGGGCTCCCCCATGTTCAAAAGCATGGTGTATTAGCAAGGTGAATTTTTGGGAAGAGTTAGCACCCTTGTCTAGCTTTAATTGCTTAGGTAAGCCACAAAGATTGCCAAATGATTGTCTCGGAGTGAAATGTCTTCTACTGATATTACAGATGACAATACAAAAAAATGAAAGACAACCAACATGTTTCAGGGGCTCAAAAAATCCCCCTTCATCAGGGCTTAAACAATGTAGCAACAGTATCTATACGACTCCAAATAAAAGCTCCTGGATAGAAGGTTGGGGGCTGACCAGATAAGTCCACCCAATGCTGCTTCCTGTGATGAGGTGACAACGATGCTGCAATGCTCCCAAATTCAGAGCAGTGTTGTCACCCTGTGCATGCTTGTACTACACTGGGAGGAGATGTTGCAGGGTTCTTGGCTATTGGCATTGTCATTGCTAACTGACACGCCTGTAACTTGTCAACCAGCACTTGGGCACACCTCATGCTGCCCAACTGCAGGCTTGGTACATGAGATGGTTGGGGATTGCAGACATGGTACAGGAGATGGTTGGGGACTGCAGGAATGGTACAGGAGATGGTTGGGAACTGCGGGCATGGTACAGGAGATGGTTGGGAACTGCGGGCATGGTACAGGAGATGGTTGGGTACTGCAGGCATGGTACAGGAGATGGTTGGGGACTGCAGAAAAGGTACTGAAGGTGGTTGGGGACTGCAGACATAGTACAGGAGATGGTTGGGGACTACAGACATAGTACAGGAGATGGTTGGGGACTACAGGAATGGTACAGGAGATGGTTGGGGACTGCAGGAATAGTACAGGAGATGGTTGGGGACTACAGGCATGGTACAGGAGATGGTTGGGGACTGCAGAAAAGGTACTGAAGGTGGTTGGGGACTGCAGGCATAGTACAGGAGATGGTTGGGAATTGCAGAAATAGTAAAGGGGTTACTGAAATCCTCCCACCATGAGCTGCAGTGTCTGTGAGGGGGAGCGTGTGAAACACGAAGGAGGATTTAGCTCAGTCATAAGGCTTGTACATCACATAGGAACTGGATTTCAGACTTGTTTTGCTTGGTATACAGAAGCCTTTAGATGTCTCTTAGTTGTCCATCTTTAAAGGGTAAGTACACCTCTAGTAAACGTAAATTCTGCCGTCCTTTTTATTATAATAAGAATGTAAAGTCGGATGAACAATGTCCTGATGAATCAATGATGGTCTCATGTGTGGTCCATATTGATGCCCGAGAGCAGGAACAGTCCTTAGCCTGGGGTGGGACCTTCCACTTTGCCCCGTGTGTCCCACAGGGAGAATTGGTAGGAATTCTGCTTACATTATGTTACCAAAGGGCAAGAAAGGATTTGAATTTCGCAGAGCCGCCGAGTCTCAGCGCCACGCTACAGCTTTGAACTCGGTCCATCATAGACATAGCTAAACTGTGGAGGGCGGGATGGAGTCGCACGTCAGGGCCGGCATTTCACATTATTATCCGGCTATTTCTTGGTGAGCAGATTTAATCCTTCCTTCAAACACTTGGGAAAGGTTGTCTCAACACGCCGGCACTCAGCAAGCTCAGCTAATTGCACGGTCTCTTTATATCACACCGTCCATCTGGGCATCGGGCCAAAGCAAACTCAACCTTTGTAAGCTGGAAATTAATTTCCCAGCAGATTCTGTTCCCACTTCAACCCGAGCTGATACCGAGAGAGGATACATGATGTAGTAGGGAGGGATCCGGAGCTTTTCTATAGATACGTACCTCCAGCCGATGGAACCTAGTAAAATACATTGGTTGATGGAGCCTTTTATTAGAGTCACATGAATCGAGTTGGTCAGCTGTACCCAATCACATCACTCCTTTTATTCTTGCCTTCAGTGATAACCTGCTAATTCCAAGCTTCCTCGAGTCCCCATCTACAGTGGAGGAAATGCGTATTTGCTCCCCTGCTGATGTTGAATGTTCGCCCCTCACACAGAAATGATCGGTCTAACAATGGAATGTTCGCCCCTCACACAGAAATGATCGGTCTAACAATGGAATGTTCGCCCCTCACACAGAAATGATCGGTCTAACAATGGAATGTTCGGTGTAACACTGAGAGACAGAATACAACAACAAATTCAGCAGAAATGCGTCTAACGAATGATGACTGATCTGCATGTTCATGAGGGAAAGAAGGATTTGATCCCCTTCACAAAACATGACTTGGTACTTGGTGGCAAATCCCTTGTTGGCACAGAGGTCAGACGTTTTCTGGAGTTGGCCCCCAGGTTCGCACACATCTCAGGAGGGATTTTGGCCCACTCCTCTTGGCAGATCCTCTCCAAGTCATTAAGGTTTGGTGACTGATGTTTGGCAACTCAAACTTTCAGCTCCCTCCACAGATTTTCAATCGGATGAAGGTCTGGAGACTGGCTAGGCCACTCCAGGACCTTAATGTGCTTCTTCTTGAGCCGCTCCTTTGTTGCCTTGGCCGTGTGTTTTGGGTCATTGTCATGCTGGAACACCCATCCACCACCCATTTTCAATGCCCTGGCTGAGGGAAGAAGGTTCTCACCCAAATTTGATGGTACATTGCCCCGTCCATCGTCCCTTTGATGCGGTGCAGTTGTCCTGTCCCCTTAGCAGAAAAACACCCCCAAAGCAGAATGTTTCCACCACCATGTTTCACAATTGGGATGGTGTTCTTGGGGTCATAGGCAGCATTCCTCCTCCTCCTCCAAACACGGCAAGTTGAGTTGATGCCAAAGAGCTGGATTTTGGTCTCATCTGACCACAACACTTCCCACCAGTCCTCCTCTGCATCATTCAGATGTTCAGTGGCAGACTTCAGACGGGCCTGGACATGTGCTTTCTTGAGGAACCTTGCGGGCACTGCAGGATTTCAATCCTTGTCGGCATAGGCAACACACAAAATGCCCCCCCCCCCCACCCAAGAGAGAGACTTGCCATCACAGCTCTCCGAAATGAAACCATTTTTAGATGTCTTCATTCCCACCGACAGCCCTCTGCTCCATCAGTGCTACCTATATCACTCACCCGACTCCCCTCCCGGAGTCTCAACGCCACTCCCTCGGCTCCCCTCACTCCGCTCTGCTCTTCCACCTGCTGCCCAGCCCTAGTGTCCCTTGCAGCCTCCTCAGACACACCGCCACCCGCTCCTGGTCACCGCACAGGAACCGGTGGCTGAAGGCTCAGGGCGTGCAGTACAACCAGTGTCCCTTCTTCCAGGGGGCCGCACCACCCCCCTGAAAGAGGCCGCCCAAGGCAAACGCCTTGTTTGCCTCGCAGTAAATTCGCCCCTGGGTACAGATTGAAGGCTTTTGGCACCCAGAAGTGTCAGATGCCAAAAGATTCTGCTGGAGGCTGTAGCTCTTCAGAAGAGCTGGTTATTATTGACCTCTCCCAACTTAAATGGGCAGTCATATGACCGCTGTGATTGGCTGTTCCAGTGGTCACATGGTCAGGGGCTGGTCCTGTCAGCTACTGATTGTTAGTGGGGAACGAGAGTTGTCCTTGACAGCTTGGGGGTGGGAACACCCAGTGATGCATATGTGCAGGGCGTGGGCATTAAAGCCCACCTATGTACCACATCATTACATGCGATATGTGGGCAGTAACAGGTTAAAGGATAAGTACACCTTTAAGAGAAAAAAAATAAAAGCAAAATGTGCAAATATATATATAAATAATTTTTTTTCCCACTGGATCCTGCAAAGCATTGCACTCACAATCAGTGGCTGGCTGGTGCAATGCCAGGCTCCTGCAGCCTCTTCCTCCAGCTCACTGTCTGTAGCTCTGTATTGGCTGCCGGAATCCTCCATGGACTCTGAGTGCGCTGAACATCGCCTTTGTGATTGATAACTGCAAGTCCGTCTGTGTCCATTTGGGGCCATGCACCCATGCTGATGTCACATCGGGAGCAGCGGCCATGCCCGTGCGGCCGCTGCATCCCAATTGACAGCAATGGGACTGCCTGCATGGAGCACCTGTGCATTCTCATGCAGCCCCCACACGGGGAATAGATTCCTACACCCCGTGTGAACAAGGCCTTAGATGACAGGTGTCAAACCGCGGCTCTCCAGCTGCGGAGAAACTACAAGTCCCATCATGCCTCAGCCTTTGGGAGACTATCAGCCCTGCAACACCTCATGGGATTTGTAGTTCGGTGAGGGCTGCAGTTTGACACCACGGCTTAGATTCTCCAGTCTCTGTCATTTGTTCTTTTGGTTTTCTTCTTTTTTTTTGTGCTTTTTTGTCGTTTTCCTCCTTCCTCTTCCCACTTTTTATGATGGTTTCCTTTCTTGTATTCTCTGATTCCTTTTTATTATCTTGTTTTCATATTCGCTGAGCTTATAAAATAGTATTTCGGGTTGTAGGCGTAGATTAGGATAACCGTACCATTCTTCTTATTCAATAGTTTTTATTGTAGAGTTTTGTGCACATTTACGGATACAAAGAAATGTATACAAAAGACAAAACTCTACCTTGACGGTACATCTGTGCAGGCGTAGCAATGCTGCCAAATATTACTTATTCTTTCTCTTTCCAGACCTCTACTTTTTCTTCTTCATTGATGAATAAATGCCCCCCCAGTACATATCAGCCCCTCCACCCCACCTTCTATTACAAGTCCTCTCCCGTCCCAGTGTGCCCCCCAGTACATATCAGCCCCTCCACCCCACCTTCTATTACAAGTCCTCTCCCGTCCCAACGTGCCCCCCAGTACATATCAGCCCCTCCACCCCACCTTCTATTACAAGACCTCTCCCGTCCCAACGTGCCCCCCCAGTACATATCAGCCCCTCCACCCCACCTTCCATTACAAGTCCTCTGCTGTCCCAACGTGCCTCCCAGTACATATCAGCCCCTCCACCCCACCTTCCATTACAAGTCCTCTGCTGTCCCAACGTGCCCCCCAATACATATCAGCCCCTCCACCCCACCTTCTATTACAAGTCCTCTCCCGTCCCAACGTGCCCCCCAGTACATAGCCCCTCCACCCCACCTTCTATTACAAGTCCTCTCCCGTCCCAGTGTGCCCCCCCAGTACATATCTGCCCCCCAGTACATATCAGCCCCTCCACCCCACCTTCTATTACAAGTCCTCTCCCGTCCCAATGTGCCCCCCCGTACATATCAGCTCCTCAACCCCACCTTCTATTACAAGTCCTCTCCCGTCCCAATGTGCCCCCCCAGTACATATCAGCCCCTCCACCCCACCTTCTATTACAAGTCCTCTCCCGTCCCAATTTCCCCCCCGTACATATCAGCTCCTCAACCCCACCTTCTATTACAAGTCCTCTTGTGCCCCCCAGTACATATCAGCCCCTCCACCCCACCTTCTATTACAAGTCCTCTCCCATCCCAACATTCCCCCCCCCCGTACATATCAGCCCCACCACCCCACCTTCTATTACAAGTCCTCTCCTGTCCCAGTGTTCCCCCCACCACCCCACCTTCTATTACAAGTCCTCTCCCATCCCAATGTGCCCCCCAGTACATATCAGCCCCTCCACCCCACCTTCTATTACAAGTCCTCTCCCGTCCCAACGTGCCCCCCAGTACATATCAGCCCCTCCACCCCACCTTCTATTACAAGACCTCTCCCGTCCCAACGTGCCCCCCCAGTACATATCAGCCCCTCCACCCCACCTTCTATTACAAGTCCTCTCCCGTCCCAACGTGCCCCCCAATACATATCAGCCCCTCCACCCCACCTTCTATTACAAGTCCTCTCCCGTCCCAACGTGCCCCCCAGTACATATCAGCCCCTCCACCCCACCTTCTATTACAAGTCCTCTCCCGTCCCAATGTGCCCCCCCGTACATATCAGCCCCTCCACCCCACCTTCTATTACAAGTCCTCTCCCGTCCCAATGTGCCCCCCCATACATATCAGCTCCTCAACCCCACCTTCTATTACAAGTCCTCTCCCGTCCCAATGTGCCCCCCCAGTACATATCAGCCCCTCCACCCCACCTTCTATTACAAGTCCTCTCCCGTCCCAATGTGCCCCCCCATACATATCAGCTCCTCAACCCCACCTTCTATTACAAGTCCTCTCCCGTCCCAATGTCCCCCCCCCGTACATATCAGCTCCTCAACCCCACCTTCTATTATAAGTCCTCTTGTGCCCCCCCCAGTACATATCAGCCCCTCCACCCCACCTTCTGCTACAAGTCCTCTCCTGTCCCAATGTGCCCACCGGTACATATCTGCCCCCCAGTACATATCAGCCCCTCCACCCCACCTTCTATTACAAGTCCTCTCCCATCCCAACATTCCCCCCCCCGTACATATCAGCCCCACCACCCCACCTTCTATTACAAGTCCTCTCCTGTCCCAGTGTTCCCCCCACCACCCCACCTTCTATTACAAGTCCTCTCCCGTCCCAGTATTCCCCCCAGTACATATCAGCCCCTCCACCCCACCTTCTATTACAAGTCCTCTCCCGTCCCAACGTGCCCCCCAGTACATATCAGCCCCTCCACCCCACCTTCTATTACAAGTCCTCTCCCGTCCCAACGTGCCCCCCCAGTACATATCAGTCCCTCCACCCCACCTTCTATTACAAGTCCTCTCCCGTCCCAACGTGCCCCCCAGTACATATCAGCCCCTCCACCCCACCTTCTATTACAAGTTCTCTCCCGTCCCAGTGTTCCCCCCAGTACATATCAGCCCCTCCACCCCACCTTCCATTACAAGTCCTCTGCTGTCCCAACGTGCCCCCCAGTACATATCAGCCCCTCCACCCCACCTTCTATTACAAGTCCTCTCCCGTCCCAACGTGCCCCCCAATACATATCAGCCCCTCCACCCCACCTTCTATTACAAGTCCTCTCCCGTCCCAACGTGCCCCCCAGTACATATCAGCCCCTCCACCCCACCTTCTATTACAAGTCCTCTCCCGTCCCAACGTGCCCCCCCAGTACATATCAGCCCCTCCACCCCACCTTCTATTACAAGACCTCTCCCGTCCCAACGTGCCCCCCCAGTACATATCAGCCCCTCCACCCCACCTTCCATTACAAGTCCTCTGCTGTCCCAACGTGCCCCCCAATACATATCAGCCCCTCCACCCCACCTTCTATTACAAGTCCTCTCCCGTCCCAACGTGCCCCCCAGTACATATCAGCCCCTCCACCCCACCTTCTATTACAAGTCCTCTCCCGTCCCAGTGTTCCCCCCAGTACATATCAGCCCCTCCACCCCACCTTCTATTACAAGTCCTCTGCTGTCCCAACGTGCCCCCCAGTACATATCAGCCCCTCCACCCCACCTTTCTCACTGATCATTCTATAAGGCCTGGTTCACACCAATGCGGTTTTTATATTACCTTTTTGCATTTTTACAGTCCATTTAACATGGTTTATTATGGGACACGTTCAGCTCTGCTTTTTTAAGCTGTTGCATTTTTTGGAAAGGTTCGGGGACTTTTTTTTAAGCCCAGCAACAAGTTGGCCTAAAAAAAAAATGAAGAAAACGCAAAGCGCACCTCAAACAGCGCTGCAAAATGGACAAAATGCAAACTTCATTGTTGTGATCCAGGCCTAGCTCATAGGGCGGTTGGGTGTCCTCCTAATCTCTACGAAGTCCATACCTTTCCATCCATCCTCAAAACCCTTCTAAACCTTTTGTTTGTTGTCTCCATTTTGAACTGTAAAACCTCTTCTGTTCTTAGACCTTTTTGTATCCATATGTGTGTGTTTTTTCCTTTAATTGGCTCAGTGTGTGTCCTTCAAGTGTGTAAGTCTCAACACTGAGCTGCACAAAGCCCCCTAATAGAATGGCCCAGAATAGCCCCTTATGGTGTAAAGTTCTCGAGAGTCTGGTCTGGTTCCCAGATCCTGGAGACAAAAGCGAGGAGCCGGTAAGAAGGTGGATTCCTCTCCAGGAACTTCCCGGCGGTCTGTTTTGCTGATAAATGTTACATAGAATCTGAACAATGGTTGGAAGTGCTCTCCATCCAATAAGTGGACTCAATGGGTGGCTGCTGGTCCACACAATAGAGGCACCATTTTCAGGCAGGCCTACAAGGGTGCTAACCAGGACTTCCTTCAGCAGATAGAACATCTTCCAAACGTGTATTTTTCATGTTGTGTCTAGTTCAGGGTTTCTCATCAAGGGTTCCATTGAACTCTAGGGTTCCTCCAGAGGTTGCTAGGGGTTCCTGTCTCTCAGAAAAGTTCCCACCAACATCATTGATCTTTTTAGTTATCTATAAGGGGGGTAATTCTTCCCACTGACCAGAAGTGTAAGCAGCATTCTTCCCAGTGACCACAACACTCATGTATCGTGAGTTGTATATATGGTTGTCACTCTTGTGATGCATAGCCCCCTCTGGACTGCATAGCCCGGTATTCACTAAAGTGGTAAAGGTAACCTGGAAACACTTGGGTTGGCTCCACCAGGGCCGGGGTTGCTACTAACAGAATATACCTATCTTTTCATGACGCAAGACCTGCAAGAGTTTAAATATTTTTTTATGGCAATGAACACCCAAGTTACCTACTTCATATACGAGGTGGTCAAAAGGTTTTGAGAGTTTTGTAACATGCCAGCAAATGGGAACACAAGGCTACACGCACAGTCAAGGGGAGCACCGACCTTCATAAGTCAATGTGCCAAAAGACATCGCCCTGTGTACATCAGGAGCTGTGTAACTGGTGTGGTTCTGACCACACCAATAGACATCGTCCTGTGTACATCAGGAGCTACTAGTGCCATTCTGACCACACCAATAGACATCGCCCTGTGTACATCGGGAGCTGTGCAACTGGTGCTATTCTGACTACGCCAATAGACATCGTCCTGTGTACATCGGGAGCTGTGCAACTGGTGCTATTCTGACTACGCCAATAGACATTGCCCTGTGTACATCGGGAGCTGTGCAACTGGTGCTATTCTGACTACGCCAATAGACATTGCCCTGTGTACATCGGGAGCTGTGCAAATGGTGCTATTCTGACCACGCCAATAGACATAGCCCTGTGTACATCGGGAGATGTGTAACTGGTGTGGTTCTGACCATGCCAATAGACATCGTCCTGTGTACATCGGGAGCTACTGGTGCCATTCTGACTACTCCAAAAGGACATCTCCCTGTGTACATCGGGAGCTGTGTATTTGGTGTTATTCTGACCACGCCAATAGACATCGTCCTGTGTACATCGGGAGCTGTGTAACTGGTGCCATTCTGACCACACCAATAGACATTGCCTTGTGTACATCGGGAGCTGTGTAACTGGTGCTATTCTGACCAGACCAATAGACATCTCCCTGTGTACATCGGGAGCTGTGCAACTGGTGCTATTCTGGCCATGCCAATAGACATCGTCCTGTGTACATGGAGAGCTGTGTAACTGGTGCTATTCTGACCACGCCAATAGACATTGCCCTGTGTACATCGGGAGCTGTGGAACTGGTGCCATTCTGACCACACCAATAGACATTGCCCTGTGTACATCGGGAGCTGTGGAACTGGTGCCATTCTGACCACGCCAATAGACATTGCCCTGTGTACATCGGGAGCTGTGCAACTGGTGCTATTCTGGCCATGCCAATAGACCAATAGACATCGTCCTGTGTACATGGAGAGCTGTGTAACTGGTGCTATTCTGGCCACGCCAATAGACATCTCCCTGTGTACATCGGGAGCTGTGTAACTGGTGCCATTCTGACCACACCAATAGACATTGCCCTGTGTACATCGGGAGCTGTGCAACCGGTGCTATTCTGACCACACCAATAGACATAGCCCTGTGTACATTGGGAGCTGTGCAACCGGTGCTATTCTGACCACGCCAATAGACATAGCCCTGTGTACATCGGGAGCTGTGCAACTGGTGCTATTCTGACCACGTGCGTTACCATGTCTGCCATTTCATCATGGACAGCAAGTTAGAACAAAGAGCAAATGTGAAATTCTCAAACACACAAGTTTCACCACCGGTAATGATCCTCAACATGAAGGATGGATCATCCATGGCATGCTGATGGAGTTCTTGGCAGACTTTGACATGGTGTTCTTTCTGTTCCTGGGTCAGCAGCCTGGGGACGAACTTGACAGCAACATGGTGAATGTTCAAATCACATGTGAGGATTGCCTGGACTGTCCCATATGACACACCGACAATGGCAGCAATATGGTGGATTGTTCTCTGACCATCATCATGCACAAGTTGCCGAATGGTTTCCACATTTTTGGGGGTTGAGCTCGTTGAAGGTCTTCCTGATCTCTCGTTGTCTTCCAGCGATGTTCTGCTCTTGAAGTGCGCGTGCCGCTCAAAACACCTTGAATTACTCATTTCAGCATCGCCGTAAACTTGCTGAATCGTGCCAGATGTCTCTGTGGCAGATTTACCCCGTTTCATGCAGAATTTCACGTTTGCTCTTTGTTCCAACTTGCTGTCCATGATGAAATAGCAGACGTGGTAACACATGTGGTCAGAATAGCACCAGTTGGACAGCTCCCAATGTACACAGGACGATGTCTTTTGGCACACTGACTTATGAAGGTTGGTACTCTGTGTGACTTCATTCCCTTCACTGGAACTAGGGGGCCAAGCCCAACCCCTGAAAAACACCCCCACACCATAATCTCCCCTCCATCAAACTTTACATTTGGCACAATGCAGTCACGCAAGTACAGTTCTCCTGGCCACCACCAAACCCAGACAGGTCCATCGGATTGACAGACAGAGAAGTGTGATTGGTCCCTCCAGAGAACACGTCTCCACTGCTCTAGAGTCCAGTGGCGGTGTGCTTTACACCACGGCATCCGACGCTTTGCATTGCACTTGGTGATGGAAGGCTTGGATGCAGCTGCTCGGCCATGGAAACCCATTCCATGAAGCTCTCTACGCACTGTTGTTGGGCTCATCTGAAGGCCACACCAAGTTTGGAGGTCTTTAGCTATTGACTCTGCAGACAGTTGGTGACTTCTGCGCACTGTGCACTTCAGCATGCGCTGACCCCGCCCTGTCATGTGACGTGGCCTACCACTTGGTGGCTGAGTGGCTGTTGTTCCCAGTGGCTTCCACTTTGTTATAATCCCACTAACAGTTGAGCGTGGAATATTTAGTAGCCAGGAAATGTCACGGATGGATTTATTGCCCAGGTGGCCACCTATCACGGGACCACGCTTGGAGTCACTGAGCTCCTGAGAGCGACCCATTCTTTCACCAATGTTTGTAGAAGCAGTCTGCATGTCTAGGGGCTTGATTGTATACACCTGTGTCCATGGAGCAGCACAGTGGCTAAATGGTTAGCACTTCCGCCTGGCAGTACTCGGGTCGTTGGTTCGAATCCCAGCCACGGCACCACCTGACTGGAGTTTGCATGTTCTCCCTGTGCCTGCGTGGGTTTCCCACAGGGACTTCGGTTTCCTCCCACACTCCAAACACATGCTGGTAAGTTCATTGGATCCTTTATAAATTGGCCCAAATATGTGTATGTATAAATGTAAGTTAGGGACCTTAGATTGTACACCCCTTGAGGGTTAGGGACTGATGTGAATGTACAATATATACAGTCATGGCCGAAATTGTTGGCACCCTTGATATTTTTCCTGAAAATCAAGTATTTCACACAAAAAAGGTATTGCATTAACACATGTTTTGCTATACACATGTTTATTCCCTTTGTATGTATTGGAACAAATATAAAACAGAGGCAGAAAAGCAAATATGACATAATGTCACACAAAACCCCAAAAATGGGCTGGACAAAAGTATTGGCACCCTTAACTTAATATTTGGTTGCACACCCTTTGGAAAACATAACTGAAATCAGTCGCTTCCTATAACCATCAATAAGCTTCTGACACCTCTCACCCGGAATTTTGGACCACTCTTCCTTTGCAAACAGCTCCAGGTCTCTCTTATTGGAAGGACACCTTTTCCCAACAGCAATTTTAAGATCTCTCCACAGGTGTTCAATGGGATTTAGATCTGGGCTCATTGCTGGCCACTTCAGAACTCTCCAGCGCTTCTTTGCCATCCATTTCTGAGTGCTTTTTGACGTATGTTTGGGGTCATTGTCCTGCTGGAAGACCCAGGATCTTGGACGCAAACCCAGCTTTCTGACACTGGGCCCTACAGTGCGACCCAAAATCCTTTGGTAATCCTCAGATTTCATGATGCCTTGCACACAGTCAAGGCACCCAGTGCCAGAGGCAGCAAAACAACCCCAAAACATCATTGAACCTCCACCATATTTTACCGTAGGTACTGTGTTTTGTTCTTTGTAGGCCTCATTCCGTTTTCGGTAAACAGTAGAATGATGTGCTTTACCGAAAAGCTCTATCTTGGTCTCATCTGTCCACAAGACGTTTTCCCAGAAGGCTTTTGGCTTACTCAAGTACATTTTGGCAAACTGTAGTCTTGCTTTTTTATGTCTCTGTGTCAGCAGTGGGGTCCTCCTGGGTCTCCTGCCATAGCGTTTCATTTCATTTAAATGTCGACGGATAGTTCGCGCTGACACTGATGCTCCCTGAGCCTGCAGGACAGCTTGAATGTCTTTGGAACATGTTTGGGGCTGCTTATCCACCATCCGGACTATTCTGCGTTGCAATCTTTCATCAATTTTCCTCATCCGTCCACGACCAGGGAGATTAGCTACAGTGCCATGGGTTGCAAACTTCTTGATAATGTTGCGCACTGTGGACAAAGGCAAATCTAGTTCTCTGGAGATGGACTTGTAACCTTGAGATTGTTGATATTTTGCCACAATTTTGGTTCTCAGGTCCTCAGACAGTTCTCGTCTCCTCTTTCTGTTGTCCATGCTTAGTGTGGCACAGACAGACACACAATGCAAAGGTTAAGTGAACGTCTCTCCTTTTTATCTGCTTTCAGGTGTGATTTCTATATTGCCCACACCTGTTACTTGCCCCAGGTGAGTTTACAGGAGCATCACATGCTTGTAACATTCTTATTTATCCGCAGTTGTGAAAGGGTGCCAATACTTTTGTCCAGCCCATTTTTGGAGGTTTGTGTGACATTATGTCGAATTTGCTTTCTTTCCTCCCTTTTTTTGTTTTGTCCCAATACACACAAAGGGAATAAACATGTGTATAGCAAAACATGTGTTAATGCAATACGTTTCGTGAGAAATACATGATTTCCTGGAGAAATATCAAGGGTGCCAACAATTTCGGCCATGACTGTATGTGTGAAGGGCTGCGTAAATTGACGGCGCTATATAAATACCTGAAAAATAAAACAAAAATAAATGGAGGGGGTTGGAACACCTGAATCACATATTATGGAGGGGATTGGAACACCTGAATCACATGATATGGAGGGGATTGGAACACCTGAATCACATGATTTGGAGGGGATTGGAACACCTGAATCACATGATATGGAGGGGATTGGAACACCTGAATCACATGATATGGAGGGGATTGGAACACCTGAATCACATGATATGAAGGGGATTGGAACACCTGAATCCAATGATTGGGAGGGGTGGGGACAATACGTCTGGCAATATAGCGTGTGTATGTATGTATATATACAGTTGTGTTCAAAATACTAGCAGTCAGACATCACTAACCGGATCAATCTCTGTTTTTGATAGAAATGATATTTCTACATGGCAAATAATTTCCTAGCAGGTGTAGTAGAGTCATAGAAATCCAACAGACCCGACAGTCATGACATGCATGCTGCTGATTCTGTGTCATTGAATCACTCATTGAAAGGGGCGTGTTCAATATAATAGCCGTGTGATGAAAAAAGTGACTAAAGCTGCAAATCCTTCTAATAGCTTTTATTTCCATCCACACAAATGCATTGGGAACACGACACATTCTATTCTAAATCACAACATGAAGAAAAATACATCAAATTTGTGTTGTTCCTCTAAAAAAATGGAAGAAAAGTGAATATTAGACGGTTCAAAAAAATCTCAGTGTTTGTATTCTTCTTTACAAACTCAAACATTCACTATATAAACTGAGAAATGTTTGAAGATTTTGCTTTCCTTTGAATGACTTCATGAATATTTGGTTGTAGTCGCACTGTTTCTGAGAACTGCTGTACATCTGTGTTGCATGGAGTCCCCCAACTTCTGGCCCCTGTGATCAGGTTTTCCAGCCCAGGATGATTGGACCACATTCCACAGTTCTTCTCTATTTCTTGGTTTGGCCTCAGAAACGGCATTTTTGATGTCACCCCACAAGTTTTCTATTGGATGAAGATCCGGGGATTGGGCTGGTCACTCCATAACGTCCATCTTGTTGGTCTGGAACCAAGATGTTGCCCGTTTACTGGTGTGTTTGGGGTCGTTGTCTTGTTGGAACACCCATTTCAAGGGCATTTCCTCTTCAGCATAAGGCAGCATGACCTCTTCAAGTATTCTGATGGATTCAAACTGATCCATGATCCCTGGTATGTAATAAATAGGCCCAACACCGTAGTATGAGAAACATCCCCATATCATGATGCTTGCACCACCATGCTTCACGGTCTTCACAGTGTACTGTGGCCTGAATTCAGTGTTTGGGGGTCGTCTGACAAACTGTCTCCGCCCACTAGACCCAAAAAGAACAATCTTACTTTCATCAGTCCACAAAATGTTGCCCCATTTCTCTTTAGGCCGGTCAATGTGCTCTTTGGCAGATTGTAACCTCTTCAGCACACATCTTTTTCCCAACAGTGGGACTTTGCGGGGACTTCTTGCAGATAGCTTGGCTTCACATCGGCGTCTTCTAATTGTAACAGTCCTCACAGGGAACGTCACACCTTCTTTCATCTTCCTGGAGCTGATTGTTGGCTGAGTCCTCACAGGGAACGTCACACCTTCTTTCATCTTCCTGGAGCTGATTGTTGGCTGAGTCCGCGCCATGTTGGCTATTCTTCTATCCATTCCAATGGTAGTTTTTCGCTTTCTTCCACGTCTTTCAGGTTTTGGTTGCCATTTTATAGCATTTGTGATCATTTTAGCTGAGCAGCCGATCATTTTCTGCACTTCTTTATATGTTTTCCCCTCCAATCAACTTTTTAATCAAGGTACGCTGTTCTTCTGAACAATGTCTGGAACGACCCATTTTCCTCAGAATTTCAGAGAGAAATGCACTGTAACCAGCATGTCCAACATTTGCTGCCTTCCTTCCTTAAATAAGGGCAATAATTGCCACCTGTTTGTCAAAGAATGAATGACCTCACTAATAGAACTCCACACGGCTATTATTGTGAACACGCCCCTTTCAATGAGTGATTCAATGACACAGAATCAGCAGCATGCATGTCATGACTGTTGGGTCTGTTGGATTTCTATGACTCTACTACACCTGCTAGGAAATTATTTGCCATGTAGATGTATCATTTCTACCAAAACCAGTGATTGATCCGGTTAGTGATGTCTGACGGCTAGTA
The DNA here is from genome assembly GCF_062004578.1 of Staurois parvus. Classification (NCBI taxonomy): domain Eukaryota; kingdom Metazoa; phylum Chordata; class Amphibia; order Anura; family Ranidae; genus Staurois; species Staurois parvus. The sequence goes on along the minus strand of NW_028320023.1, from coordinate 203,899 downwards.
TTTTCAACACAACTGTCTATATTAGAATCCATGAATCACATGTAATCTCTATATTGTATATAATATATTTAGTATGATTATTATTGGTACGGCATTGACTGGTATTAATATTCCCAGAACTTCCGGCTGGCCGCCCGGATCTTCCACGGTTCCCCGATAATTCAGAATTTCAGCGTATTCCTATTCTCATCCAGCCTCTATTTCTGTGTTGAAGGTTTTGAAGAAAATCTCAAAATACATCCAAGAGCAAAATGAGAAGATCTACGCTCCCCGAGGTCTCCTAATCACTGATCCCGTAGAACGAGGATTGCGTGTCGTATCCTTTTTGTAACAATTTTTTTTTTTTTTTGCATCGGGTCGGGTAAGTGTTCGTTGTTTTACAGTTGCAAGAAAAAGTATGTGAACCCCTTGGGATTACGTGGAGTTTTGCATGAATTGGGCATAAAATGTGCTCTGAACGTCATCTAAGTCACAACAATAGAAGAACACAGTCTGCTGAACATAATACTACACAAACATTAGACGTTGCCATGGTTTAATTGCACATAACATGTAAACATTCACAGTGCAGGGAGGAAAAAGTATGTGAACCTTTGGACTTAATAACTGGTTGACCCTCCTTTGGCAGCAATAACCTCAACCAAACGTTTCCTGTAGTTGCAGATCAGACCTGCACAACGATCTGGAGTCATTTTTACAGGACGACCACGCCTAGGGAGAGTAGCAACAGTGCTAAACTTTCTCCATTTGTAGACAGTCTGTCTTACCGTGGACACAGGAACATCAAGGCTTTTGGAGATACCTTTGTAACCCTTTCCAGCTTCATGCAAGTCAACAATTCTTGATGGTAGGTCTTCTGAGAGCTCTTTTCTGCGAGGCATGGTTCACATCATACAGTGCTTCTTGAAACCAGTAAACCCAAAACAGGTGTCAGCAACACATCCAATATCATCACACTGATTGGAGTCAAGGTTGGCTCACTCCTGGCTCCAATTAGCTCAGGGAGAAGTCATTAAGCTAGGGCCTCACATACTTTTTCCTCCCTGCACTGTGAATGTTTACATGTTAAGTGCAATGAAACCATGGCAACATCTAATGTTTGTGTAGTATTATGTTCAGCAGACTGTGTTCTTCTATTGTTGTGACTTAGATGACGTTCAGAGCACATTTTATGCCCAATTCATGCAAAACTCCACGTAATCCCAAGGGGTTCACATACTTTTTCTTGCAACTGTACACTTTCCACTGGCTGCTATCCTGATTGGTTCTAATGCCAAAAGGTTCTTTAGTATCTTAGTGTGTTACCTGCATTATGGTAAAAAAACCTTCCACAGGTTGTCCCCCTCTCCCCCAAAATACTTACCCTGTAGTCCTGTATTGATCCAGCGCTGTGCCCATCTGCAGCAGCGCTCTCTCTCCCCTCTCATGGGCTCAGAGACAGTAGATGGCTCCTGCTGCTGTCAATCAAATCCCGTGAGGAGAAAACAGGGGGTGGGGCCAAGCCACTCTGTGCGTGTCTATGGGTGCACACAGCCCAGCTTGGGAGCAAGCCAGCAGGTGCGCCCTCTGTAGGAAGCGGATTCCTATGGTGGCGCACAGGGAAGAGGAGTAGCCAATATTACCGGTGCGGGACCCCAGAAGAACCCCAGAACCAATAGTATTGCACAGAGCAGGTAAGTATGACAGTTTGCTATTTTAGTTAAGAAAAAAAAAAAAACTTTATAAATGCTTTAATGATGCAGCTGTAATACTGCATGTCACGCGAACCGAGAGCGCAGGGAGAGAGCACACGGAGACAGATTGCACGGAACCCGACATGCCGGTGTTTATTGGGGTACAGACAATAGATCCGTTAATCTACAGATCCACACCAGACACAGCAACACAGTAACTTTCTTTGGAAGGCAATATGGAACAACAGGGAGCTGGTAGTCCACAGTGTTCAGTAAGACAGGGGCGTGGCAGTTTCGTGGGACTTCAGGTTCCTGGGGAGAATTGGGCTCAGTCTTTTGGGCAGCACGGGGTTAGTCCACTTACTGGATGCAGGGAGCTGGACACGGAGGGTTGCAGTCCACACAGGAACCACAGCAGAGGGCAGTTCAGGCAGGCGATGGGTAAGTCCGGGCGCACAGCAGAGGGCAGTTCAGGCAGGCGATGGGTAAGTCCGGGCGCACAGCACAGGGCAGTTCAGGCAGGCGATGGGTAAGTCCGGGCGCACAGCAGAGGGCAGTTCAGGCAGGCAATGGGTAAGTCTGGGCACACAGCAGAGGGCAGACTGGCAGGCGATGGGTAAGTCTGGGCACACAGCAGAGGGCAGACTGGCAGGCGATGGGTAAGTCCGGGCACACAGCAGAGGGCAGTTCAGGCAGGCAATGGGTAAGTCAAGGCACACAGCAGAGGGCAGACTGGCAGGCGATGGGTAAGTCCGGGCACACAGCAGAGGGCAAGCTGGCAGGCAATGGGTAAGTCGGGGCACACAGCAGAGGGCAAGCTGGCAGGCAATGGGTAAGTCGGGGCACACTGCAGCGGGGCAGACTGGCAGGCAATGGGTAAGTCGGGGCACACAGCAGAGGGCAAGCTGGCAGGCAATGGGTAAGTCGGGGCACACAGCAGAGGGCAAGATGGCAGGCAATGGGTAAGTTGGGGCACACAGCAGAGGGGCAGACTGGCAGGCAATGGGTAAGTCCGGGCACACAGCACAGGCAGTTCAGGTAGGCAGCAAGCCTGGAGGATGGGGGGGGGGGGAACCAGCTCCGTGACACTGCACAAAGGCAATAGGGGTGGCCATTAAATTTTAAAAAAGTTACATTTTCCAGGAAATCCTATCTTTTAGCCGTCAACAATATATTATGATAGTAATTCTGTACAATGCCCAATACGCGGAATTCGAACCATGTATGGCCTGCATAAGTCAACATTCCAATTTTTTTGCTGTCTTGCAGACCACTCTGGTTATTTTCCGCCATTGTCCATTCCGAATGGATACCAAATGTTGCATTGATACCTTTCCATTGTGTCCCTACTAATGAGGACCCCTGTTGTATTCATTCTTGGAGAAGGTAGGTAAGTATTGCTGTGTGTGTATAAAATCCAGAGGCCCTGGATGGAGGTAGGAGTGACCAATCACACAAGTGTCTTCCTTGATCCCTTCTATTAAAGATCGAGATCTCCATCTATGAAGATCGATGCAGTAGCGGCAGCAGCAGCAGTGGGAGCTCCAGCAGCACCAGCAGCGCCGGCGGCGGCGGAGTAGCCAGTCGTGCCCGATGACTGGCAGAGAGTCCCTGCGGGGACCTGTACTGCCGAGATGATGGCCTTTCTGAAATTCGAAGACTGCGATATCAGAGCACCAGGTTCTAACTGTAGATAGGACTCCTTGTAGCCGGACACGACGTGGAGCATCTGTAACGGAACCGGACCCCAACTGCACTAGGGTATTTCCGTTAGATTCCCGCTTCCCTGTCCGAACACAGATCCATGGCCACCACTGCTGACCATACAAGACGAGACAGCACCAGGCTTGTATTAAAACAGGAAATAGACTGCTTTATTTTAACAGACACAAGATATATACACAGGGCGGGGCAATACATTTAGTAACAAGAGACACATCCTAACAGACAGTCCCATCAGGGGGAAGGGCTGCCGGAAACACCCCCCACCAAGCCAATACACATAAACACATACATCCCATAATAGTTTTCTCCCAAGCAAGACACAATAGAACAATGGGACTTCGTGGCAGTAAACAATGAACAACCCCCACACCCCACCTATACCTGTCTACACAATATCAGGACATTCCACCCTGTACCCCTAACAGGCACAGGGTGACTTACACATAATATGGATATGGGGAGCTGAGAAAGGGGTCTCCCCACCTCTCCAAAGGGGGCTGTGTTCCATGGGCCCCCCCACCCAAAGTCACTCCCGTCACAACTTCACAAGGTTTCCATCGACTTCCTTGACAAGAACCTGAACAAATCGAGCAAAACAAACAGACGCACCTTTTAATGAAGGCTTCCACCGTTCCACCCGCCATGGAACGTGCAATCACATAGGTTTATATATTCTAGTTTCTATTTATTTTTCAGATTAAGCAATTCTAGCTGCTGCGTATGAAATGACGCATCATCTCCAAACGTTACTTTGTAGCTGTAACTGGGATACATATCAATCTTCTGCCTGATCTAAGGAACGTATCGTGGAAAATGAAATCTATTTTAGGAAATATATATATATATCACTGAGTTTAAAAACCATTTGGATGATACCTGCATGTTTCCACAATGGAATCTGTAACCACAGACTAATTACTAGATGTTTCCTGTATTTATAACAAAAAAAAAAAAATAATTCAACCTATTAGGAATGCTTCCATTGACGGAGATTTCTGAACAACGCAAGTTGGAGAAAACTCTCAAGTTCAACTTCCTGACCCGAAACCTCATCTTATTCTGTTGCCTTAAATTGAATAAATGTGTAGACGATTGTAAATATCTCATTGGACGACAATGACTTGGAGCAGAGCCCTTTTACCATTGGACGTTGGTGTAATAATGGAGATTAATGAGGTATTTTCCATTGTGCTGAGAATTGTTCATGGATGATCATGTAGTAATGTTTTGGGGGGGGTTTCCTGCATTCTTCCTTCCCATGACTTGTACATTTGTATCTCTGGTGGTTTTACATAACGTTGTGATCTCCGGATGCCATTGAAAACCTAACGCTGAACTACGGGTAAAGGAAAAGCCCACCATTGCAATGATTCTGCACCCCCATTCCATTGGGTTACCTGCTCGTTTGTGTCTAGGGGGACGGGGCAAAGCAGGTTTACTTTGGGGGTGCAGCCCTACGGCAAGGGCTTGGGCTTTAATGGCTGTGTATTATCTAGTAGTAGTCACATTCAGTTGGACCTGTGTTGTAATGTTGACCTTTTGTAGCTTCCCCCAACCACCTCTTTAGTTCGAATCAGGGTCAGGAACATAGCCCAGCATTTATATCCACAGAGGTGGCACGCAAAGGCAAAGGTTATTGTCCAAGGACCGGATTGGAGGTGTGAAAATGGTGGAACCACCATGCTATACTTACATAGTTCCAGCCTTGGAGGTCAGGAAGGCTTCATCCATGTAATACTTTGATTTACTTGGCTGAAGGTGCGTATTGTTATCAAAAAGCCACATTAGATGTCACGGTCAGGAGTCAGGCTCGGAGTCCAATAGCTTTAATAGTAGAGAGGCTCCCACTGATCAGCAGGACAATTATACAAGCAGGACACCCTGACGGAGCTCACCCGAAGGTGCAGGGTCTAAGTACTAACCACCAGAGCTCCTGATGGTGGAAATGGGTTTTGCTGCGTGTTAGTACCAGGTCAGGGTCGCCCGACCAGGAGGTGAGCAAACCCAGGTACAGTAGAAAATATAACGGGTTGGGATCACGCAGAAGCGTAGTCAGTAAACAAATCAAAAGGACGGTAACAAGTAGTCACAGGTTGGGATCAAGCGGAAGCGTAGTCAGTGAACAAGTCAAAGGATGGTAACAAGTAGTCACAGGTTGGGATCAAGCGGAAGCGTAGTCAGTAAACGAGCCAAAGGTCGGTAACAAGTAGTCGCAGGTTGGGATCAAGCGGAAGCGTCGTCAGTAAACGAGCCAAAGGTCGGTTACAAGTAGTCGCAGGTTGGGATCAGGCAAAAGCGTAGTCAGTAAACGAGCCAAAGGTCGGTAACAAGTAGTCGCAGGTTGGGATCAGGCGGAAGCGTAGTCAGTAAACGAGCCAAAGGTCGGTAACAAGTAGTCGCAGGTTGGGATCAAGCGGAAGCGTAGTCAGTAAACGAGCCAAAGGTCGGTAACAAGTAGTCGCAGGTTGGGATCAAGCGGAAGCGTAGTCAGTAAATGAGCCAAAGGACGGTAACAAGTAGTCGCAGGTTGGGATCAAGCGGAAGCGTAGTCAGTAAACGAGCCAAAGGACGGTAACAAGTAGTCGCAGGTTGGGATCAAGCGGAAGCTTAGTCTGTAAACGAGTCACAGGACGGTAACAAGTAGTCGCAGGTTGGGATCAAGCGGAAGCGTAGTCAGTAAACGAGCCAAAGGAAGGTAACAAGTAGTCACAGGTTGGGATCAAGCGGAAGCTTAGTCTGTAAACAAGCCACAGGACGGTAACAAGTAGTCACAGGTTGGGATCAAGCAGAAGCGTAGTCAGTAAACGAGCCAAAGGTCGGTAACAAGTAGTCGCAGGTTGGGATCAAGCAGAAGCGTCGTCAGTAAACGAGCCAAAGGAAGGTAACAAGTAGTCACAGGTTGGGATCAAGGGGAAGCGTAGTCAGTAAACGAGCCAAAGGAAGGTAACAAGTAGTCACAGGTTGGGATCAAGGGGAAGCGTAGTCAGTAAACGAGCCAAAGGACGGTAACAAGTAGTCGCAGGTTGGGATCAAGCGGAAGCTTAGTCTGTAAACGAGCCACAGGACGGTAACAAGTAGTCGCAGGTTGGGATCAAGCAGAAGCGTAGTCTGTAAACGAGCCAAAGGTCGGTAACAAGTAGTCGCAGGTTGGGATCAAGCAGAAGCGTAGTCAGTAAACGAGCCAAAGGAAGGTAACAAGTAGTCACAGGTTGGGATCAAGGGGAAGCGTAGTCAGTAAACGAGCCAAAGGAAGGTAACAAGTAGTCACAGGTTGGGATCAAGGGGAAGCGTAGTCAGTAAACGAGCCAAAGGAAGGTAACAAGTAGTCACAGGTTGGGATCAAGCAGAAGCGTAGTTAAGGAAGAAGCAAAAAGTCGGTAACGAAGGGTATCAAAGATGAAGACGGCAGCAGGAGAGACAAAAGTGAGATATTGGCTGGAGAGAGCATAATAATCTGGAAAACAGGAACTGCAGAGACGTGGCTTAAGTAGGAAGTTCATGGGAGGAGTAAAGAGTTCAAGGATGACCAAAAACAAGGTACAAGGCAAGATTGGCTAAAGCAGGTGTCTCCAAACTTTCTAAAGACAGGGCCAGTTTTTTTACCTTCAGACTTTACAGGGGCCAGACTCTGGTCAGTGGGAGTAAAAAACGACCTGGTATTAGTGGGAGTAAATAATGCCCCGTTGTTGACATCATTAGTGTTTGTGGAAGGAATAGTGTCCAATCATTGGTGTCAGCGGGAGGAATGGTGCCCCAGCACTTGTCAGTTGTGGATAAAATAGTGCCTCAAGGTCCGGATAGAGGCAAGCAAAGGGCCACATCTAGCCCCAGGGCCACAATTTGGAGACCACTGGTCTAAAGGGTCAGAAAGGAGCTATCCAGCATCTCAGGTAGTTCAATAAGGAGAATTACTGCCAGACACAGCAGAGGTCCCAGGTTCAGATCTTGGTCCTGACAGTAGAGATGGTAAATTGGCATTATATGTGGAAGACAGAGGGTATCGAAGGCCTCCACCCCTATCCAGTAAAGGTTGCTCCTGTTTGACATAGATGGCCTTTTTCACAGAAGCTGAGCCTCCGTCCAGAACTTGAACCTCAGGAGGTTGTCTTTTCTCCATAAGGAGTATGAAAAGTCTTGACCTGTAGAATTTGTCCTCCTGTTTGGCTGTTTACTTGCTAAGAAGTTGCATCATCTCCTCAATGTCCAGGTCTTTGTGTTGCTCAGTACCTTGCACTCCAGATACCAAGTTACTTGTGTGCACCACCAGCCATCTACATCAAAGGACTAACGCCAGTGAAGCTTTCCTTTGGGATGGGATAATAAAACTACAACTAGCTTTCACACCTCCCAACCTTGGACAATAACTTCTGTCCTTCCATGTTGACTGAATGAAGGTGTCAGTGCTCTCGGTGGGGTTGTGAATGTTGGGGGAGTCTCCTGACGTGGGTTGGATCCAAAGAAGTGGCTTGGACGATCTACAAAATGTCTTCAACGTTACCGAACAAGACCAGGTAAATGTGACCTACGCCCTCCCCCATGACCTCGATGAAGGAGAACCTTCACAGACTTGTAGATAAGACCCTCGCCGTTACACAAATCCGGGTACAAAAACGCATTGGAATATGGCAGAACTTGGCATGAAGACCAAAGGCTGCGATCTTATGGGCCACCTGCTTTCAACTAACCTATTGTGTTACAGATGATTAACAGATAACCTGCAAAAAGAAAGCGAAATATTTACCTCTTGGTTGGTGGTTAGTAAAATTCTTCCATCAGTTCCAGAGATATAGGTGCTGCTGCTCTCCAACCCTTCCGGGTGTGTCCACTATCAGCAGGGCCTGAGGCACTTCAGGAGCATAAGGATTTAAAACAGATCTTTCCAAACAAAGGGCCAGTTTATTGTCCTTCAGGCTTTAGTGGGGCTGGACTGTGGCCAGTGAGAGAAGAAAATGCACTAAATTTGGTGGTCAGTGGGAGCAAAAACAAAAAGCATAGCACCTGTGGTCAATAAGAGGAATAATGCCCCGTCATTGGTGTCAGTGGGAGGAATAGTTCCCCATCATTGGTGTCAGTGGGAGGAATAGTGACCTATCATGGTGGGGAGGAATAGTGCCCCATCATTGGTGTCAGTGGAAGGAATAGTGCCCCATCCTTGGTGTCAGTGGGAGGAATAGTGCCCCATCATTGGTATCAGTGGGAGGAATAGTGCCCCATCATTGGTGTCAGTGGGAGTAGTGCCCCATCATTAGTGTCAGTGGGAGGAGTAGTGCCCCATCATTAGTGTCAGGGGAAGGAGTAGTGCCCCATCATTGGTGTCAGTGGGAGGAATAGTGTCCCATCATTGGTGTCAGTGGGAGGAATAGTGCCCCATCATTGGTGTCAGTGGGAGGAATAGTGCCCCATCATTGGTGTCAGCGGAAGGAGTAGTGCCCCATCATTGGTGTCAGCGGGAGGAATAGTGCCCCATCATTGGTGTCAGCGGGAGGAGTAGTGCCCCATCATTGGTGTCAGCGGGAGGAGTAGTGCCCCATCATTGGTGTCAGCGAGAGGAATAGTGCCCCATCATTGGTAATGGTGGGAGGAATAGTGTCCCATCATTGGTGTCAGTGGAAGGAATAGTGTCCCATCATTGGTGTCAGTGGGAGGAATAGTGCCCCATCATTGGTGTCAGTGGGAGGAATAGTGCCCCATCATTGGTGTCAGTGGGAGGAATAGTGCCCCATCATTGGTGTCAGTGGGAGTAGTGTCCCATCATTGGTCTCAGTGGGAGGAATAGTGCCCCATCATTGGTATCAGTGGGAGGAATAGTGCCCCATCAATGGTGTCAGTGGGAGGAATAGTGCCCCGTCATTGGTGTCAGTGAGAGGAATAGTGTCCCGTCATTCGTGTCAGTGGGAGGAATAGCGCCCCATCATTGGTGTCAGTGGGAGGAATAGCTCCCCATCATTGGTGTCAGTGGGGGGAATAGTGCCCCGTCATTCGTGTCAGTGGGAGGAATAGTGTCCCATCATTGGTGTCAGTGGGAGGAATAGCGCCCCATCATTGGTGTCAGTGGGAGGAATAGCTCCCCGTCATTAGTGTCAGTGGGGGGAATAGTGCCCCGTCATTGGTATCAGTGGGAGGAATAGTGCCCCGTCATTGGTGTCAGTGGGAGGAATAGTGCCCCGTCATTGGTGTCAGTGGGAGGAATAGTGCCCCGTCATTGGTATCAGTGGGAGGAATAGTGCCCCGTCATTGGTATCAGTGGGAGGAATAGTGCCCCGTCATTGGTGTCAGTGGGAGGAATAGTGCCCCGTCATTGGTATCAGTGGGAGGACTAGTGCCCCGTCATTGGTGTCTGGGAGGAATAGCGCCCCATCATTGGTGTCAGTGGGAGGAATAGCGCCGCATCATTGGTGTCAGTGGGAGGAATAGCGCCCCATCATTGGTGTCAGTGGGGGGAATAGCGCCCCATCATTGTTATCAGTGGGAGGAATAGTGCCCAGTCATTGGTGTCAGTGGATAGCATGGTGTCCCATCATTGGTGTCAGTGGATAGCATGGTGCCCCAAGAGCAAGACAAGTATAAAGGGAAGCAGAGGGCTACATCCATCCTGTGGGCCGCAGTCTGGAGACGACATTTGTAGGAGACAAAGGTGTTGCTTAGTACTACCAGTCCTCTTCATCACGTCACTGCATCTATGGAGGGGCAGTGTAGCCCACCCTGGTCAGCAGCATTGTCAATAGGTGGAGAAAGTGGTGTTGGATGGTCAAGGAGATGGACTTTGCGTTGGTGACAACGAATGTGAAGCCTGACTCCAGCCAACACTTCAGCAGTTACAGCAATAATTGATTTCCTTTTGGGATAAAGATATAGCATACATGAATAAAGCTGATGGTTGTAAGCACCCCTATCAGTGGTAAATGGTTTATCCCAACTGGCTAACTGCCATTTTTTTATGCACCACTTGGCTCTATAGAGGAAACTCATTAACAACAGACTTTCTAGCATAATCATCGGGTAACAAACTATGGTACAGGGGGGACTCAGAAAAACAAAGATTGCTGTGTTGATGTACTGACAGACTGGACCGGATACATTGTGTCATTTTGTATTCCTATCTGTCACCATTCATCTATATAAACAATCTGTTCAGACTTTCCACAAGAACCGAAAGGTCCATCTCACTGTCCTGCCCCGGAGAAAAGGCGGCGAATCCCTTAAAGCTGAACTCCAGGCAGATATAAACAACAACACAAAAAATAATGCCACTCTGTAACCATCAGCACAACAATAATTGCACTTTGTATAGGCTGGTCCCTGAATGGGACCTGGTGTCAGCCCCTTGCAGTCCCCGTACGGCAGGGCTGGACTGCGAGCGGAAGCAGCAGCGCAAGAGGCCAGTCGGTTCATGTGCATACTGTTAGGAGAAGAGAGCAGAGAGATGAGCTCATCGCCATGCTGCTTCTCCTTTCACTCTCCAGTCACTGGTTGGAGGATCGTCCGGGATGACCTGGGCTGAAGGGAAGGCGGTTGTATGATGCCGGCCATCAGACCGAGGACATCTTGTGGCTGAGAAGGACTGCAGGGGTGATCTCTGGATTCAGAGTCGGTGGCAGCCATTGGCTAAAGGCGCCGGGAAATTTTCCAACATCCAATCTTGTGTTTTTTTTATTAGTTTTCCTTGGATATTTTTCAGCAAATGAAGCTCTGGAGATCAGTAGACCAACCCCCAATATCGCCACACATGGAGTGTTCATTTTATCTTGTCGTTTTTGGCTGGAGTTTAATGCTGTTACAGTTATGACCTTTCCTATAATAATAATAATAATTGCATTGTCAAAATGATCCCCTAAATGTTTCCAACCCAGTAAATGTAAATTCTTGTGTTTTGTTGTGAAATGTATTTTATTATCAGAGAATTCCAAGGATTTGGTGGAGATTCCTCTGTTGACAGTTAAATCAAGATGGGGGTAAAAAGGGGGGAGGTGCCTGTGACCACTGTGTGTCAAAGCTCCCATGAGATAGAACACTGTGGTCACTGACACGCCCCCATTTTTTAATTACAGTGGGTATTCATGGGCGGAGCATGCTTTTCAGAATCCCGCCCCCACCAGGCTAATGTCGGCATTACCACCCTGGAGCCGAACGACTCAGACAAGGAGCAGAAATTGTAAAATAAAATGAACACGGGGATTCCCTATATCATGAAAAACAGTCCAGTTGTATCGCACAGCATTTCAAGATGGCTACAGTTTAGTTTTGGATCGTGTGGGGGAGGAGTTAAATTTGGGTTTGGAGCTCTATCTGTGGCCCCGTTGCGGAGCTTTTTCTTCACTTTCTGTTCCTTGTGATTCCCATACAAGAGAAAAGTCGTAGAGCAATAAAAACGTCACAAGTTCATCCTGTTCTTCACGTTTGTGTCTGTGTCCATGTTGGAGAGATTTCCTCTCACTTCCTGTCCTGACGGCGAAACCTGGACAGGAGCTCTCTAACTCTTCTCTAGGATGGCCTCCAATTTTCCAAAAAAAAAAAAAAAATACTCCAGCACTTAATTGGGTGTGGCTCTGGGTTTGGAACCCATGGAACCTTGTGGATTTGGAACCTTGTGGGTTTGACTAAACATGGGTTCCGAACTTGAAGTCCTGAAGCTCGACTCATTGGCTTAGCACCCATCGACACCGACAGCTCCAGTTATGGAACCCTTGTTCAGGTTAACCCAGAAGACAGCTGTCGGTGGTGGGCCAATGAGCTGTGGGTGGGGGATTTTCCACCTATGGCTTCACATACACAAAGGGGTGGGGCTGCTCATGATATCATTGACCTATTTTGGACATGTGGCCATAATAGGTCAATAAAATGGTCATACATATTGGACTAATGTCATTGACCTATTTTGGACATGTGGCCATGTTAAGTCAATGACGTGGCCATAGTAGGACAATAAAATGGTCATACTGGGTAAATGTAATTACCATGTGACCATATTAAGTCAATGATGTCATGAGCATCCCCGCCCCTTGTGTACATGCAGCAGAAAATCCCCCACTGGGTTTGGCTAAACATGGGTTCCGAACTTGGAGTCCAGAAGTTGGCTCATTGGCTTAGCACCCATTGGCACCGACAACTCCAGTTATGGATCCCTTGTTCAGGCAAGACCCAGAAGGCAGCTGTCGGTGGCGGGCCAATGAGCTGTGGGTGGGGGATTTTCTACCTATTGCTTCACATACACAAAGGGGTGGGGCTGCTCATGACATCATTGACCTATTTTGGACATGTGGCCATGTTAAATCAATGATGTGACCATATTAAGTCGATGATGTCATGAGCATCCCCGCCCCTTGTGTACATGCAGCAGAAAATCCCCCACTGGGTTTGACTAAACATGGGTTATGAATTTGGAGTCCAGAAGTTGGCTCATTGGCTTAGCACCCATTGGCACTGACAACTCCAGTTATGGAACCCTTGTTCAGGCAAGACCCAGAAGGCAGCTGTCGGTAGCGAGCCAAAAAACTGTGGGTGGGGGATTTTCCACCTATCACTTCACGTACACAAAGGGGTGGGGCTGCTCATGACAGCATTGACCTAATATGGCCATATTGGACTAACGTCATTGACCTATTTTGGACATGTGGCCATGTTAAGTCAATGACGTGGCCATAGTAGGACAATAAAATGGTCATACTGGGTAAAGGTTAAGTGTCATGTGACCATATTAGGTCAATGATGTCATGAGCATCCGCGCCCCTTGTGTACATGCAGCAGAAAATTCCTCACTGGGTTTGGCTAAACATGGGTTCCGAACTTGGGAGTCCTGAAGCTCGACTCATTGGTTAGCACCCATTGGCACCGACAACTCCAGTTATGGAACCCTTGTTCAGGCAAGACCCAGAAGGCAGCTGTCGGTGGCGGACCAATGAGCTGTGGATGGGGGATTTTCCACCTATTGCTTCACGTACACAAAGGGGTGGGGCTGCTCATGACATCATTGACCTAATATGGTCATATTGGACTAACGTCATTGACCTATTTTGGACATGTGGCCATGTTAAGTCAATGATGTGGCCATAATAGGACAATAAAATGGTCATACTGGGTAAAGGTAAGTGTCATGTGACCATATTAGGTCAATGATGTCATGAGCATCCCCGCCCCTTGTGTACATGCAGCAGAAAATCCCCCACTGGGTTTGACTAAACATGGGTTCCGAACTTGGAGTCCAGAAGTTGGCTCATTGGCTTAGCACCCATTGGCACCAACAGCTCCAGTTATGGAACCCTTGTTCAGGTTAACCCAGAAGGCAGCTGTCGGTGGCGGGCCAATGAGCTGTGGGTGGGGGATTTTCCACCTATTGCTTCACGTACACAAAGGGGTGGGGCTGCTCATGACATCATTGACCTAATATGGTCATATTGGACTAACGTCATTGACCTATTTTGGACATGTGGCCATGTTAAGTCAATGATGTGGCCATAATAGGTCAATAAAATGGTCATACTGGGTAAAGGTAAGTGTCATGTGACCATATTAGGTCAGTGATGTCATGAGCATCCCCGCCCCTTGTGTACATGCAGCAGAAACTGGGTTTGACTAAACATGGGTTCTGAACTTGATGCCGCACCATGTTCAGCACTGAAGCTCAGCTCATTGGCCCAGCAGTCAACAGCTGGGCGTAGCTGCAGAGTCAGAACCCATGTTCAGTCAAATCCAGAAAGCAACTACAGATATCACCTGATGGCAGAATGACCACATTTACACTTGTTTTATTTCATGTCATTTATTCTCTTTATTTATTGTATCTATTTATTTTCTTTATTATATGTATTTATTTTGTTTATTGCATGTATTTTATTTATGTAATAAATAAAATAAATTAATAAAATAACATTTACTTATTTACAGTGGGGCAAAAAAGTATTTAGTCCCCACCAATGGTGCAAGTTCTCCCACTTACAAAGATGAGAGAGGCCTGTAATTGGCATCATAGGGAGACCTCAACTATGAGAGACAAAATGAGAAAACAAATCCAGACAATCACATTGGCTGATCTGGAAAGAATTTATTTGCAAATTATGGTGGAAAATAAGTATTTGGTCACCTACAAACAAGCAAGATTTCTGGCTCTCACAGACCTGGACCTTCTTCTTTAACCACTTCCAGACCGGACACTTTTACCCCCTTCCTGACCAGGGCAATTTTCAGCTTTAAGCGCTATCACACTTTGAATGACAATTGCGCGGTCATGCAACACTGTACCCAAATGAATTTTTTACCATTTTTTTGAGATAGATAAAGCTTTATTTTGGTGGTATTTATTCACCACTGGGATTTGTATTTTTTTTGCTATGTAAATGAAATGTCCGAAAATTTTTTAAAAAAGTGTTTTTTTAATAAAATTTTGCAAATAAATAATATTTCATCATAAATCTTAGCCAAAATTTATTCCATTATCTTTTTAGTAAAAAAAAAAAAAATCCAAATTAGTTTATAAGCAAAAATTATAATTTTTAAACATTTTTTTTTACATTTTTATTTTATTTTTTTATATTATTATTTTTTATTTTTATTTTTATTTTTTACATACTGTCACCCTAGCAGTACAGTGTCACCATGGTGACACTGTACTACTTGTGAGGGGTGATGAAGATTTTTTTTTTTTTTTTACACTGATTGCTTTTACACCCATATAGGATGTAAAAGCAATCATTTCTCTTTCTCTCTGTGTGCATTCATGCACTCATTGAGAAGAACTGAGTGAGCTGTGATTGGTCACATCCTGTCACATGGTACAAGGCTTTTGTGAATAGCCTTGTACCATGTGACCTCTGTGATCATTCACAGATTTCACACGTAGTAAGCAATGATGTCACAAGTGACATCTTGCTTACTACTTTGCATGTGATCACTGATTGGCCAATCAGTGATCACATGATCGGGACCTCGTACAGAGGTCCCGTCCGACGATCGGTGTTTCACTGTGTCCGGAGGACACAGCGGGCACCGGATCGCAGTGCTGCGCGCTCCCAGGGAGCGTGCACAAGCAGGGTGCGGGGAGGCCGTTTATTGACGGCCACCCGACCCTGCAGTGCCACCGTCCGGCCGTTTATATACAACGGCCGGTCGGCAAGTGGTTAAGAGGCTCCTCTGTCCTGCACTCATTACCTGTATCAATGGCACCTGTTTGAACTTGTTATCAGTATAAAAGACACCTGTCCACAACCTCAAACAGTCACACTCCAAACTCCACTATGGTGAAGACCAAAGAGCTGTCGAAGGACACCAGAAACAAAATTGTAGACCTGCACCAGGCTGGGAAGACTGAATCTGCAATAGGCAAGCAGCTTGGTGTGAACAAATCAACTGTGGGAGCAATAATTAGAAAATGGAAGACATACAAGACCACTGATAATCTCCCTCCATCTGGGGCTCCACGCAAGATCTCACCCCGTGGGGTCAAAATGATCACAAGAACGGTGAGCAAAAATCCCAGGAATACACGGGGGGACCTAGTGAATGACCTGCAGAGAGCTGGGACCAACATAACAAAGGCTACCATCAGTAACACACTACGCCGCCAGGGACTCAGATCCTGCAGTGCCAGACGTGTCCCCCTGCTTAAGCCAGTACATGTCGGGGCCCGTCTGAGGTTTGCTAGAGAGCATTTGGATGATCCAGAAGAGGATTGGGAGAATGTCATATGGTCAGATGAAACCAAAATAGAACTGTTTGGTAGAAACACAACTCGTCGTGTTTGGAGGAGAGAGAATGCTGAGTTGCATCCAAAGAACACCATACCTACTGTGAAGCATGGGGGTGGCAACATCATGCTTTGGGGCTGTTTCTCCGCATAGGGACCAGGACGACTGATCCATGTACAGGACAGAATGAATGGGGCCATGTATTGTGAGATTTTGAGTGCAAACCTCCTTCCATCAGCAAGGGCATTGAAGATGAAACATGGCTGGGTCTTCCAACATGACAATGATCCCAAACATACCACCCGGGCAACGAAGGAGTGGCTTCGTAAGAAGCATTTCAAGGTCCTGGAGTGGCCTAGCCAGTCTCCAGATCTCAACCCCATAGAAAACCTTTGGAGGGAGTTGAAAGTCTGTGTTGCCCAGCGACAGCCCCAAAACATCACTGCTCTAGAGGAGATCTGCATGGAGGAGGAGATCTGCATGGAGGATGGGCCAACATACCAGCAACAGTGTGTGCCAACCTTGTGAGGACTTCCAGGAAACGTCTGACCTCTGTCATTGCCAACAAAGGATATATAACAAAGTATTGACATGAACTTTTCATATTCACCAAATACTTATTTTCCACCATAATTTGCAAATAAATTCTTTCCAGATCAGCCAATGTGATTGTCTGGATTTGTTTTCTCATTTTGTCTCTCATAGTTGAGGTCTCCCTATGATGCCAATTACAGGCCTCTCTCATCTTTGTAAGTGGGAGAACTTGCACAATTGGTGGCGACTGAATACTTTTTTGCTCCACTGTATATATATAACTGGATATAACATTTATAGGGGAAGGTGATCCAGGGAATATCCGATTGCCTCTCGGGGGATCAGAAAGGAATTTTTTTCCCAGCAGGTGCAATCATGCTTTGCTGGATTTTTTGCCTTCCTCTGGATCAACTGTGGGTGGAGGATTGTAACTTTATTTCTTTGGTTGAACTGGATGGACTTTTGTCTTTTTTCAGCCAGACTAACTATGTAACTATGCTATTTTTTTTCTGTGTTATATGTATTTATTTTATTTATTGCATGTATTTTTTTGTTATTTTATTTGTTTATTTTCTTTATTACATTTATTTATTTTATTTATGCTATTGTTTTTCCTGTGTTACATAGTTAGTCTGGCTGAAAAAAGACAAAAGTCCATCCAGTTCAACCATTAAAAAAAAAAAAGTTATAACCCTATACCCACAGCTGATCCAGAGGAAGGCAAAAAAACCCAGCAAAGCACGATCCAATCTGCTCCTGCAGGGGAAACATTCCTTCCTGATCCCCCGAGAGGCAATTGGATATTCCCTGGATCAACGTTCCCTATAAATGTTATATCCAGTTATATTCTGTGTATCCAAGAAAGAATCCAGGACTTTCCTACAGCAATCCACTGAGCTGGCCACAACCAACTCTGGAGGGAGTCTATTCCACATTCTCAGCTCTTACTGTGAAGAAACCTTTCCATGTTTGGAGATGACATTTCTTTTCCTCCAGACGTAAAGAGCGCCCCCTTGTCCTCTGAGATGACCTCAGGGGGAATAACTGCACCGAGTTCACTATATGAACCACTGATGTGTTATATGTATTTATTTTATTTATTGTATGTATTTTATTTATGTTATTTTATTTATTGTATTTGTTACATTTATTTCTTTTATTTTGCTATTTTCTTCTGTGCTATATGTATTTATTTTATTTTTTGCATGTATTTTAGTTAATTTTTTACTTTTATTTATACTATTTTTTCCCCATGTTATATGTATTTATTACATGTATTTTATTTGTTATTTTATTTGTCTTATTTATTACATTTATTTATTACATTTATTTTATTTTATTTATGCAAATTTTTTCTCTCTATTATATGTATTTATTTTATTACATTTATCTTATTTATGCTATTTAATTTGTTTATTTTTGTTTTTATTTATTTATAAGCAGAATTTCTAATCCACAAGTAATGTTCCCGGCTTTAATCGCTATTTCTCAATGTCCGCCGAGATGGAAGAGAACAGATCAATACGGATCTCTGCCCAGTTGTGGCCTGACGGGCGAGTATTGGATTTTCAGGCAATTAGATGTTTCATCCCGGAGAATTTATTGCTGATCGGCCCGATGTAAAATGAAAGGTAGTTTATGGCGGGGCTGGGATGGTTCATTACAGAAATTCCTCGTTAACCATCCGTGGACTGTCTGTGTTCCTCCCTGTGAGGGATGAAATGCAGATTACGCCGGGCCAGCTTTGGCTTTTTTATTTTGTATTTTGAAGGTCGGACGGTTCAGAGGCATTGAGGTTCACAAGATGCCAAAATAATGGCCCTGCCTGTTCATGAACATGATGAGAAGTACATGGGAGGATGAGGGGTTTAGGATGATGTTCCCCAACCGGGCTCGGCGTGACGTTGCTTGGCATTGGGTGCCGGGCTCGGCGTGGCATCTCTCTGCGTTGGGTGCCGGGCTCGGCGTGGAGTCTCTCTGCGTTGGGTGCCGGGCTCGGCGTGGAGTCTCTCGGCATTGGGTGCCAGGCTCGGCGTGGAGTCTCTCTGCGTTGGGTACCGGGCTCGGCGTGGAGTCTCTCTGCGTTGGGTACCGGGCTCGGCGTGGAGTCTCTCTGCGTTGGGTGCCGGGCTTGGCGTGGCGTCTCTCGGCATTGGGTGCGGGGCTCGGCGTGGCGTCTCTCTGCGTTGGGTGCCGGGCTCGGCGTGGCGTTGCTTGGCATTGGGTGCCGGGCATTGCGTGGCATTTCTCGGCATTAGGTGCCGGGCTCGGCGTGGTGTCTCTCTGCGTTGGGTGCCGGGCTCGGCGTGGCATCTCTCTGCGTTGGGTGCCGGGCTTGGCGTGGCGTCTCTTGGCATTGGGTGCCGGGCTCGGCGTGGCGTCTCTCGGCGTTGGGTGCCGGGCTTGGCGTGGCGTCTCTCGGCATTGGGTGCGGGGCTCGGCGTGGCGTCTCTCTGCGTTGGGTGCCAGGCTCGGCGTGGCGTTGCTTGGCATTGGGTGCCGGGCATTGCGTGGCATTTCTCGGCATTAGGTGCCGGGCTCGGCGTGGCGTCTCTCTGCGTTGGGTGCCGGGCTCGGTGTGGCATCTCTCTGCGTTGGGTACCGGGCTTGGTGTGGCGTCTCTTGGCATTGGGTGCCGGGCTCGGCGTGGCGTCTCTCGGCGTTGGGTGCCGGGCTCGGCGTGGCGTCTCTCGGCGTTGGGTGCCGGACTCGGCATGGCGTCTCTCGGCGTTGGGTTCCGGGCTCGGCGTGGCGTCTCTCGGCGTTGGGTGCCGGGCTCAGCGTGGCGTCTCTCTGCGTTGGATGCCGGGCTCGGCGTGGCGTCTCTCGGCGTTGGGTGCCGGGCTCGGCGTGGCGTCTCTCGGCGTTGGGTGCCGGGCTCGGCATGGCGTCTCTCGGTGTCCGGGAGTTTTGGTTGGCTTTAATTCAGGGTGGGCAGCATTCAGAAGGGAGCAAAAGTCCATCTCCTTCAAGACCCGCCCAGCCTCCCGCCCTCTGCAATGTGGCTACAATGGCACTGGATTGGATGGTAGGACTCTATTGTGGAAGGGGGTCCTGTGTAATGATGGGGGTGAAGAATAGTGCCCCATCATTGGTGTCAGTGGGAGGAATTGTGCCCCATCATTGGTGTCAGTGGAGGAATAGTGCCCCATCATTGGTGTCAGTGGGAGGAATAGTGCCCCATCATTGGTGTCAGTGGGAGGAATAGTGCCCCATCATTGGTGTCAGTGGGAAGAATAGTGCGCCGTCATTGGTGTCAGTGGGAGGAATAGTGCCCCGTCATTGGTGTCAGTGGGAGGAATAGTGTCCCGTCATTGGTGTCAGTGGGAAGAATAGTGCCCCGTCATTGGTGTCAGTGGGAGGAATAGTGCCCCGTCATATGTGTCAGTGGGAGGAATAGTGTCCCGTCATTGGTGTCAGTGGGAGGAATAGTGCCCCATCATTGGTGTCAGTGGGAGGAATAGTGCCCCATCATTGGTGTCAGTGGGGGGAATAGTGCCCCATCATTGGTGTCAGTGGGGGGAATAGTGCCCCATCATTAGTGTTAGTGGGAGGAATAGGGCCCCAAGGGCCAGATAAAGGTAGCAAGGAGCCATATTCGGCCCTGGACCATAGTTTGGAGACACCTGTTCTAGAAGATCGGAAATCCCTTGTGGGGGGGAGGGGGGGTACAGCCTGTTTATTTGTCCTGATTACTGTTGTCACTGAAAGTGAAAGAAAATCCCTAATTTTGATGTCATCAGAACAGGAAGAGAAGGGAAATCCCCCAATGGGTACACTAGTTCTGGTGACACCACCAGGACTCCCTCACTTCCTGTTGTGGCTATGGAGCAGGAAATGAATGGAAATCTCGCCCAATGGGAACCAAAATGAAGGTGAAAGAAAATCCCATATTTTGGGTTGTCACCAGAACAGGAAGAGAGGAAACCTTCCATTGGGGGGACAGTAGTTCTGGTGACACCCCCCGGATTCCCTCACTTCCCGTTGTGTCTATGGGACAAGAATTGGAAGGGAAATCTTTCCAATGGGGACACAAGTGAAGGTGAAAGAAAACCCCAAATTGTGGGTTGTCACCAGAACAGGAATAGAGGGGAAATCTTCCAATGACCTGGGGGCCCCCAATTCTCTTCATTTGCAGGGATTTTCTCTCACTTCCTGTTTGGCCATGGGACAGGAAGTGAAGGGAAATCTCCCCCAATCGCTACACCTGACAGGATTTCTAACCCCCCCCCCCCATTACTCTGTAGCATTGCCTTTTGTTCTACTGGAATCCTATTGGCAGTAATGAGTACACAGAGCGCCCGGGGCCCCGCACAGAGTGCTGCCAGCATGCTGGGGGTGCAGGAGGTCCCCCTGAAATGGGGGGGGGGGAGGGGAGAAGGTTGGAGCCCCTACCTGGCTTTACAGACCCCAGTAGGAGATTCTCCATCCAAAGTCACCCCCCTGATATTTCCTTCTACTGCCTCAGGAGCCAATGAGAGAGGACCAGGCCGCAGGAGGTGTCTCCTCCACCAATAGGGTGAGGCTTCATCATGCAGGCAGTGCCATAGACATCCTGAGAAGGACCCCAGGAAGTAAACAGAGGAAGAGAGAGAAGGATGGTCATGTGACCAAGTCTAGTGACCCGCCCTCAGGAAGTGTCTCTACCAATAGGAGGAGGAGGCCTCATCATACAGGCAGTCACTTGGACATCCAGAGAAGGCCCCCAGGAGGTAAACAGAAGAAATTAGATGGTAACATGACCAGGAATAGTGACCCGCCCACAGAAAGTTTCTCCACCAATAGGAGGAGGAGGAGGTGGCCTCATCATACAGGCAGTGACATGGACATCCACAGAAGGCCCCCAGGAGGTAAACAGAAGAGATTAGATGGTAATATGACCAAGACTAGTGACCCGCCCACAGGAAGTGTCTCGACCAATAGGAGGAGGCGGCCTCATCATACAGGCAGTGACATGGGCACCTGAAGAAGGACCCCAGGAGGTAAACAGAACAGTGAAGGGTGTTCATGGTGACTGTTGGTTTCAGGTAAAAAAAAAACAAACTTTCATCTGGATCCTTTGAAGGGACCCAACTGCTGAGAGTGTCACCTCCACCAACAGGAGGACCCAGGGAAGGAGGCAGTGATGGGGGCACCTGAAGGAGGACCCAGGGAAGGAGACAAGAGAGGAGAGAAGGGTGGTCATGTGACCGCGGGTAAGTACAAGGGGCATTTTGTTTTATTTTCCTACCAGGAGGTAATTAGTGATGGGGGGGGGGGGGTAATATCCTGCAGTTGGGTGAGGTTTACCGAATGACTCCATCAACTGACTTTCACGGCTGTAGAGGAAATTGCTGCACTAGAAGTGAGACTCCTTATACTTCCTAATAATGGAAAAAAGTGGTCCTTTCACCTAGGAGCCAAAGCCCTGAGACCCGTCTGCACGTGTGGGGGTGTGTGTGTATAGGGGGGGGGGGGTATTATTATCACCAGGGATTTTTTTCTCAGAGAATAGGTGCAGGTACCCCCCCCCCCTTCCAGGTAATCCCTTGTCTCCTCCCCCTACCCACCTTCAACCAACCCAGCAACAATAGATTCCATTGGGCAACAAGGAATTCCACCCATCAACAATTGCCCCCCCTCCCCCCCAGCAACATTAGACCCCCTATGTAACCAAACAGTAGTTCTCCCAGCAATTAGCTACAATAGACCCCTCACTCAACAGTAAATCCCTCCCAGCAACTATTGACCCCCTAGCAACATAAGATACCTCCAGCAAAAATAGATCCCCCACCAACAACAATAGACCTCATCACCAATAGGTCCCCCCAGCACCAATAGTATACATTGGGCAACAAAGGAATTCCACCTACCAACAATAGATCCCCCCAGCAACAATAGATTCCCCCCAGCAGCAATAGATTACATTGGGAAACAAAGGAATTCCACCCAACAATAGATCCCCCAGCAGCAATTGCCTACCCCCCAAAAAATACCCCAAGCAACACTAGATCCTCCCTCAACAATGGATCCCTCCCAGCAACTATTGACCCCCTAGCAACATAAGATCCCTCCAGCAAAAATAGATTCCCCACCAACAACAAAAGAGCTCTCCAGCACCAATAGACCTCAGCACCAATAGATCCCCCCAGCAACAATAGACCTCAGCACAAATAGATCCCCCCAGCAACAATAGACCTCAGCACCAATAGATCCCCTAGCAGTAATAGATTACGTTCGGCAACAAGGAATCCCACCCATCGACAGCAGATCCCCAAAAAATACCCCAAGCAACACTAGATCCTCCCTCAACAATAGATCTCTCCCAGCAACTATTGACCCCCTAGCAACATAAGATCCCTCCAGCAAAAATAGATCCCCCACCAACAACAATAGATTACATCCCACCCATCAACATTAGATCCCCCAGCAGCAATTGCCTACCCCCCAAAAAAATACCTCGAGGAACACTAGATCCTCCCTCAACAGTAGATCCCTCCTAGCAACCAGAACCTTTAGAAAGAAACCCTGAAGGGCCCCCCTGATCCCCCGACTGGGGCCCTGCCCACTGATCCTGGGGGCCTTTACTCCTGTTGCGGGACCCTTTTACATGTTCTGCAGGCGGTTCCTTCCTGCCCCCACAATGGTGCAACACCAGGGCCCGGTTGCAAGTGCGACCTTTGTGACCCTGGCAGGACGCCATTATAATGGCGGGTGATGTGTGCCCATCCCCCACATCCTGGTATTATCTGTACTGACCAATAACGGGAGTCTGGGTGGATTTCTAGAAGAGCCTTAAAATATATCTAAAGGCAAAACATTATTTTCAGTGTTGGATGGAGAGGGGAGGGGTGAGACCCCCTGTCAGTGTTGGATGGAGGGGTGAGACCCCCTGTCAGTGTTGGATGGAGAGGGAGGGGTGAGACCCCCTGTCAGTGTTGGATGGAGGGGTGAGACCCCCTGTCAGTGTTGGATGGAGAGGGAGGGGTGAGACCCCCTGTCAGTGTTGGATGGAGAGGGAGGGGTGAGACCCCCTGTCAGTGTTGGATGGAGGGAGGAGGGGTGAGACCGCCTGTCAGTGTTGGATGGAGGGGTGAGACCCCCTGTCAGTGTTGGATGGAGGGGTGAGACCCCCTGTCAGTGTTGCATGGAGAGGGAGGGGTGAGACCCCCTGTCAGTGTTGGATGGAGGGGGGAGACCCCCTATCAGTGTTGGATGGAGGGGGAGGGGTGAGACCCCCTGTCAGTGTTGGATGGAGGGGGAGGGATGAGACCTCCTGTCAGTGTTGGATGGAGAGGGAGGGGTAAGACCCCCTGTCAGTGTTGGATGGAGAGGGAGGGGTGAGACCCCCTCTCAGTGTTGGATGGAGGGAGGAGGGGTGAGACCGCCTGTCAGTGTTGGATGGAGGGGTGGGACCCCCTGTCAGTGTTGGATGGAGGGGTGAGACCCCCTGTCAGTGTTGGATGGAGGGGGGAGACCCCCTATCAGTGTTGGATGGAGGGGGTGGGGTGAGACCCCCTGTCAGTGTTGGATGGAGGGGAGGGATGAGACCCCCTGTCAGTGTTGGATGGAGGGGGAGGGGTGAGACCCCCTGTCAGTGTTGGATGGAGGGGGAGGGATGAGACCCCCTGCCAGTGTTGGATGGAGGGGGAGGGGTGAGACCCCCTGTCAGTGTTGAATGGAGGGGGAGGGGTGAGATCCCCTGTCAGTGTTGAATGGAGGGGGGGGGGGTGAGATCCCCTGTCAGTGTTGAATGGAGGGGGGGGGGGGTGAGATCCCCTGTCAGTGTGTGTGTATGTATATATATACAGGTGAAACTCAAAAAATGAGAATAAGGTGCATTCATTCATTTATTTCAGTGCAGCAACTTAAAAGGTGAAACTAATATATGAGACTCATTACATGCAAAGCAAGATAGTTCAAGCCGTGATTTGTCATCATTGTGATGATTATGGCTTACAGCTCATGAAAACCCCAAATCCACAATCTCAGAAAATGAGAATATTGTGAAAAGGTGGAATAATCTCGGCTCAAAGTGTCCCACTCTAATCAGCTCATTCAGCCTTAACACCTGCAAAGGGTTCCTGAGCCTTTAAATGGTCTCTCAGTCTGGTTCAGTAGGAATCACAATCATGGGAAAGACTGCTGACCTGACACCATCATTGACACCCTCCATAAGGAGGGAAAGCCTCAAAAGGGAATTGCAGAAGAAGTTGGATGTTCCCAAAGTGCTGTATTAAAAGCACATTAATAGAAAGTTATTTGGAAGGGAAAAGTGTGGAAGAAAAAGGTGCACAAGCAGCAGGGATGACCGCAGCCTGGAGAGGATTGTCAGGAAAAGGTCATTCAAAAGTGTTGGGGACTTTCACAAGGAGTGGACTGAGGCTGGAGTCAGTGCATCAAGAGCCACCACACACAGACAGATCCTGGACATGGGCTTCAAATGTCGTATTCCTCTTGTCAAGCCGCTCCTGAACAACAAACAACGTCAGAAGCGTCTTACCTGGGCTAAAGAAAAACAGACCTGGTCTGGTGCTCAGTGGTCCAAAGTCCTCTTTTCTGATGAGAGCAACTTTTGCATCTCATTTGGAAACCAAGGACCCCGAGTATGGAGGAAGAATCGAGAGGCCCGAGGACCCCGAGTATGGAGGAAGAATGGAGAGGCCCAAGGGCCCCGAGTATGGAGGAAGAATGGAGAGGCCCAAGGGCCCCGAGTATGGAGGAAGAATGGAGAGGCCCAAGGGCCCCGAGTATGGAGGAAGAATGGAGAGGCCCAAGGGCCCCGAGTATGGAGGAAGAATGGAGAGGCCCAAGGGCCCCGAGTATGGAGGAAGAATGGAGAGGCCCAAGGGCCCCGAGTATGGAGGAAGAATGGAGAGGCCCAAGGACCCCGAGTATGGAGGAAGAATGGAGAGGCCCAAGGACCCCGAGTGTGGAGGAAGAATGGAGAGGCCCAAGGACCCCGAGTATGGAGGAAGAATGGAGAGGCCCAAGGACCCCGAGTGTGGAGGAAGAATGGAGAGGCACAAGGGCCCCGAGTATGGAGGAAGAATGGAGAGGCACACACTGCAAGATGCATGAAGTCCAGTGTGAAGTTTCCACAGTCTGTGTTGATTTGGGGAGCCATGTCATCTGCTGGTGTTGGTCCACTGTGCTTCATTAAGTCCAGGGTCAGCGCAGCCGTCTACCAGGAGATTTTGGAGCACTTCATGCTTCCTTCCGCAGACCAGCTTTATGGGGATGCTGACTTCATTTTCCAGCAGGACTTGGCTCCGCCCACACTGCCAAAAGCACCAAAACTTGGTTCAATGACCGTGGGATTACTGTGCTTGATTGGCCAGCAAACTCACCTGACCTGAACCCCATAGAGAATCTATGGGGCATTGCCAAGAGAAAGATGAGAGACATGAGACCGAACAATGCAGAAGAGCTGAAGGCCGCTATTGAAGCATCCTGGTCTTCCATAACACCTCAGCAGTGCCACAGGCTGATAGCTTCCATGCCACGCCGCATTGAGGCAGTAATTGCTGCAAAAGGGGCCCAAACCAAGTACTGAGTACATATGCAGCTTCTACTTTTCAGAGGTCCGATATTGTTCTATGTACAATCCGTGTTTTATTGATTGCATGGAATATTCTCATTTTCTGAGATTGTGGATTTGGGGTTTTCATGAGCTGTAAGCCATAATCATCACAATGATGACAAATCACGGCTGGAACTATCTTGCTTTGCATGGAATGAGTCTCATATATTAGTGTCACCTTTTAAGTTGCTGCACTGAAATCAATGAATGAATGCACCAGATTCTCATTTTTCGAGTTTCACCTGTATATATATATATCTCTCTCTCTACAGTATATATATATATATCTTTCTCTCCATCTATCTGTCAACAAATAATATATATATATATGAGAGATAGATAATGTATATATCATTTTTTTTTTTCAATTTAATTGTATTTTCTCTGGTTGACTTCCAGGGTCACCACCTGCCCTGCGTTCTGTTAGACAGCAGCATGCGTTCCAGCTGTGCGCACACTTCCGGGTGCGGACATTCGGCCTCCACTGCAGCAGACATGTGAGTGCGTGTGAGATGTGAGACACTGTCTATGCTCTGAAGAGGAGGGTTCAGCCGCGGGGTCTGTGTGGTGCCGGGGGTTGTGCGGTGCCAGGGGTCTGTGTGGTGCTGGGGTCTGTGTGGTGCCAGGGGTCTGTGCGGTGCCGGGGTCTGTGCGGTGCCGGGGTCTGTGTGGTGCCGTGCCGGGGTCTGTGTGGTGCCGGGGTCTGTGTGGTGCCGGGGTCTGTGTGTGGTGCGGGGGTCTGTGTGTGGTGCGGGGGTCTGTGTGGTGCCGAGGTCTGTGTGGTGCCGGGTTCTGTGTGGTGCCGGGTTCTGTGTGGTGCCGGGGTCTGTGTGGTGCCGGGGTCTGTGTGGTGGCGGGGGTCTGTGTGGTGGCGGGGGTCTGTGTGGTGGCGGGGGTCTGTGTGGTGGCGGGGTCTGTGTGGTGCCGGGGTCTGTGTGGTGCTGGGGTGTGTGTGGTGCGGGGTTCTGTGTTGTGCCGGGGTCTGTGTTGTGCGGGGGTCTGTGTGGTGCCGGGGTCAGTGTGGTGCCGGGGTCTGTGTGGTGCCGGGGTGTGTGTGGTGCGGGGTTCTGTGTTGTGCCGGGGTCTGTGTTGTGCGGGGGTCTGTGTGGTGCGGGGGTCTGTGTGGTGCCGGGGTCTGTGTGGTGCCGGGGTCTGTGTGGTGCCGGGTTCAGTGTGGTGCCGGGGTGTGTGTGGTGCGGGGGTCTGTGTGGTGCGGGGGTCTGTGTGGTGCGGGGGTCTGTGTTGTGCCGGGGTCTGTGTGGTGCCGGGGTCTGTGTGGTGCGGGGGTCTGTGTGGTGCGGGGGTCTGTGTGGTGCTGGGGTCTGTGTGGTGCGGGGGTCTGTGTGGTGCGGGGTCTGTGTGGTGCGGGGGTCTGTGTGGTGCCGGGGTCTATGTGGTGGTGTGTACCTTCAAGGATAAGTTTGCCTCTTGTAACATGTTACACCCATATTCAGGGTGTAACATATCACAAAATGATCGAAAGAACTGAAATCAAATGGATGAAGGGGGCGGGGCCAGGGACAGGATGGGGAGGAAAGGGTGAGATGACACCGAGCCCCCAGGATTGAAAGAACTGAAATGCAATTAATGAAAGGGGCGGGGCCAGGGACGTTCAGGATGGGGAGGAAAGTGTGAGATGATGCTGGGCCTCCGTGATTTAAAAGAACTGAAATCCAGTTAATGAAAGGGGCGGGGCTAGGGACGTTCAGGATGGGGAAAAAAGGGTGAGATGATGCTGGGCCTCCACGATCGAAAGAACTGAAATCAAATGGATGAAGGGGGCGGGACAAGGGACAGAATGTTTATTAAACACATTTTTTTTTTAAATATTCAGGCGTTGCATGGACACCTGAAGAAGGACCCCAAGAAATAAACAGAAGAGAGGACGGTCATGTGACTGCAGCTCCAGGTAAGTGCAATGGGCATTTGAGGGGGTGATGGGGGTGGGAAGAGGGGGTGCTAATACCCTGGAGTTGGGTGTTGTGTACTGACCCAATCATCAGTGAAGTCACATGTAGCGCCGTCCACTGGGATCTCATGCCAGCCAATAGCTCCGGGCTCAGCTGCACCGCGGAGACGGTCAGCAGTCCGCACCTCACTTCTGAAAGAACGAATGCCGCCTCACCCGCTCCTGGCACCAGGGGTGAAGGCCTTCCTCACTGACCGTGTTTGGGGGGGTTACAAAGTCCTGTTGGCGTGTGCCAGAGAGGCTGGAAATACCACCACAGGCTGGCGTACACTCCACGCCCATGAGCCTAAGGGGTGTGCCCCGTGATCTCAGCGCGTTTCGTCCCTGTGATGCGGGACTTCCTCAGGAGACCCGGAGGCGGTATATTTTATATGCTGAATTGGTTTTATCTTTAGCAGTGGATTTTTAATACATATATATATATATAAAAATGTATATTATCTGCTTCCCCGCCGCCCTATAGTAGAAGTACTGCTACAGGGTGGCAGGGCTGCACAAAATCACGTATACATACGTGACTTTTATTTCCGGGTAGGGGGCGCTCTTGTGCTGCCCTACCTGCATCACTATTGGCTGCTACAAATGTCAATCACCGGATCCCGGCTGGCGAGTCCCATCTGGCACTAGGTGATTGTTGGGGAAAGCTGACAGGAGAAAGGTCTGTATGCAAACAACACAGGTCTCTCCCCTGTCAGCAAGGACATGCTGCTTTGTATGTCTCTGCACAGCATGTCTAACTGGTAACCCAGCACACAGTTAACCCTTTGATCACTCCTCATGTTAGCCCCTTCCTGCCCAGTGCCATTAGTACAGTGTCAGTGTTTTTTATTAGCACTGATCACTGTATTGGTGTCACTGGGGATGTCAGTGACACCAAGCTAGTTCCCCCCTCATTTCAGAATGCCAACTGCAGTCCCGCTATAAGTCGCTGATTCGCCGACCATTACTAGTATACAAAAAAAAAAATTTCCAGTATCTATCCCGCCATTTGTAGACGCTATAACTTTACGTAAACCAATTAATTTACACGTATCGGGATTTTTTTTCAGCGAAGACACGGAGCAGAATACATTTTGGACGAAATTTATGATGAAATTTTATTTTTAACCCCTTGACGCCGAGTGGCCGCATATCTGCGTTCAATTAGAAAATACATATGTGCTGAGAGCGCGCGTCCTGCACACTCCCAACACGTGTCCGCGACTCACGGAAAGGTCCCGATTTCCCCTTTCGATCGGGACCTTTTCCGAACATGTGACCGCCATGACGGCGAATCACGGCGGTCACATGACCCTAAAACGCCTCCCGGCTTCTGAAACTCATAACCACCCCCCGTCCGGACGTTGTATATTAACGGCCAGAGGGTGGCAGTGCAGGGGCGGGTGGACGTTTATAATCGACCTCCCAGCCCCCTGCTTGTGCGCGCTCCCTGGGACACAGGACACAGTGGAACACCGATCGTCGGACGGGACCTCTCTGCGAAGTCCCGATCATGTGATCACTGATTGGCCAATCAGTGATCACATGAACAGTAGTAATCAAGATGTCACTTCTGACAACATTGCTTGCTACGTGTGAAATCTGTGAATGATCACAGAGGTCACATGGTACAGGGCTATTCACAACAGCCTTGTACCATGTGACAAGCTGTGACCAATCACAGCTCACACAGTAGTTCTCAATGGCTGCAGGAATGCAGCCAGAGAGAAGGAGAAATGATTCCTCTTACAGCCTTTATGGGTGTAAAAGCAATCAGTGTAAAAAAAAAAAAATCTTCCTCACCCCCGACAAGTAGGACAGTGTCACCATGGTGACAGTGTACTCCTAGGGGGACAGTAGATAGAAAAAAAAAATAATAATAAAAAATAAAATAAAAATGTTTAAAAATTATAATGTTTGGTTATAAACTAATTTGTTTTTTTTTTTTTTTTACTAAAAAGATAACTGAATAAATTTTGGCCGAGATTTATGATGAAATATTATTTTTTGGAAAATTTTGTAAGAAAAACACTTTTTTTCAAAATTTTTGGACTTTTTCATTTACATAGCAAAAAAAATGAAAATCCCAGTGGTGAATAAATACCACCAAAATAAAGTTTTATCTGTCTCAAAAAAATGCTAAAAAATTCATATGGGTACAGTGTTGCATGACCGCGCAATTGTCATTCAAAGTGTGATAGCGCTAAAGCTGAAAATTGGCCTGGGGGGCAAGGAGGGGGGGGGGAAGTGTCCGGACTGGAAGGGGGGGAAGTGTCCGGACTGGAAGGGGGTGAAAGTGTCCGGACTGGAAGGGGGGGAAAGTGTCCGGACTGGAAGGGGGGGAAAGTGTCCGGACTGGAAGGGGGGAAAGTGTCCGGACTGGAAGGGGGGGAAAGTGTCCGGACTGGAAGGGGGGGAAAGTGTCCGGACTGGAAGGGGGTGAAAGCGTCCGGACTGGAAGGGGGTGAAAGCGTCCGGTCTGGAAGGGGGTGAAAGCGTCCGGACTGGAAGGGGGTGAAAGCGTCTGGAATGGAAGGGGGTGAAAGTGTCCGGACTGGAAGGGGGGGAAAGTGTCCGGACTGGAAGGGGGTGAAAGTGTCCGGAATGGAAGGGGGTGAAAGTGTCCGGACTGGAAGGGGGGGAAAGTGTCCGGACTGGAAGGGGGGGAAAGTGTCCGGACTGGAAGGGGGGGAAAGTGTCCGGACTGGAAAGGGGGGAAAGTGTCCGGACTGGAAGGGGGGGAAGTGTTCGGACTGGAAGTGATTAAAGGGTCGGGAAGCGCCGGTACAAAGTGGTTATGTTTTTTCTGGACATGTTTTTTATAGCAAAAAATATTTTCTTTTTTTCAAAATTGCCGGTCTTTTTTTGTTTATAGCACAAAAAATAAAACACACACAGTCATTCAGATACCACCGAAAGAAATTTCTATTTGTGGGAAAAAAAGGACGTAAATTTCATTTGGGTGCAGCGTTGCATGACCGCGCAATGGTCAGTTAAATTAACGCAGCGCTGTAACGGTAAAAATTGCCTGGTCAGGAAGGGGGGGGAGGGAATCCTCTGGAGGGCGAGGGGTTATATATTTATAACATCTAAATATATATACAATGGGGATCGAAAGTTTGGGCACCCCAGCTAAAAATTTGTAATAATGTGCATAAAGAAGCCAAGGAAAGATGGAAAAATCTCCAAAAGGCATCAAATTACAGATTAGACATTCTTATAATATGTCAACAAAAGTTAGATTTTATTTCCATCATTTACACTTTCAAAATAACAGAAAACAAAAAAATGGCATCTACAAAAGTTTGGGCACCCTGCAGAATTTATAGCATGCACTGCCCCCTTTGCCAAGCTGAGACCTGCCAGTGTCATGGATTGTTCTCAATCATCGTCTGGGAAGACCAGGTGATGTCAATCTCAAAGGTTTTAAATGCCCAGACTCATCTGACCTTGCCCCAACAATCAGCACCATGGGTTCTTCTAAGCAGTTGTCTAGAAAACTGAAACTGAAAATAGTTGACGCTCACAAAGCTGGAGAAGGCTATAAGAAGATAGCAAAGCGTTTTCAGATGTCAATATCCTCTGTTCGGAATGTAATTAAGAAATGGCAGTCATCAGGAACAGTGGAAGTTAAAGCAAGATCTGGAAGACCAAGAAAATATCAGACAGAACAGCTCGCAGGATTGTGAGAAAAACAATTCAAAACCCACGTTTGACGGCACGATCCCTCCAGAAAGATCTGGCAGACACTGGAGTTGTGGTCACTATTCCACTATAAAGAGATACTTGTACAAATATGGTCTTCATGGAAGAGTCATCAGAAGAAAACCTCTTCTATGTCCTCACCACAAAAATCATCATTTGAACTTTGCAAATGAACATATAGACAAGCCTGAGGCATTTTTGAAACAAGTTCTGTGGACCGATGAGGTTAAAATGGAACTTTTTGGCCGGAGTGAGCAAAGGTACGTTTGGAGAAGAAGGGGCACAGAATTGAATGAAAAGAACCTCTGTCCAACTGTGAAGCATAGGGTTGGATCAATCATGCTTTGGGGTTGTGTTGCAGCCAGTGGCACAGGGAACATCTCACGAGTAGAAGGAAAAATGGATTCAATAAAATTTCAGCAAATTTTGGATGGTAACTTGATGCCATCTGTGAAAAAGCTGAAGTTAAAGAGAGGATGGCTTTTACAGATGGATAATGATCCTAAACACACCTGGAAATCCACGGGGGATTACATCAAGAGGCGTAAACTGAAGGTTTTGCCATGGCCTTCACAATCTCCTGACCTCAACATCATTGAAAATCTATGGATAGACCTTAAAAGAGCAGTGCGTGACAGACAGCCCAGAAATCTCAAAGAACTGGAAGACTTTTGTAAGGAAGAATGGGCAAAGATACCTCAAACAAGAACTGAAAGACTCTTGGCTGGCTACAAAAAGCGTTTACAAGCTGTGATCCTTGCCAAAGGGGGCAGTACAAGATATTAACTCTGCAGGGGGCCCAAACTTTTGTAGACGCCATTTTTTTTGTTTTCTGTTATTTTGAAAGTGTAAATGATGGAAATAAAATCTAACTTTTGTTGACATATTATAAGAATGTCTAATCTGTAATTTGATGCCTTTTGGAGATTTTTCCATCTTTCCTTGGCTTCTTTATGCACATTAATACAAATTTGTAGCTGGGGTACCAAAACTTTCCATCCCCACTGTATGTATATACATACACACACATATACAGTGGGGCAAAAAAAGTATTTAGTCCCCACCAATTGTACAAGTTCTCCCACTTACAAAGATGAGAGAGGCCTGTAATTGGCATCATAGGGAGACCTCAACTATGAGAGACAAAATGAGAAAACAAATCCAGACAATCTCATTGGCTGATTTGGAAAGAATTTATTTGCAAATTATGGTGGAAAATAAGTATTTGGTGAATATGAAAAGTTCATGTCAATACTTTGTTATATATACTTTGTTGGCAATGACAGAGGTCAGACGTTTCCTGGAAGTCCTCACAAGGTTGGCACACACTGTTGCTGGTATGTTGGCCCATCCTCCATGCAGATCTCCTCCTCCATGCAGATCTCCTCTAGAGCAGTGATGTTTTGGGGCTGTCGCTGGGCAACACGGACTTTCAACTCCCTCCAAAGGTTTTCTATGGGGTTGAGATCTGGAGACTGGCTAGGCCACTCCAGGACCTTGAAATGCTTCTTACGAAGCCACTCCTTCGTTGCCCGGGAGGTATGTTTGGGATCATTGTCATGTTGGAAGACCCAGCCATGTTTCATCTTCAATGCCCTTGCTGATGGAAGGAGGTTTGCACTCAAAATCTCACGATACATGGCCCCATTCATTCAGTCATCCTGGTCCCTTTGCGGAGAAACAGCCCCAAAGCATGATGTTGCCACCCCCATGCTTCACAGTAGGTATGGTGTTCTTTGGATGCAACTCAGCATTCTCTCTCCTCCAAACACGACGAGTTGTGTTTCTACCAAACAGTTCTATTTTGGTTTCATCTGACCATATGACATTCTTCCAATCCTCTTCTGGATCATCCAAATGCTCTCTAGCAAACTTCAGACGGGCCCCGACATGTACTGGCTTAAGCAGGGGGACACGTCTGGCACTGCAGGATCTGAGTCCCTGGCGGCGTAGTGTGTTACTGATGGTAGCCTTTGTTACGTTGGTCCCAGCTCTCTGCAGGTCATTCACTAGGTCCCCCCGTGTGGTCCTGAGATTTTTGCTCACCGTTCTTGTGATCATTTTGACCCCACGGGGTGAGATCTTGCGTGGAGCCCCAGATCGAGGGAGATTATCAGTGGTCTTGTATGTCTTCCATTTTCTAATTATTGCTCCCACAGTTGATTTGTTCACACCAAGCTGCTTGCCTATTGCAGATTCAGTCTTCACAGCCTGGTGCAGGTCTACAATTTTGTTTCTGGTGTCCTTCGACAGCTCTTTGGTCTTCACCATAGTGGAGTTTGGAGTGTGACTGTTTGAGGTTGTGGACAGGTGTCTTTTATACTGATAACAAGTTCAAACAGGTGCCATTGATACAGGTAATGAGTGCAGGACAGAGGAGCCTCTTATAGAAGAAGGTACAGGTCTGTGAGAGCCAGAAATCTTGCTTGTTTGTAGGGGACCAAATATTTATTTTCCACCATAATTTGCAAATAAATTCTTTCCAGATCAGCCAATGTGATTGTCTGGATTTGTTTTCTCATTTTGTCTCTCATAGTTGAGGTCTCCCTATGATGCCAATTACAGGCCTCTCTCATCTTTGTAAGTGGGAGAACTTGCACCATCGGTGGCGGACTAAATACTTTTTTGCCCCACTGTGTGTATATATATATATATATATATATATGTATGAGTGTATGTGTGTGTGTGTGTATATATTGTGACAGTGTGACGATCTGTCACCCAGGATTCTCAACAAGGCAGGTTGAGGGGCTCCAGGGTAAGTGTTTGATACGGAGGAAAGTGGCTTTTCACTTTCCTCCTTTTGTAAGGTCTGTTTTGGGATCTGGAGCCTGGAGATTTCAAAGAGATCTGGGAGGGATGAAATCTCCAATCTTGGGACCAGGTTTTGGGAATGGCCAGGAGACTGATTGCACAGGTGTGTGCAGGTCTTTTCAGAGAGTCAGGATCAGGGTTCTGGGCTCCACCCCGGCAGACGGGAGTCAGGAGGGCTCCACCTGGAAGACAGGAGTCAGGTGGGCTTCACCTGGAAGACAGGAGTCAGGTGGGCTTCACCTGGAAGACAGGAGTCAGGAGGGCTCCACCTGGAAGACAGGAGTCAGGAGGGCTCCACCCCGGAAGACGGGAGTCAGGAGGGCTCCACCCCGGAAGACGGGAGTCAGGAGGGCTCCACCCCGGCAGACGGGAGTCAGGAGGGCTCCACCCCGGCAGACGGGAGTCAGGAGGGCTCCACCCCGGCAGACGGGAGTCAGGAGGGCTCCACCCCGGCAGACGGGAGTCAGGAGGGCTCCACCCCGGCAGACGGGAGTCAGGAGGACTCCACCCCGGCAGACGGGAGTCAGGAGGGCTCCACCCCGGCAGACGGGAGTCAGGAGGGCTCCACCCCGGCAGATAGGAGTCAGGTGGGCTTCACCTGGAAGACAGGAGTCAGGTGGGCTTCACCTAGGAGAGGTGGAAGCCAAAAGCAGCAAGGAGCTGCTAGAGACTAGCTGTGTGCAAGAGCCATAATTCCTGAAGAAGTCTGCAGGAGACAGACATCAAGCTGAGTGTAAGCCAAGAGGCTGAATCGTTGTTTTGTTTGATGGTGGATACCCCTGCGTGGGAAGCTTTGTTATGGAACATTTGTTTAAATAAAATTGGGCAAAAAGGCCCTTAAAGAAGCGAGTCGCTGTGTGCTTTAAATGAAAAGCTCTACCACTTTGAAGCGAGTTCCCACAATATATATATGTGTGTATGTATATATATATATATGTGTGTGTGTGTGTATATATATATGTGTGTGTGTGTGTATATATATATGTGTGTGTGTGTGTGTATATATATATATATGTGTGTGTGTGTGTATATATATATGTGTGTGTGTGTGTGTATATATATATATATATATATATATATATATATATATATATATATGAGAAGTTTTATGGTCCTGCACCATGGCGGCGTTTCTTTCTTTTCTATTAATGGCTGAGTGTGTTTTGCACAGAACAGTCCCGATCTTCGTCTTTGGGGTTCCCGACCAGTTGTTCTGGCCCCCCCCCACTGTCAAGTGCCCCCACAGCGAGCCCACAGCCATGTCCATTCGCACACAAAGCCGCGGCTCAGCCCCACCCTTTTCCTCTGCTCATTGGCTCACTGGCTATGATTGACGGCCAATGGGTCCCTCTGCTGCCTCTACCAATGAAGAGAGAGAGTCCTTGAAAAGCTGAGACTCTCGTGTACATTGCTGGATCTGGGGGTCTGGGGGGTAGGCTCAGGTGGTATTGGGGGTCTGGGGGGTGGGCTCAGGTGGTTTTGGGGGGCTGGGGGGCAGCGGAACGCAGAAGGTTTTTCATCTTCATTTATAGAATGCTCCTTCAGTCTTTCAGTTGAAATTTTCCTGCAATTGATGTCTTCCTGTCGCAGCGCTACATTGGAATGTCCTGTGTATGTGAAGTCACTCGACGAACTCCCAATACGATATAATTGCCGCCATGCAGATTATTTATTGCGTCACATTAACTATTACCCTTTCACATTTGTTCCACATTCATCACGTGAAGGGACTGTATTTGTATTTGTATTTATATCAGCCCTTTCCCGCCCGCCCTGGTGTTCCTTTTCAGGGCCAGTTCACACTACATGCATTTCAGTGCGTTTTTTTTCTGCATCCAAAATGCACAGAAAGTAGATGATATGGTTGTCAAGTGTCATAGTTCACGTTAGCACTTGCAGTTCCAGTGCGTTCCGGATGCAGAAGAAAAAAGTAGAACATGCTGCATTTTTTCTGCTGTGATCAGGACGATGATATGGGGTATGGTGATGATCAGGATGCTGGTATGGGGTATGGGGGTGATCAGGACGGTGGTATGGAGTATGGAGGTGAACAGGGCGCTTGTATGGGGTATGGGGGCAATCAGGACGGTGGTATGGGGTATGGGGGTGATCAGGATGCTGGTATGGGGTATGGGGGTGATCAGGACGCTGGTATGGGGTATGGCGGTGCTCAGGACGCTGGTATGGGGTATGGTGGTGATCGGGACGCTGGTAAGGGGTATGGGGGTGATCAGGACGCTGGTATGGGGTATGGCGGTGCTCAGGATGCTGGTATGGGGTATGGCGGTGATCGGGACGCTGGTATGGGGTATGGCAGTGATCAGGATGCTGGTATGGGGTATGGCCGTGATCAGGACGCTGGTATGGGGTATGGCGGTGATCAGGACGCTGGTATGGGGTATGGTGGTGATCAGGATGCTGGTATGGGGTATGGCGGTGATCAGAATGCTGGTATGAGGTATGGTGGTGATCAGGACGCTGGTATGGGGTATGGGGGTGATCAGGATGCTGGTATGGGGTACGGAGGTGATTAGGATGCTGGTATGGGGTATGGCGGTGATCAGGATGCTGGTATGGGGTACGGTGGTGATCAGGACGCTGGTATGGGGTATGGGGGTGATCAGGGTGCTGGTATGGGGTATGGGGGTGATCAGGACGCTGGTATGGGGTATGGCGGTAACCAGGGTGTTGGTATGAGGTATGGCGGTGATCAGGACGCTGGTATGGGGTATGGGGGTGATCAGGATGCTGGTATGGGGTATGGGGGTGATCAGGACGCTGGTATGGGGTATGGCGGTAACCAGGGTGTTGGTATGAGGTATGGCGGTGATCAGGACGCTGGTATGGGGTATGGGGGTGATCAGGATGCTGGTATGGGGTATGGGGGTGATCAGGACGCTGGTATGGGGTATGGCGGTGATCAGGATGCTGGTATGGGGTATGGGGGTGATCAGGATGCTGATGTGGGGTATGGGGGTGATCAGGACGCTGGTATGGGGGTGATCAGGACGCTGGTATGGGGTATGGGGGTGATCAGGACGCTGGTATGGGGTATGGTGGTGATCAGGACGCTGGTATGAGGTATGGGGGTGATCAGGACGCTGGTAAGGGGTATGGGGGTGATCAGGATGCTGGTATGGGGTATGGCGGTGATCAGGATGATGGTATGGGGTATGGCGGTAACCAGGGTGTTGGTATGAGGTATGGCGGTGATCAGGACGCTGGTATGGGGGTGATCAGGATGCTGGTATGGGGTATGGGGGTGATCAGGACGCTGGTATGGGGTATGGCGGTAACCAGGGTGTTGGTATGAGGTATGGCGGTGATCAGGACGCTGGTATGGGGTATGGGGGTGATCAGGATGCTGGTATGGGGTATGGGGGTGATCAGGACGCTGGTATGGGGTATGGCGGTGATCAGGATGCTGGTATGGGGTATGGGGGTGATCAGGATGCTGATGTGGGGTATGGGGGTGATCAGGACGCTGGTATGGGGGTGATCAGGACGCTGGTATGGGGTTGATCAGGACACTGGTATGGGGTATGGTGGTGATCAGGACGCTGGTATGAGGTATGGGGGTGATCAGGACGCTGGTAAGGGGTATGGGGGTGATCAGGATGCTGGTATGGGGTATGGCGGTGATCAGGATGATGGTATGGGGTATGGGGGTGATCAGGATGCTGGTATGGGGTACGGAGGTGATTAGGATGCTGGTATGGGGTATGGCGGTGATCAGGATGCTGGTATGGGGTATGGTGGTGATCAGGACGCTGGTATGGGGTATGGGGGTGATCAGGGTGCTGGTATGGGGTATGGGGGTGATCAGGACGCTGGTATGGGGTATGGCGGTAACCAGGGTGTTGGTATGAGGTATGGCGGTGATCAGGACGCTGGTATGGGGTATGGGGGTGATCAGGATGCTGGTATGGGGTATGGGGGTGATCAGGACGCTGGTATGGGGTATGGCGGTAACCAGGGTGTTGGTATGAGGTATGGCGGTGATCAGGACGCTGGTATGGGGTATGGGGGTGATCAGGACGCTGGTATTGGGTATGGGGGTGATCAGGACGCTGGTATGGGGTATGGGGGTGATCAGGACGCTGGTATGGGGTATGGTGGTGATCAGGACGTTGGTATGGGGTATGGGGGTGATCAGGACGCTGGTATGGGGTATGGGGGTGATCAGGACGCTGGTAAGGGGTATGGAGGTGATCAGGATGCTGGTATGGGGGTGATCAGGACGCTGGTATGGGGTATGGCGGTGATCAGGATGCTGGTATGGGGTATGGGGGTGATCAGGATGCTGATATGGGGTATGGGGGTGATCAGGACGCTGGTATGGGGTATGGCGGTAACCAGGGTGTTGGTATGAGGTATGGCGGTGATCAGGACGCTGGTATGGGGTATGGGGGTGATCAGGACGCTGGTATTGGGTATGGGGGTGATCAGGACGCTGGTATGGGGTATGGGGGTGATCAGGACGCTGGTATGGGGTATGGTGGTGATCAGGACGTTGGTATGGGGTATGGGGGTGATCAGGACGCTGGTATGGGGTATGGGGGTGATCAGGACGCTGGTAAGGGGTATGGCGGTGATCAGGATGCTGGTATGGGGTATGGGGGTGATCAGGATGCTGATATGGGGTATGGAGGTGATCAGGATGCTGGTATGGGGGTGATCAGGACGCTGGTATGGGGTATGGCGGTGATCAGGATGATGGTATGGGGTATGGGGGTGATCAGGATGCTGGTATGGGGTATGGCGGTGATCAGGATGATGGTATGGGGTATGGGGGTGATCAGGATGCTGGTATGGGGTACGGAGGTGATTAGGATGCTGGTATGGGGTATGGCGGTGATCAGGATGCTGGTATGGGGTATGGTGGTGATCAGGACGCTGGTATGGGGTATGGGGGTGATCAGGACGCTGGTATGGGGTATGGGGGTGATCAGGACGCTGGTAAGGGGTATGGAGGTGATCAGGATGCTGGTATGGGGGTGATCAGGACGCTGGTATGGGGTATGGGGGTGATCAGGACGCTGGTATGGGGTATGGCGGTAACCAGGGTGTTGGTATGTTGTATGGCGGTGATCAGGACGCTGGTATGGGGTATGGGGGTGATCAGGATGCTGGTATGGGGTATGGGGGTGATCAGGACGCTGGTATGGGGTATGGGGGTGATCAGGGTGTTGGTATGAGGTATGGCGGTGATCAGGACGCTGGTATGGGGTATGGGGGTGATCAGGACGCTGGTATTGGGTATGGGGGTGATCAGGACGCTGGTATGGGGTATGGGGGTGATCAGGACGCTGGTATGGGGTATGGTGGTGATCAGGACGTTGGTATGGGGTATGGGGGTGATCAGGACGCTGGTATGGGGTATGGGGGTGATCAGGACGCTGGTAAGGGGTATGGAGGTGATCAGGATGCTGGTATGGGGGTGATCAGGACGCTGGTATGGGGTATGGCGGTGATCAGGATGCTGGTATGGGGTATGGGGGTGATCAGGATGCTGATATGGGGTATGGGGGTGATCAGGACGCTGGTATGGGGGTGATCAGGACGCTGGTATGGGGTATGGGGGTGATCAGGACGCTGGTATGGGGTATGGTGGTGATCAGGACGCTGGTATGAGGTATGGGGGTGATCAGGACGCTGGTAAGGGGTATGGGGGTGATCAGGATGCTGGTATGGGGTATGGGGGTGATCAGGACGCTGGTAAGGGGTATGGTGGTGATCAGGATGCTGGTATGGGGGTGATCAGGACGCTGGTATGGGGTATGGGGGTGATCAGGACGCTGGTATGGGGTATGGGGGTGATCAGGACGCTGGTAAGGGGTATGGTGGTGATCAGGATGCTGGTAAGGGGTGTGGGGGTGATCAGGGCGCTGGTATGGGGTATGGCGGTGATCAGGACGCTGGTATTGGGTAGTATAGGAGGAATAGTGCCCCATCATTGGTGTCAGAGGGATTAGTGCCCCATGATTGGTGTCAGTGGGAGGAATAGTGCCCCATCATTAGTATCAGTGGGAGGAATAGTGCCCCATCATTGGTGTCAGTGGGAGGAATAGTGCCCCATCATTGGTGTCAGTGGGAGGAGTAGTGCCCCATCATTGGTGTCAGTGGGAGGAATAGTGCCCCATCATTGGTGTCAGTGGGAGGAATAGTGTCCCATCATTGGTGTCAGTGGGCGGAACAGTGCCCCATCATTGGTGTCTGGGAGGAATAGTGCCTCATCATTGGTGTCAGTGGGAGGAATAGTGCCCCATCCGTGGTGTCAGTGGGAGGAGTAGTGCCCCATCATTGGTGTCAGTGGGAGGAGTAGTGCCCCATCATTAGTGGCAGTGGGAGGAGTAGTGCCCCATCATTGGTGTCAGTGGGAGTAGTGTCCCATCATTGGTGTCATTGGGAGGAATAGTGCCCCATCATTGGTGTCAGTGGGAGGAATAGTGCCCCATCATTGGTATCAGTGGGAGGAATAGTGCCCCATCATTGGTGTCAGTGGGAGGAGTAGTGCCCCTTCATTGGTGTCAGTGGGAGGAGTAGTGCCCCATCATTGGTGTCAGTGGGAGGAGTAGTGCCCCATCATTGGTGTCAGTGGGAGTAGTGCCCCATGATTGGTGTCAGTGGGAGGAGTAGTGCCCCATGATTGGTGTCAGTGGGAGGAGTAATGCCCCATGATTGGTGTCAGTGGGAGGAGTAGTGCCCCATGATTGGTGTCAGTGGGAGGAGTAGTGCCCCATGATTGGTGTCAGTGGGAGGAGTAATGCCCCATGATTGGTGTCAGTGGGAGGAGTAGTGCCCCATGATTGGTGTCAGTGGGAGGAGTAATGTCCCATGATTGGTGTCACTGGGAGGAGTAGTGCCCCATGATTGGTGTCAGTGGGAGGAGTAGTGCCCCATGATTGGTGTCAGTGGGAGGAGTAGTGCCCCATGATTGGTGTCAGTGGGAGGAATAGTGCCCCATCATTGGTGTCAGTGGGAGGAGTAGTGCCCCATGATTGGTGTCAGTGGGAGGAGTAGTACCCCATCATTGGTGTCACTGGGAGGAATAGTGCCCCATCATTGGTGTCACTGGGAGGAGTAGTGCCCCATGATTGGTGTCAGTGGGAGGAGTAGTGCCCCATGATTGGTGTCAGTGGGAGGAGTAGTGCCCCATGATTGGTGTCAGTGGGAGGAATAGTGCCCCATCATTGGTGTCAGTGGGAGGAGTAGTGCCCCATCATTGGTGTCAGTGGGAGGAATAGTGCCCCATCATTGGTGTCAGTGGGAGGAGTAGTGCCCCATGATTGGTGTCAGTGGGAGGAGTAGTGCCCCATCATTGGTGTCACTGGGAGGAGTAGTGCCTCAATGGATGAAGACCAGCGAGGTTCCGCAGCGATATTACTGCTACATTGTATCCTGACATCATTTACATGGAAAAGGTTACAAATATATTTTCTGTCATTTCATTACTTAAAGGGGCAGCGTAACATTTTCCTCATTTTCATGTATTTTCTTATATTCCGCTCATTCCGGCGCGGTTTTCCTGTATTGCCATTGGATGATTTTTGTAGGTATTTTTGCAGTCAGCGCAGAGTTTCGGACGGTTTACCTTCAGGTGTTCTCTATCAGCCCATTGTGACAGCCGACGTCTCCCTTCGTGGGAATGTTGCATTAACCCCCCCGGAGGTATTCCCGAGTGTTGCTCGGGGTAAAGTTTCAGAACCACAAGCGGTGACCCCCCCTCCTCCCCGAGCTACACTCCGGAATACACTGCAGCGTTGCTCCGGGATCCCTCAATCACTTACCTTGTCCTGCGCTCCCGTGATGTCCCCCCTGCAGTGTCCCCAGCAATGTCCTCCGGCCGATGCCGGCATCTGTCTTCCGGGTTCCCTTCCCTGCGACGTCGGGATGTATGGGGGACGGAACTGGCGGGAAATTTGAAAATGACAAAAAGTGACATTCACTAAATACACTAAAATCACAGAGTATAACATTCCTGTATCCAACCATTTCACATACATTGTGTCCCGAGTGCTTTGTCCGGCGCCCTGCCTGCATTTTTACCGCCCTTTCTTTCTGGAAACTGAGAAACGTCCATGGCGTCCAAAAAGCGTCCCTTTAGGTCAGACGCAGTTTTAGACCGGCTAGAGAACAGCGATAGTAAATCAGAACCACTTGCAGAATTGAGTGATAATGATTGGTGGGGGAAATTCCTCATCAGACACTGAAAACGATTCTGCGACTGAGCTCAGCGATGTGCCAACTTGGCGCTCTATTTCATATTTCAGTGTTTTCGGTGATTATATTATTGAATTACATTTATTATTATATTATTATTTTTTATGATTATTACATTATTATTTATGATTTCGTGTTTCAAGTTTTCTCCTCCCCGGGATGTTTACTAGACTCTTGTCCGGACAGATTTCAGGGAGTTATTCCTAAAAATTACAGGCCGACAATAAAAAAACACCATATTTCCATGCCAAAAAATGTACCGCTTTGAGCACAGAAATCCTGACATCATCAGACCGCTAGGGAGGCTACGAACACCCCCTCCCCCTCCCCCTCTCCTCCTCCCCCTCTCCCCCTCCCCCTCCCCCCACAAGCCGCCTGAAAATTTGTAAAAGATAAAAAGGTTAATGGTGAAATTACAGCGTTATTATATAATGGTGTTTTCTTTCAGTTGGTTTCCCGCGAGGAGCGCGGCGGCTCTTCCGTAGGAATGACCCGCCAATTAGTGAGGATGTTATTAGGAATCGGCGGCGGCGGTGACATTAAATATGCGCTGACAGGTAATAGGTCTCGTCCATTAAATCCCAGAGGAATTCACTTAGAATTTCTTCCACAAGGACGATTTAAAGTCAGGACGGGGTGGGGGAGCGGGGGAGGGGGGGAGGGGATGGGGGGCTCAGTATGCGCGGAACGCACTAATAAAATATTGAACAATGAAGCGTTTTAACTACAGATTTCACAGGAAAATGCTGCCAATTGGGGGAGGGGGGGGGAGGGGGTGAGGAGAATGGACGGCCAGGTTGTGGAACTCAGAGTCGGGACTTTTTTTTAAAATTTTTTTAATAACGACTCACAATGTATGCTGATTAATTAGGGGGCGGAGCACTGAGCGCCATACCGCCATTCACCTGTGGGGGCGCTCCGCAGAAGCAGCTTCTAATACTCAGCATGATCCCCGGAAGCATGAAAGCCTCAGCCTGGGGTGCGTTCTTCTCCTGCATGTGGGTGGGCAGGCAGCCGTCACACAGCAGAAGAAGCACACTATTGATGATCTCCATCTCTCGTATCCTTGTGATTTGAACCCAGAGGCGGACTAACGACTCATGGGGCCCC
Source organism: Staurois parvus (assembly GCF_062004578.1). NCBI lineage: Eukaryota > Metazoa > Chordata > Amphibia > Anura > Ranidae > Staurois > Staurois parvus. The sequence continues at coordinate 159,928 of NW_028320023.1, read as the reverse complement.
CGGGCAATAGGGGATCATGGGGCCCCTGTGTCCTTGCCCAAACTCAAAAAAGCCTATGAAAAGGTACCAGGGGCATCTCATGGGGCCCCCTCCTTCCCCCGGGTCCTCGAGCAGTGCCCGAGTTTCCAAATGGTCAGTCCGCCCCTGTTTGAACCCCTTCCCGCCCCGCCATCCCTTTAAACAGTTCAGAACACCCAGGGCTGGGAAGGATCAGTGGTCATGTGACCAGGACTTTTTTTTTCCCTGTTCAAAATGTATGTAATGGCAAGTGGTGCTGGAGGGTCCAATGATCCCGACTGCTGGGGGATCTATCGTTGCTGATGGGGATTTAATCTTGAGGGAGGGGTCTATTGTTGCATGGTGTGGGAAGTCTTATGTTGCTCAGGGGGTCGGTTATTACTGGGGGGGTCTATTGGTACTGGTTGCTGGAGGATTTATTAATGCAGTGGGAGGAATCTATTGTTGAGGGAGGGGTCTATTTTTGCTTGGGGGAAGAAGTGTTATGTTGCTGGGGGGGGTTATTTTTTCGGTCCCCGTACTGGAAGGTTTGGCCCCCCTGGCCTAGAAGATACCAGAGAAGGGGCGGAGTTCTCCACCTACTGGCTGGAATGGAGAACACAGAACAATGTGATCCATCTGCAGGAAGTCTGCTATTGGAGCGTGTGTAATGAAATCTGTCCAATCAGACGACACATCCCCTTCATTGGTTTTGGTTTGTATTTGATCCCACCAGTAATATATCCTCCAGATTGGATTTGTATCGGCCTTTTCCCCCGGGGGACTCCGATCACCAAGGAGGGGAGGCAGCCATGTTGGAGATTGCGTTGGCCGGGAATTGAACCCGGGTCAGCTGCTGGGAAAGCAGCCATGCTAACCACTACACCACCAACGCGAGGTTCCATGTCTTCTGATGGCGAAGGTCTCCTCCGTGCCTCCGACCCACCAATCCCAACCCTTCTCTCCATTGTATATACAGATATGATGGGGGAGGGGTGACACCCCAATATAGAGAGAACATTGTATATACAGATATGATGGGGGAGGGGTGACACCCCAATATAGAGAGAACATTGTATATACAGATATGATGGGGGAGGGGTGACACCCCAATATAGAGAGAACATTGTATATACAGATATGATGGGGGAGGGGTGACACCTCAATATAGAGAGAACATTGTATATACAGATATGATGGGGGGGGGTGACACCCCAATATAGAGAGAACATTGTATATACAGATATGATGGGGGAGGGGTGACACCCCAATATAGAGAGAACATTGTATATACAGATATGATGGGGGGGGGGGGTGACACCCCAATATAGAGAGAACATTGTATATACAGATATGATGGGGGAGGGGTGACACCCCAATATAGAGAGAACATTGTATATACAGATATGATGGGGGGGAGGTGACACCCCAATATAGAGAGAACATTGTATATACAGATATAATGGGGGAGGGGTGACACCCCAATATAGAGAGAACATTGTATATACAGATATGATGGGGGGGGGGTGACACCCCAATATAGAGAGAACATTGTATATACAGATATGATGGGGGAGGGGTGACACCCCAATATAGAGAGAACATTGTATATACAGATATGATGGGGGGGTGACACCCCAATATAGGAGAGAACATTGTATACTACAGATATGATGGGGGGAGGGGTGACACCCAATATAGAGAGAACATTGTATATACAGATATGATGGGGGAGGGGTGACACCCCAATATAGAGAGAACATTGTATATACAGATATGATGGGGGGGGTGACACCCCAATATAGAGAGAACATTGTATATACAGATATGATGGGGGAGGGGTGACACCCCAATATAGAGAGAACATTGTATATACAGATATGATGGGGGAGGGTGACACCCCAATATAGAGAGAACATTGTATACACAGATATGATGGGGGAGGGGTGACACCCCAATATAGAGAGAACATTGTATATACAGATATGATGGGGGGGTGACACCCCAATATAGAGAGAACATTGTATATACAGATATGATGGGGGAGGGGGTTGACACCCCAATATAGAGAGAACATTGTATATACAGATATGATGGGGGAGGGGTGACACCCCAATATAGAGAGAACATTGTATATACAGATATGATGGGGGAGGGGTGACACCCAATATAGAGAGAACATTGTATATACAGATATGATTGGGGGGGTGACACCCCAATATAGAGAGAACATTGTATATACAGATATGATGGGGGAGGGGTGACACCCCAATATAGAGAGAACATTGTATATACAGATATGATGGGGGAGGGGTGACACCCCAATATAGAGAGAACATTGTATATACAGATATGATGGGAGGGGTGACACCCAATAAGAGAGAACATTGTATATACAGATATGATGAGGGGTGACACCCCAATATAGAGAGAACATTGTATATACAGATATGATGGGGAGGGGTGACACCCCAATATAGAGAGAACATTGTATATAGTCTTCTGATGGTGGACGTCTCTTTGGTGCCTTCAGCCAGGTGCGATGTAACACACACGTCATCCCGCAATTCTCATGCGTCTTGCCATGCGACAATTGCAGCAACATCACACTGCATTCGGGGCGCCATGTTGATGGTGAACGTCTCTTTGGTGCCTCTTCAGACATCTCCAGTAAAGGACGTCACTGGCAGGAAGGGTTCTCATTTGGCCCCAGCAGAAAAGGCCTCCAGCTGGAAAGACTAGACTCCTCCCACTTCGGAAGCCAATCAGAGTTCCTTTCTTTTCTCCCAAGCTTCATCCTCCAAGAGCAGACCTAAGCCAGGGGCCCAGTTCAGTCACAATCCTGGGGCCCCTAATCCCTAAACCTTCAGACAAGCCCTATAAAACCTCCTGAAGGGATTTCCCCATTTCCTAAAGTGGGGGGACGTCTGTTGGCCTTTGGGGTCACCTGGTCAGCAGACATCTCAGAAGCTCAGGTAAGAGACGTGGTGTCCAGGGGCTACAGACTAGAGGTCATCTCCCTGCCCCCACCCCGCTTCGTGTTGTCCAACCTGCCGGTGTCCCCGCAGGGACTGGCGGTCCTCCATGCTGCTCCTGCAGATCTGCTGACCCAAGGAGATCTCCCCATTGGACCAACAGCAGAATAGTTCCCGGTTTTTACTCCAACCGTTTCCTTGTTCTAAAGCCTCAAGGAGGACATAGGCTGCATTCACTGGGGGGATTAGGGGGCATACAGGGGATTCCTGGGGCTGGGATCACTGTGAACAGTGGGGGATGGGAAGTCTGTACAAAGCAATGACAGGCTGAGCCGGGACCATTCCCATGTATCCGCACATCCATCGGTCATCTGTGGTCAGGGAAGGATGAGCGATCCTGGCCCTAACCGTAGATGACCGATGGATGTGCGGATACATGGGAATGGTCGCGGCTCCTGTCAGCCTGTCATTGCTTTGTACAGACTTCCCATCCCCCACTGTTCACAGTGATCCCATCCGCAGGAATCCCCTGTATGCCCCTAATCCCCCGAGTGAATGCAGCCTATGTCCTCCTTGAGCTCGGGTTCACACCAATGCGGTGCGGGAAACGCTGCGAATCCTGTACGTTTCCCGCACCGCATTGCAATCGCATCACGTTCATGCGATCTGGTGCGGGAGTCAGTAATAAATTATTGACACCCGAAACAGATGGCAAGACGCGATGTGATTGCCAGAAATCACATGACATGGGTGAGAAGACCCATACCATGTGATTCAGGTGCGGATCTAAAGACAGTCCTGCACCTTTGTGGTGCGGATGCGATGTGATTTGAGCCATAGGAAGTGTATGGCCCAAATCGCAGCGCACAGACATGTGCATGGAATGCGCAGAGGAATGCGGTGTGATTCCTGTGCAGACTCCATGCAGTGTCCCGCACCACATAGTGTGAACCGGCTGGGAGGCTTTAGAACAGGGAAAAGGTTGGAGTAAGGCCCCGGTCACAGGGGGCGTACTAATCCGTACAGCCGTGGGGGGCCGTGTTTACTTGGGGGATGTACCGGTGTTCATGCATCCCTGTGCAGGCAGGTTCATTGATGTCAGTTGGGATGCAGCGGCTGCATGGATACAGACACTGCTCCCAATGTAACATCTGTGCGGGTGAACAGCTGTGAACACAGATAGTGTGCGTTCAGGGCCATGCATCCATACGGATGTCAGATTGGGATCAGCATCTGTGTCCATGTTACCACTACGTCCCAACTGACATCAATGGAACTGCCTGCACAGGGATGCATGAACACCGGGACATCCCCTGCAAATAAACACGGCCCCCCACGGCGGTACACATTGGTATGTCCCCTGTGAATGTGGCCTAAAAACCGGGAACTATTCTGCTGTTGGTCCAATGGGGAGATCTCCTTGGGTCAGCAGATCTGCAGGAGCAACATGGAGGACCGCTAGTCCCTGCGGGGACACCGGCAGGTTGGACAACACGAAGCGGGGTGGGGGCAGGGAGATGAACTCTAGTCTGTAGCCCCTGGACACCACGCCTCTTACCTGAGCTTCTGAGATGTCTGCTGACCAGGTGACCCCAAAGGCCAACAGACGTCCCCCCACTTTAGAAAGTAGGGAAATCCCTTCAGGAGGTTTAATAGGACTAGTCTGCAGGTTTGGGGATTAGGGGCCCCAGGCTTGTGACTGAACTGGGCCCCTGGCTTAGGTCTGCTCTTGGAGGATGAAGCTTGGGAGAAAAGAAAGAAACTCTGATTGGCTTCAGAAGTAGGAGGAGTCTTTCCAGCTTGAGGCCTTTTCTGCTGGGACCAATGAGAACCCTTCCTGCCAGTGACGTCCTTTATGGAGATGTCTGAAGAGGCACCAAAGAGACGTTCATCATCAACATGGCGCCCCGAATGCAGTGTGATGTTGCTGCAATTGTCGCATGGCAAGACGCATGAGAATTGCGGGATGACGTGTGTGTTACATCGCACCTGGCTGAAGGCACCAAAGAGACGTCCACCATCAGAAGACATATATACAATGTTCTCTCTATATTGGGGTGTCACCCCTCCCCCATCATATCTGTATATACAATGTTCTCTCTATATTGGGGTGTCACCCCTCCCCCATCATATCTGTATATACAATGTTCTCTCTATATTGGGGTGTCACCCCTCCCCCATCATATCTGTATATACAATGTTCTCTCTATATTGGGGTGTCACCCCCCCATCATATCTGTGTATACAATGTTCTCTCTATATTGGGGTGTCACCCCTCCCCCATCATATCTGTATATACAATGTTCTCTCTATATTGGGGTCCCCCCCCATCATATCTGTATATACAATGTTCTCTCTATATTGGGGTATTTCCCCTCCCCCATCATATCTGTGTATACAATGTTCTCTCTATATTGGGGTGTCACCCCTCCCCCATCATATCTGTATATACAATGTTCTCTCTATATTGGGGTGTCACCCCTCCCCCATCATATCTGTATATACAATGTTCTCTCTATATTGGGGTGTCCCCCCCCATCATATCTGTATATACAATGTTCTCTCTATATTGGGGTGTCTCCCCTCCCCCATCATATCTGTGTATACAATGTTCTCTCTATATTGGGGTGTCACCCCTCCCCCATATCTGTATATACAATGTTCTCTCTATTTTGGGGTGTCACCCCTCCCCCATCATATCTGTGTATCTAATGTTCTCTCTGAGTCTTCTGGCCGGCCTCTTCGGTTGGCCCGCGCTTCTTCTTTAGCCGCAATACATTCTATAGGTGTCAGACACCACCTGACGGTATCTCTAGTGGCCCACAGTGCGGGGTTTCTCAGCACGCAGGGTCTAAGTCCCAATCTGCTTATGCACCAGGGCCCCTGATGGTGGGGATGGACTTGGAGCAGACCGAGACCAGGGCGCGACCCCTGAGTGTGTCCAGCAGTGGTAGAGAGTACCGTCAGAGGTGTTGCGGGAAATAGAGCCTGACGAGAAGAGGCTGGTAGGCCTTGCAGCAGGGACTGATCCTTGCGGGATGGATGGATGGACAGTCAGCGTGACGTAAGGCGTAGTCAGGCAGGCCGGGTCAGCAACGTGCGGGCAGTGAGGTACCGGAGGAGCAGGCAGAGAATGGTCAGGGTCACGAGCCGGGTTCAGCAACGTGCGGGCAGCGAGGTACCGGAGGAGCAGGCAGAGAATGGTCAGGGTCACGAGCCGGGTTCAGCAACGTGCGGGCAGCGAGGTACCAGAGGAGCAGGCAGAGAGTGGTCAGGGTCACGAGCCGGGTTCAGCAACGTGCGGGCAGCGAGGTACCGGATGAGCAGGCAGAGAATGGTCAGGGTCACGAGCCGGGTTCAGCAACGTGCGGGCAGCGAGGTACCGGAGGAGCAGGCAGAGAATGGTCAGGGTCACGAGCCGGGTTCAGCAACGTGCGGGCAGCGAGGTACCGGAGGAGCAGGCAGGAGAGTGGTCAGGTCAAGCCAGGGGTCAAGCAGGAGACAACCAGCAGGGTCAGGATCAAGATCAAGCAGAAGTCGGCAACAGGAAACTTCACAAATCAGATGACAGGAACAGGATAATAAGACATACCTCCTGTCCTGTTTAAATAGCGCGCCCTGCGCTGTCATTGGTGCCAGGCGCCTGTCCGCGATCGGGAGTGCGCATGCGCGGCCGCCGCCGCCGCCACGATCGCCCAGGGCCCACTGGCTAGAGCGTGTCGGTGTTCTGTGCATGCGCCACCCGGCGTATCGCGGCAGAACACCCGACCCCTGACAATAGGTGAATACGGCTGCGATATTTAGGAGGTGACACAGTCGAAGATGAAACAGTCTGCTGGACATATAACTGGATGTCTCCCGCACAAGATGACGGCGACCTGGTATGAGGTGGGATTGTTGAGATTTTTCACCTTAGGTCGCTTGTGCTTCTTCTTTCGCTGGAATAAATTGCGTGGATTAAAGCGGGTGCCATCACTAGGAGATGCACCGCTGGGATGGCCAGTCGGTTGGTCAGTCCCAGAACTAATGTCATCGCTTGGTGGTTGGATGATGTCACTGATTGATGACATGGTAGAATATTTCTTAGGAATGATGTCATGCGTTGATGGGACGGCATCATCACCCTGTGGAATGACATCACTCGTTGATGGGACGGTATCATCAACCTGTAGAATGACATCACTCAGTAATGGGACGGTATCATCGTCCTGTGGAATGACGTCACTCATTGATGAGAACATTTTGCCATAACTGAACTCTATGGTTGTCCAGCGCCTCTTCATTGCCCGGCATAAATCCCGTAGGATAAAACGGGCGGTATCGCTAGGAATTTCACCTCTGGATTGGACACTGGGATGGACAGTCATGGTTGTCCATTCTCGCCTATTGCCAGAACTCGATCGTAGGATCATGTCTTTTGTTGGAAAGACGCCAGAAGTCGTTGATGGTAAAGTGTTATCTAATGCTGGAAAGAGTAAACCTCTTGTTGATGTGCTGGAAGGATGAACACGGATGGGATCCCTGGGAGGTGCGACGCTGGGAATGGGAAAGTCAGAATCTCCCGTAGCACTGTCCGCATATTCATCTTTTGGTGGTATGTGGTCACTCTCTGGTAGATTGAGCTTGCGGTGCCTGAACTCCTTGGTTGACCTGCGCCTCCCCATTGGCCGGCATAGATCCCGTAGGTGAGCACGGATGTCATCCCTGGGAGGTGGGACGCTGGGAATGGGAAGGTCAGTCTCTTCCATAGCACTGTCCACACTTTCACTTGTTGATGGGAAGATGTTAATGTTCCTGAGCCGCTTGTTTCGCTCGCTCCTCCTCATTTCCCGGAGTAAATCCGTTATGTGAGCACGGACGTCATTGCTAGGAGGTGTGAGGATGGGAGTACGAAAGTCAGCCTGGTCCATAGTGATGTCTGTTGTTAGATCGATGTCAATCGTCGGTGGGTTGATGTTGCTTTTCGTTGGTTGGATCCATTGGTGAAATGGCTTGAAATATTTTAGGAACATTACCAGCAGCAAGATGATAAGTCCCAACAAGCATTCTGATTGGTGCTCAGCAACAGTATTTATAAGCATGGGTAGCACTGTGTTCCCTAAGGCCGCCCACCCATTGGACCAGACTGACTGGAGCTCAGCAACCATCCATTGGTAGCAGTCAGTGGCATTTATAAGCATGGGTAGCACTGTGTTCCCTAAGGCCGCCCACCCATTGGACCAGACTGACTGGAGCCCAGCAACCATCCATTGGTAGCAGTCAGTGGCATTTATAAGCATGGGTGGGATTCTGTTCCCTAAGGCTGCCCACCCATTGGACCAGACTGACTGGAGCCCAGCAAACATCCATTGGTAGCAGTCAGTGGCATTTATAAGCATGGGTGGGGCTGTGTTCTCTGAGGTTGGCCCCTCGCTGTACCAGACATCGAGTAGTTGATAAAAGAATTCAATCAGCTCCAGGAACATCAAATATTGTTCTAATATTGTGGCCAGATGATTCCTGCGCAGGATGTACCTCAGAATGAGAACACTTATCAGGACTGTCCCCTTATACCAGAATGGAATGGTGGCCAGTAGTGAAAACCAACTGATGGGTCCTGGGGACTCATTTTCCAATTCTCTGACCTTTTCCTGCTCCAGTTCTTCCATCATCTTCATGGTCCTCCCCTCCTCCATGCGTATATCTGGGGAGTCTTTGATGAAATATCGGTGTTCCTCCATCATCTTCATGCTCCCCCCCTCCATGCGGATATCTGGGGAGTCTTTGATGAAATTTCTTTGTTCCTCCATAATCTTCATATCATTGTCCTTGTCCATGCCGGTCTTTGTGGAGTCTTTGATGTCCTTCCTTTGTACTCCCCAAGGGAGCAACAGGATAACAATCGCGGCAAAGATTCTGCACATTTTTGTTTTTTTTTTTTTAGAAAAAAAACAGGAGCTCTGTAAGGAAGCAGCTGTCTCTGGTGAGAGAAAACAGCAACTGAGGACTCACAGTGAGGGAGGTCATGTGACCACAGTGAGGGGGGCGGGGTTTATGTGTGACCAATCAGCAGCCTCTGTTCAGCCTGCTTTACTCTGATTGGCTCATCTGGGATCCAGTCTGTTTACAGTGCAAAGTCACAGTGAGGGGGGCGGAGTTTATGTGTGACCAATCAGCAGCCTCTGTTCAGCCTGCTTTACTCTGATTGGCTCATCTGGGATCCAGCTCAGGTGGCTTTGGATTGGATGTTGGGATGTAGAGCAGATCTGGATTGGATCCTATTATATAACATTGATACCATTTCCCTGTATTTATAATATAGACGCCTCTGTTTATATTCATACAATGTTATTATAATGTCATTTTATTTATTTTACTGTATTAATAGGATTGTAATGATTGATATGAATTGTAATATAAACAATAATGGGTGTAATATTAATAATCCCAATAATTATAATACAATAAAGCTGTTCTGTGTATTTGGATGACAGAAATCTCCTGGCCATTCTCTGTGCTGACATTTCCCTGATGTAATGCACACAGGAGCCGCTAGAGGGCAGCAACACTCAGCTCCTCCTGTAGTGTCCCATCACCATAGATTTCCTCCTGGAAGACCCATCACCATGGAGACCAGGCAGGAAGTGATCGGTGTTTTCATGGTGTCTGGAGGGGAAGTTGGGGAAGCTGCGCCCCGGGGTGGCCGGGAAGGGGAAGTGCTGAGGGAAGGGAGACACTGGGGGAAGGGAGACACTGGGGGGGGGGGGGGGTCAGCCCCCATTATTATTATGGGTAATAAGATGTGTAATCATATATAATGTTATAGTGATACATCGTCATAACTCCTCTGATAGTCACACTTATTGTTATCATTAACCATCATTTCTATACCCCCCCCATCATCACTATACCCCCCCCCATCACCGCTATACCCCCCCATCATCACTATACCCCCCCATCATCGCTATACCCCTCCATCATCACTATACCCCCCCCATCATCGCTATACCCCCCCCATCATCGCTATACCCCCCCATCATCGCTATACCCCTCCATCATCACTATACCCCCCCCATCATCACTATACCCCCCCCCCATCATCACTATACCCCCCCATCATCGCTATACCCCCCCATCATCGCTATACCCCCCCACATCACCGCTATACCCCCCCCATCACCGCTATACCCCCCCCATCATCGCTATACCCCCCCATCATCGCTATACCCCCCCCATCATCGCTATACCCCCCCATCACTGCTATACCCCCCCATCATCGCTATACCCCCCCCATCATCGCTATACCCCCCCATCATCGCTATACCTCCCATCATCGCTATACCCCACCATCATCGCTATACCCCCCCCATCATCGCTGTACCCCCCCCATCACTGCTATACCCCCCACCCATCATCGCTATACTCCCCATCATCGCTATACCCCACCATCATCGCTATACCCCCCCATCACCGCTGTACACCCCCCCCCACCATCATCGCTGTACACACCCCCCCACCATCATCGCTGTACACCCCCCCATCATCGCTGTACACCCCCCACCATCATCGCTGTACACCCCCCCCCACCATGGCTGTACACCCCCCCCACCATGGCTGTACACCCCCCCCCTCCATGTTTGGGACCCCCAGTATGACCTTTACCGGGGTAATCAGGACGGATGGCGGATGCAATGCTTTACAAGCTGCTAATAAAACAATTATAAATACACATTTTTTTTACCTGCAAAACACGGCATTTATTTATTTATTTCATTGTTTTTTAAGGTGAACTTCTATTGTTGGAGAATATTTCTCTGGCTGTCAGTTTGCATTTGTATCTTCTATGCTGGGAAAAGGTTTCTTTGAGTTGTGATGATTTGGTTTGTGATTATGATGGGTCACCATTGTGAACTAACCATCCGTTTTACTCTTCTAGAAGATCAGGAAATATTCCCGGACACATTCCTTGCTGACCCCCCAACATTAATAAAAGGGGGCGTTCAGAAGAGGGCGACAGACCCCAGTGTAGGCGAAGGGATGATGGCGTGCCCCCTGTCTTCTCTGACAGCCAATGGTGAGTTCACATGGGGAATGCCCTTCATCACTGAGCTGACAACACTGTCTCTGCTGCACTGAAATCCCAAGCAGTGTTGTCAGCCCCGGCCAGTTCTTCTCTGTATTACTAATAGCGTGTTAGGAGGCCTGGATCCCAAATGGGAAAACAGATTTGATGAAGAGAGGCAGCTCTGTAATGTGGGGTATCCCTGAGGGGCCCCAGAAAAGTGTCCAAGGATGAGAGTGCCCCCGGATAATGTACGTCCAGTAAATGTTTATCAAATGTTACTTCAACTTTAAAGGATAAATGTAAAGGTGTACAACCCCCCCTCCCATCCCCCGATACCTGCTGTACAACCCCCCCTCCCATCCTCCGATACCTGCTGTACAACCCCCCCTCCCATCCCCTGATACCTGCTGTACTTACCTTTGGGGTGGGAGCTGTCAGGGCTCCCACAGGTGACCCAGTAGTCCAGGGATTCTCTGGGCAGCACTTCCTGGAAGGAGAAAGTACAGAGGGACCTGTGGGGGGGGGGGGGGGGGTACGGTGTTCATACACCCTCTGCACTGCATTTGTATTGTGGAGCTCACGGTGAGCTGACTATCTTCTACCCCCTCTGCTATGATATGCCCCCCCCCCCATGTATGTATGGTGGCATCAGTCTTGGGCAAGCGCCTGGTGCTGAAATCAGCGCCATCCATCAACTCTCATCCATTCTTCAAAACATCACGGTCAGACAGCGGTGGGGGGGGGATAGAGGGGCGTGCTGTCAACCACGCTAGCCCCCAGTCTACAGCACATGTAATACATACATGCACTCTGTCACCTAGAGCTCAGGATGAAATACACATTATAGATTCTCCTTTGAAGCTGGACTCCAGGTATGAAAAGAACATCAATGAATCCTCATAATCTCCTGTACAGCAGAGCTCAGGCTGGGAGATGGAGGAGCATCAGAGAGAACCAATAGGAATAGATAGAATTTGTGGTGGTTTTTGCCCATGTGATTGGTTCTGGCCTCTTTCACATAACCGTTCCAATCAGGTCCACCTGTCAGTTTTTGGATTTGGCTAAACAGGCCAGACTTCCCTCCCCACCTCCATCAATGAGACTTCCCTCCCCACCTCCATCAATGAGACTTCCCTCCCCACCTCCATCAATGAGACTTTCCTCCTCACATCCACCAATGAGACTTCCCTCCCCACCTCCATCAATGAGACTTTCCTCCTCACATCCACCAATGAGCCCCCACTGGGTTGTTTTCTTTTTGTGCTAAAAAGATTGGGGAAAAAAAACCAAACCGTTTTCTTTGTTCTGTTATACAATTTTGCACATTCTCCTCCAGGTTGCTGATGCCTCTCCAGTCGCCGTCATCTCGTCCAGCGTGCCCGCCAGTACTGGGGTGCACTTACCTGCGGGCGCCGTAGTTACTTTGGCTCCGCCCCCAGACATCATCGGGATGAAGGACAGCGGAGGAGATGTAAGTCCCTGATTTCAGTCTTCTGCTTCATTCTGCCTCAAGTATTCAGGGAAAGGGAAAAGCTGTCACTTTGTAACAGGTTCTCTTTCTAGCCCCGCCTCCTCTGCGGCTCTTTTTGTATAAACGTTTGGTTAGGAAGGGAAGGATTACCATACACTTACAGATCTAAAGCCAGCGAGTTATAGAGGAAATAATGCAGCATGCAGACCTTTTACTAAAGCGCAACTCCACCAAAAAGGGGAAATTCCGCTTTAACCACTTGCCTACCGGGCACTTATACCCCTTCCTTACCAGGCCAATTTTCAGCTTTCAGCGCTCTCACACTTTGAATGACAATTACTCAGTCATGCAACACATATAAAATTTTCGTCCTTTTTTTCACACAAATAGAGCATTATTTTGGTGGTATTTACTCACCACTGGGTTTTTTATTTTTGCACTATAAATGAAAAAAGACCGAAAATTTGAAAAAAAATGCGTTTTTCTTAGTATTTGTTATAAAATTTTTCAAATAAGTAATTTTTCTTCATATATCTTCACCAAAATTTATACTACTACATTTGTTTGGTAAAAATAACACAAATCAGTGCATATTATTTGGTCTGTGTGAAAGCTAGAAAGTCTACAAGCTATGGTACCAATCATTGAAAATTGATCACACCTGATGTACCGATGCCCTATCTCATTTCTTGAGGCCCTAACAAGCCAGAACAGTACAAATACCCCATAAATGACCCCTTTTTGGAAAGTAGACATTCCAAAGTATTCAGTAAGAGGCATGGTGAGTTTTTTAAAGCTGTAGTTTTTTCCAAAAATTCTTTGGAAAATTAAATTTTATTTATTTTTTTTTTTCCCAAAAGATTGGCATATTAACAAGTTATTTCTCACACACAGCACAGGTATACTTGCAACTACACCCCAAAATATTTTCTGCTGCTTCTCCTGAATATAATGATACCAAATGTGTTAGACTTTTGAACATCCTGACCACATAGAGAGGCCCAACATGCAAGGAGCATCAACAAGTGTTCTAGGGACATAAATTACACATCTAACATCTTGACTACGTATTACAATTTTGAAGGCCTTAAAGCACCAGGACAATGGAATTACCCACAAAATGACTCCATTTTGAGAAGCAAACACCCCAACCTATAATCCATGAGGCATAATGAGTCTTTTGAACATGTCGTTTATTTCCAAAAGTTTTCGGAATATGCGGGAAGAAAATGAAAATATATTTTTTTTACACAAAGTTGTCGATTTATAAGATATTTCTAAAGCATAGCATGTAAATACCACAAAATACACTCCAAAATACATTTTGCTACTCCTCCTGAATATAACGATACCAAATGTGTGAGACTTTTCCGCAGCCTCACCACATAGAGAGGCCCAACATGCAAGGAGCACCATCAGGTGTTCTAGGGACATAAATTGCACATTTAACATCTTGACTACCTATTACACTTTTGAAGACCTTAAAGCACCAGGACAATTGAATTACCCACAAAATGACTCCATTTTGAGAAGCAAACACCCCAACCTAACTTCCATGAGGCATAATGAGTCTTTTGAACATGTTGTTTATTTCCAAATGTTTTTGGAATATGCGGGAAGAAAATGAAAACTTATTTTTTTTTCCACAAAGTTATCCATTTATAAGATATTTCTAACACATAACATGTAAATACCACAAAATACACCCCAAAATACATTCTACTACTCCTCCTGAATATAACGATACCAAATATGTGAGACTTTTCCGCAGCCTCACCACATAGAGAGGCCCAACATGCAAGGAGCACCATCAGGTGTTCTAGGGACATAATTTACACATCTAGTATCTTGACTACCTATTACACTTTTGAAGGTCTTGAAGCACCAGGACAACTGAATTACCCACAAAATGACCACATTTTGAGAAGCAAACACCCCAACGTATATTCCGTGAGGCATAATGAGTCGTTTGAACATGTCAATTATTACCCAAAGTTTTCAGAATATGCGGGAAGAAAATGAAAACATATTTTTTTTTACAGAAAGTTGTCCATTTATAAAATATTTCTAACACACAGCACGTAAATACCAAAAAAAAAACCCCAAAATACATTCTGCTACCTCTCCTGAGTATGGCAATAGCAAATGTGTGAGACTTTTCTACAGCCTGGCCATATACAGAGGCCCAACATCCAAGTAGCATCTTTAGGCGTTCTAAGGGCAAAAATTACACATCTAATTTCTTGACAACCTAAAACACTTTTGATGGTTTTGGAGGACCAGGACAAAGGAAGCACCCACAAAATGACCCAGTTTTGGAAAGCAAACACTCCAACGTATTTTTTAGGAGGCATAATGAGTCTTTTGAACATGTCGTTTTTTTCCACAAGTTTTCAGAAAATGTGGAAAAAAAATTAAAACTTTATTTTTTTACACAAAGTTGTCGATTTATAAGATATTTCTAACACATAACATGTAAATACCACAAAATACACCCCAAAATACATTCTGCTACTCCTCCTGAGTATGGTAATACCACATGTGTGAGACTTTTCTACAGCCTGACCACATAGAGAGGCCCAACATGCAAGGAGCACCATCAGGTGTTCTAGGGACATAAATTACACATCTAATATCTTGACTACCTATTACAATTTTGAAGGCCCTGAAGCACCAGGACAATGGAATTACCCACAAAATGACCCCATTTTGAGAAGTAAACACCCCAACATATATTCTATGAGGCATAATGAGTCTTTTGAACGTGTCATTTTTTTCCACAAGCTTTCGGACTATGTAAAAAGAAAATGAAAACGTTTTTTTTTACACAACGTTGTTCATTTATAAGATATTTCTAACACATAGCATGTAAATACCACAAAATATACCCCAAAATACATTCTGCTATTCCTCCTGAGTATGGCAATACCACATATGTGACACTTTATAACAGCCTGGCCACATACAGAGGCCCAACATCAAGGTAGGTGTTCTAGGGACATAAATTACACATCTAATTTCCAGACAACCTATCATTTTTGAAGGCCCTTCATATTTCTAACACATAGCATGTACATACCAAGAATTACACCCCAAAATACATTTGAGAAAATGGTAAGCAAAAGATTACCTGTGGTTTTAGTAGTGCAGTTGTCCACAGAGGAGAGCATTGATCCAGGCAGCAGGCAGGGATGTGGTCAGCTACATCAAAAGCAATTGTCCAGGCAGCAGACAGGATTATTGTCCATTGTCAGTACAGGAAGCAGGCAGATATATCATCAGAGCAGCCAAACCATTGGTCCAGGCAGCAGGCAGAGATGTGGTCAGCAGCCAAAGGATTGTCAAGGCAGAGACACGGCATAGCCAAAATATCAGTCCCGGTAGTAGGCAGGAACATGGTCCATGGTACAGGTAGCAGGCAGAGGCGTGGTCAGTTCATGTGTCAGGCAGCGGCATGTTGGCAATAAGTTGGCAGCAGGCAGAAATATCAGGTTTAGGGCCCCGTCAGCTAAGACAGGGGTAGAGGCTTCGTCCCACCCATCTCTTCGAAGCCTCCGGACTAACAGACCCTTTTTTGGGAATTATAAAACCCAGAGAAAACCAAAAACTTAGTTTTCTCCACTCCGAAAAACTATTCTGAAGCCCCTCACATATGTGAGACCCCTGTATTATTTTGAATCATAATACTACAAAGCAGGGCAGAAGATCAGTCCAAGCGGCGGGGCAAAAAACGTGGTCAATTAACAAGCCGAGGTCAGTTCTGATGGAAAGCAGAGGCATCGTCAATAAACAGGCCAGGGTCATTTCCAGAGCAGGCAGAGATATGGTCAGTTTAGGCGGCAGGCAGAGGCGTGGTCGAATAACAGGCCAGGGTCAGTTCCAGAACAGGCAGAGGTATGGTCAGTTTAGGCAGCAGGCAGTGGCGTTGTCAAATAACAAGCTAGGGTCATTTCAGGAGCAGGCAGAGGCATGAGGAGTGAATGGCAGGAAATTCATAATTACGTTTACCATACTTCACTAATATTTTACAGAAGTATGGTAACGGCGGAAACAGTAACCTATGCAGAGGCCTGGTTGGGAAGGACACTGAGGACAATAAATGCTGGTGTCTCGTCTAACTCCTCTTCTGGAGCACACCCGACATTTTTTTTGACGTCTTTGACCTCCTTCTCTGCGAGGGACTTTTTCAGGAAAATGCTGTTCCTGGAGTCTACTCACTACATCTGAGTGAACACTTTCTGGTGGGCCTCCAGGGTACAAAAGGGCAGTGACAATTTCTTCCTGATACCAAAGAAAGGGCATGGGTGTCTCGGTGGATTTCCGGTAGATTATATATGTGTTATAAACGGCCAAATTAAAAAAATAAATGGAGACTTTTTTATACCAATGGCGGGTTCTTCTTACAGCAAGGTAGGGCTGGATCATCTGATCATTGAAGTCAACTCCCCCCATGAATAAATTATAATCATGGACACATTCTGGTTTTTGGAATGCGCCATTTTTTCTGGTGATTTGCACGTGGTTGTCATTATGAATTGATGAGAGCATGTAGATGTCTCGTTTGTCCCTCCACTTCAAAGCCAATATCTCTTCGTTCCGCAAAGTCACTGACTCCCCTCTCTGTAGTCTTGTGTTCACCAGCCTTTGCGGGAATCCCTTCCTATTCGATCTCACGGTGCCACATGCTAGTGTTCTCCTTCGGTGAAGATTGCGGAAAAGGGGTAAGCTGGTGTAAAAGTTATCAACATAGAGATGATAACCCTTTTCAAAGAGTGGAAACACAAGCTCCCAAACAACTTTTCCACATGCTCCAATATAATCTGGGCATTCAGGGGGATGCAGTTGGCTGTCCTTTCCTTCGTACACGAGGAAGGCGTACACGTACCCCGTGGCTCTGTCGCATAACTTATAAAGTTTAATCCCATATCGGGCCCTTTTGCTGGGGATAAACTGCTTGAAACTCAGCCTGCCACTGAAGGGGACAAGTGACTCATCCACGCAGATGTGTTTTTCTGGGACAAATAATTGGGCAAATTTATCAGAGAAGAAATTAAGGAGTGGCCGAATTTTATATAGTTTATCATATTCTGGGTCATTTTGAGGAAGGCACTGGGTGTTATCATTGTAATGCAGGAACCTCATGATCATTTGATATCTTGTTCTGGACATGACTGATGAGAAAACTGGCATGTGATAGATTGGGCGGGTAGACCAGTAGGAGTGTAATTGATTTTTTTTTGTGAGTCCCATATTAAATGTGAGGCCCAAAAATGTTTTAAATTCCTCCACTGTCAACTGCTTCCATTCATACGGACGGGCATAACATGAATCTGGGTTTGTAGCTATGAACTTTTGGGCATAGAGGTTGCACTGGTCCACAATTAAATTTAGAAAGTCATTGGTAAAAATTAAATTAAAAAAATCAATAGGGGCAAAATTTTCTGTGTTTACCTGGACTCCTGGCTGGGCAGTAAAAGGGGGGATGTTAGCTGCTCCAGAGTTAGAGGGAAGCCATAGGGGGTTTTGAAGGGCATATGGAAGAGTGGCATGGGTCCTAACCCTTTGGGGCTGAGGTAACACCTGACTAGGACCTGGTCTTTCTTGACGTCCTCCATTTCTTGTGGAAGCCACTGCTCTGCTAGTGGATGCTACCGCGCTACTTTTGGTAGCCTGCTCCTCACCAGAACGCCTTCGTTTGATGGGCACAATTTCCTCCTCCTCCGATGATGATTCTGTAACAGATCCACTGCTTAAAACGGGCTCATACTCCAAATCAGAACCACGCTCATAATCCAAATCAGAATCATGCTCTGAGAGCTCCCCGCTGCTCTCGTCGGTCATGGATAAAATTTGGTACGCCTCCTCGCAAGAAAATAATTTTTTGGACATACTGGGACAGTTGAGGCTGCACTGATGGGTGCTGATGAGGCTGCACTTGTGGGTGCTGATGGGGGTACACTGCTAGGTCCTGATGAGGGTGCGCTGATGGGGATGCACTGATGAGAGTGCACTGACGGGTGCTGATGAGGCTGCACTTGTTGGTGATTATAGGGGTGCACTGCTGAGCACTGATGAGGGTGCGCTGTTGGGGGTGCACTGATGGGTGCTGCTGATGAGGCTGCACTAATGGACACTGATGAGGTTGCACTGCTGTGCAATAATGGGCTGCACTGATAAACTGCCACTGATGTGCTCTGATGGGTGCTAATGAGGATCCACTGATAGGGTGGTACTGATGTGTATGAATAAGTGGCACTGATGTACACTGATAAGCTGCAGTGATGAAGCAGCACTGGTGGACACTGATGAGCACCGATAAGTTGCAGTGATGAGACAGCACTGATGAGCACTGATAAGCTGCAGTGATGAAGCAGCACTGGTGGACACTGATGAGCCCTCACTAATGGGCACTGATGAGCACTTGCTGATGGGCACTGATGTGCACAGATCGGCACTGATGAGCACCGATATGCACAGTTGAGCACTGATGGGCACTCACTGGTGGGCACTGATGAGCACAGATGGGTACTGACAGGCACCGATGAGCAGATGGGCACTGATGTGCACTCACTGGTGGACACTGATGAGGACAGATGGGCACTCACTGGTGGGCACTGATGAGCACTGACAGGCACCGATGAGCACTGATGTGCACTCACTGGCGGGTACTGATGAGCACAGATGGGCACTCACTGGTGGGCACTGACATGCACAGATGGGCACCGACGGGCACCGATGAGCACAGATAAGCACTGACGGGCACAGATGAGTACTCACTGGTGGGCACCGAGGAGCACAGATGAGCACTGATGGGCACTGATATACACACTGGCAGGCACAGATGAGCACAGATGGGCATTCACTGGTGGGCACTGATGAGCACAGATGGGCACTGACAGGCACCGAGGAGCACTGATGGGCACTGATGTGCACTCACTGGCGGGTACTGATGAGGACAGATGGGCACTCACTGGTGGGCACTGACATGCACAGATGGGCACTGACGGGCACAGGCACTGATATACACACTGGCAGGCACTGATGAGTACAGATGGGCACTGTAGATCACAGATGGGCACTGTAGATCACAGATGGGCACTGATGAGCAAAGATGGGCACTGTAGATCGCAAATGGTCACTGTAGAGCACAGGGCACTGTAGAGCACTGATGGGCACTGTAGATCACAGGTGGGCACTGTAGAGCACTGATGGGCACTGTTGATCACAGGTGGGCACTGTTGATCACAGGTGGGCACTGTAGAGCACTGATGGGCACTGTAGATCACAGGCGGGCACTGTAGAGCACTGATGGGCACTGTATAGCACTGGTGGGCACTGTATAGCACTGATGGGCACTGTAAAGCACAGGTGGGCACTGTAGATCACAAACAGGGCACTGTAGATCACAGATAGGGCACTGTAGATCACAGACAGGGCACTGTAGATCACAGACAGGGCAGTGTAGATCACAGATAGGGCACTGTAGATCACAGACAGGGCACTGTAGATCACAGACAGGGCACTGTAGATCACAGACAGGGCAGTGTAGATCACAGATAGGGCAGTGTAGATCACAGATAGGGCACTGTAGATCACAGACAGGGCACTGTAGATCACACTCACAGCTGTAAGAACTGATTCTCTCTCCTTTCCTCACACTCGGTATTGGTGTGAGGAAAGGAGAGAGAAAACCCAGCCATGACCCTGCTGTGTTTACATTTGTGATCGCTCTGTCCAATGAAGAGCGACCACAAATGTAATCAGCAGCTGTAAGTGGCTGTTCACCCCCCTCTTCCTAATGTGCTGTGTCCGAGGGACACAGCCGTCACTGACAGTACCCGATGCGCGCCGCCGGGGGCGCGCGAGAAGCGCGATCACGGGAGGACGTCATATGACGCCCACCCAGAACTGGCCGGCCGCGGTGCAGCCGACATTCGGCTATGCGCGGTCGGCAAGAAGTTAAAGTGACATCAACCACTTGCCTACCGGGCACTTTTACCCCCTTCCTGCCCAGGCCAGATGTCACACTTTGAATAACAATCGCACGGTCATGCAACATTGCATCCAAACTAAATTTATATCTTTTTTTTTGACAAATAGAGCTTTTTTTTGCTATTTAATCATCACTGGGGGGGGGGGGGGAAGGGGGGTTATTTTGTGCTAAACAAAAGAAAGACCAGACATTATGAAAAAAATATATATTTTCTCTAAAGTTTTGTAAATAGGTGATGTTTCTCCTTCAATGATGTGTGCAGATGAGGCTGCACTGATGGGCACTGAGAGCCAGCACTGATGGGCATTGATTGGTGGGACTGATGGGCACTGACAGCCAGCACTGAGAAGGCACTGATAGTCAGCACTGATGGGTATTGATCAGGAGGCACTGTTGAGGCTGCACCAATATGCAGAACTGATAGACGGCACTGCTGGGCACTGATGGGCACAGACAAGCGGCCCTGATGGGCATTTATTGGAGGGACTGATGGGTACTGACATCCAGCACTGAGGAGACACTGATACTCAGCACTGATGGGTATTGATGAGGAGGCCGTGTTGAGGCTACACCAATATGATGCACTGATGGGACCTTAAATTCAACACTTATAAGCACTGATAGCGTGCACTGATGGCACCGATACAAAGCACTGATGGGGCTACACTGATAAGTGCCCTGATGATCAGTGTATTTGTCCCCTCTGAGAAATGCCGCTTCCCAGCTCTCCTCTCCTCATGTGCTGTGAGCGGGAGGAGAGGACTGCCGATATCCAGCATTTCTGATTTACACTGATCGGCTGTGATTGGGCACAGCTGACCACATGGTAAAAGGCTGCTCTGATTGGCCCTTTTCTTGGACATATGATCAGCTGTGGCTGAAGGAGACAGGGATCAAAGAATTCTATGTTTTATTGTATTTGCTTCTCACCTACAAATAAAAAAAAATATTTTTTCCATTTCTAATCCTATTATTGCCATTATTATTCGGATAATTATCATTATAAATATTTTTTCTATTATTAATATTATCACGTCAATACTAAGGAGGCGAAGCAGCCATCTTGGATATTGCGTTGGCTGGGAATCGAACCCAGGTCAGCTGCTTGGAAAGCGGCTATGCTAACCACTACACCACCAACACGAGGTTGCATGTTTTTAGAATGTGGGAGAAAACCGGAGTACCCGGAGGAAACCCACGCAGGCACAGGGAGAACATGCAAACTCCATGCAGATAGGGTCCTGGTCAGGATTTCAACCAAGGACCCCAGTGCTGCAAGGCTAACCAATAAGCCTCTGTGCTGCCCATATTTTGGCCTCTGATGTATAAGGCCCGCCCCCGCGGAGCGGGGTAAATCAGTGATGTCCAGTAGAGATTAGAGATGATGTCTTCAGCTGTACATTATTGGGTGGACGGGTTCGGGGATGTCGTCCATCTTATTTCCCACATGAGTGTCCTGTCTGTGAACATGAGGAGAACTCTTTGTGTGAGATGTTGGTCTGTGGAGCGGCCATGTGAAGAACGCTTCGTGCTCATGTCTTCTGATGGTGAAGGTCTCCTCTGTGCCCCCAACCTGACCCTTAGACAACCTCATATAGGACGTCGCTGGTAGTCAGAGTTCTCATTGGCCCCAGCAGAAAAGGCCTCAAGCTGGGATGACGACTCCTCCCACTTCTGAAGCCAAGAAGCGTTCCTGACATTTCTCTGAGACTTCAACCTCCAAGGCCAGACTTAAGCCAGGGGCCCAGTTCAGTCACAAGTCTGGGGCCCCTAATCCCCAAACCTACAGACAAGTTCAATTAAAAGTCCTAAAGGTAAGCCGCTATTTCCCAACGTGGGGGGACATCCCAATATAGAGAGAACATTGTATATACAGATATGATGGGGGAGGGGTGACACCCCAATATAGAGAGAACATTGTATATACAGATATGATGGGGGAGGGGTGACACCCCAATATAGAGAGAACATTGTATATACAGATATGATGGGGGAGGGGTGACACCCCAATATAGAGAGAACATTGTATATACAGATATGATGGGGGAGGGGTGACACCCCAATATAGAGAGAACATTGTATATACAGATATGATGGGGGAGGGGTGACACCCCAATATAGAGAGAACATTGTATATACAGATATGATGGGGGAGGGGAGACACCCCAATATAGAGAGAACATTGTATATACAGATATGATGGGGGAGGGGTGACACCCCAATATAGAGAGAACATTGTATATACAGATATGATGGGGGAGGGGTGACACCCCAATATAGAGAGAACATTGTATATACAGATATGATGGGGGAGGGGTGACACCCCAATATAGAGAGAACATTGTATATACAGATATAATGGGGGGGGGGTGACACCCCAATATAGAGAGAACATTGTATATACAGATATGATGGGGGAGGGGTGACACCCCAATATAGAGAGAACATTGTATATACAGATATGATGGGGGAGGGGTGACACCCCAATATAGAGAGAACATTGTATATACAGATATGATGGGGGAGGGGTGACACCCCAATATAGAGAGAACATTGTATATACAGATATGATGGGGGAGGGGTGACACCCCAATATAGAGAGAACATTGTATATACAGATATGATGGGGGAGGGGTGACACCCCAATATAGAGAGAACATTGTATATACAGATATGATGGGGGAGGGGTGACACCCCAATATAGAGAGAACATTGTATATACAGATATGATGGGGGAGGGGTGACACCCCAATATAGAGAGAACATTGTATATACAGATATGATGGGGGAGGGGTGACACCCCAATATAGAGAGAACATTGTATATACAGATATGATGGGGGAGGGGTTATACCCCAATATAGAGAGAACATTGTATATACAGATATGATGGGGGAGGGGTGACACCCCAATATAGAGAGAACATTGTATATATGTCTTCTGATGGTGGACGTCTCTTTGGTGCCTTCAGCCAGGTGCGATGTAACACACACGTCATCCCGCAATTCTCATGCGTCTTGCCATGCGACAATTGCAGCAACATCACACTGCATTCGGGGCGCCATGTTGATGGTGAACGTCTCTTTGGTGCCTCTTCAGACATCTCCATAGAGGACGTCACTGGCAGGAAGGGTTCTCATTGGCCCCAGCAGAAAAGGCCTCCAGCTGGAAAGACTCCTCCCACTTCGGAAGCCAATCAGAGTTCCTTTCTTTTCTCCCAAGCTTCATCCTCCAAGACCAGACCTAAGCCAGGGGCCCAGTTCAGTCACAATCCTGGGGCCCCTAATCCCTAAACCTTCAGACAAGCCCTATAAAACCTCCTGAAGGGAAGCCCCCATTTCCTAAAGTGGGGGGACGTCTGTTGGCCTTTGGGGTCACCTGGTCAGCAGACATCTCAGAAGCTCAGGTAAGAGACGTGGTGTCCAGGGGCTACAGACTAGAGGTCATCTCCCTGCCCCCACCCCGCTTCGTGTTGTCCAACCTGCCGGTGTCCCCGCAGGGACTGGCGGTCCTCCATGCTGCTCCTGCAGATCTGCTGACCCAAGGAGATCTCCCCATTGGACCAACAGCAGAAAGGTTTCCGGGTTTTTACTCCAACCGTTTCCTTGTTCTAAAGCCTCAAGGAGGACATAGGCTGCATTCACTGGGGGGATTAGGGGGCATACAGGGGATTCCTGGGGCTGGGATCACTGTGAACAGTGGGGGATGGGAAGTCTGTACAAAGCAATGACAGGCTGAGCCGGGACCATTCCCATGTATCCGCACATCCATCGGTCATCTGTGGTCAGGGAAGGATGAGCGATCCTGGCCCTAACCGTAGATGACCGATGGATGTGCGGATACATGGGAATGGTCCCGGCTCAGCCTGTCATTGCTTTGTACAGACTTCCCATCCCCCACTGTTCACAGTGATCCCATCCGCAGGAATCCCCTGTATGCCCCTAATCCCCCCAGTGAATGCAGCCTATGTCCTCCTTGAGCTCGGGTTCACACCAATGCGGTGCGGGAAACGCTGCGAATCCTGTACGTTTCCCGCACCGCATTGCAATCGCATCACGTTCATGCGATCTGGTGCGGGAGTCAGTAATAAATTATTGACACCCGAAACAGATGGCAAGACGCGATGTGATTGCCAGAAATCACATGACATGGGTGAGAAGACCCATACCATGTGATTCAGGTGCGGATCTAAAGACAGTCCTGCACCTTTGTGGTGCGGATGCGATGTGATTTGAGCCATAGGAAGTGTATGGCCCAAATCGCAGCGCACAGACATGTGCATGGAATGCGCAGAGGAATGCGGTGTGATTCCTGTGCAGACTCCATGCAGTGTCCCGCACCACATAGTGTGAACCGGCTGGGAGGCTTTAGAACAGGGAAAAGGTTGGAGTAAGGCCCCGGTCACAGGGGGCGTACTAATCCGTACAGCCGTGGGGGCCGTGTTTACTTGGGGGATGTACCGGTGTTCATGCATCCCTGTGCAGGCAGGTTCATTGATGTCAGTTGGGATGCAGCGGCTGCATGGATACAGACACTGCTCCCAATGTAACATCTGTGTGGGTGAACAGCTGTGAACACAGATAGTGTGCGTTCAGGGCCATGCATCCATACGGATGTCAGATTGGGATCAGCATCTGTGTCCATGTTACCACTACGTCCCAACTGACATCAATGGAACTGCCTGCACAGGGGTGCATGAACACCGGGACATCCCCTGCAAATAAACACGGCCCCCCACGGCGGTACACGTTGGTATGTCCCCTGTGAATGTGGCCTAAAAACCGGGAACTATTCTGCTGTTGGTACAATGGGGAGATCTCCTAGGGTCAGCAGATCTGCAGGAGCAGCATGGAGGAGCGCTAGTCCCTGCGGGGACACCGGCAGGTTGGACAACACGAAGCGGGGTGGGGGCAGGGAGATGACCTCTAGCCTGTAGCCCCTGGACACCACGTCTCTTACCTGAGCTTCTGAGATGTCTGCTGACCAGGTGACCCCAAAGGCCAACAGACGTCCCCCCACTTTAGAAAGTAGGGAAATCCCTTCAGGAGGTTTAATAGGACTAGTCTGCAGGTTTGGGGATTAGGGGCCCCAGGATTGTGACTGAACTGGGCCCCTGGCTTAGGTCTGCTCTTGGAGGATGAAGCTTGGGAGAAAAGAAAGAAACTCTGATTGGCTTCAGAAGTAGGAGGAGTCTTTCCAGCTTGAGGCCTTTTCTGCTGGGACCAATGAGAACCCTTCCTGCCAGTGACGTCCTTTATGGAGATGTCTGAAGAGGCACCAAAGAGACGTTCATCATCAACATGGCGCCCCGAATGCAGTGTGATGTTGCTGCAATTGTCGCATGGCAAGACGCATGAGAATTGCGGGATGACGTGTGTGTTACATCGCACCTGGCTGAAGGCACCAAAGAGACGTCCACCATCAGAAGACATATATACAATGTTCTCTCTATATTGGGGTGTCACCCCTCCCCCATCATATCTGTATATACAATGTTCTCTCTATATTGGGGTGTCACCCCTCCCCCATCATATCTGTATATACAATGTTCTCTCTATATTGGGGTGTCACCCCTCCCCCATCATATCTGTATATACAATGTTCTCTCTATATTGGGGTGTCACCCTCCCCCATCATATCTGTATATACAATGTTCTCTCTATATTGGGGTGTCACCCCTCCCCCATCATATCTGTATATACAATGTTCTCTCTATATTGGGGTGTCACCCCTCCCCCATCATATCTGTATATGCAATGTTCTCTCTATATTGGGGTGTCCCCCCCATCATATCTGTATATACAATGTTCTCTCTATATTGGGGTGTCACCCCTCCCCCATCATATCTGTATATACAATGTTCTCTCTATATTGGGGTGTCACCCCTCCCCCATCATATCTGTATATACAATGTTCTCTCTATATTGGGGTGTCACCCCTCCCCCATCATATCTGTATATCCAATGTTCTCTCTATATTGGGGTGTCACCCCTCCCCCATCATATCTGTATATGCAATGTTCTCTCTATATTGGGGTGTCCCCCCCATCATATCTGTATATACAATGTTCTCTCTATATTGGGGTGTCACCCCTCCCATCATATCTGTATATACAATGTTCTCTCTATATTGGGGTGTCACCCCCCCCCCCATCATATCTGTATATACAATGTTCTCTCTATATTGGGGTGTCACCCCTCCCCCATCATATCTGTATATACAATGTTCTCTCTATATTGGGGTGTCACCCCTCCCATCATATCTGTATATACAATGTTCTCTCTATATTGGGGTGTCACCCCTCCCCCATCATATCTGTATATACAATGTTCTCTCTATATTGGGGTGTCACCCCTCCCATCATATCTGTATATACAATGTTCTCTCTATATTGGGGTGTCACCCCTCCCCCATCATATCTGTGTATATAATGTTCTCTCTATATTGGGGTGTCACCCCTCCCCCATCATATCTGTATATACAATGTTCTCTCTATATTGGGGTGTCTCCCCTCCCCCATCATATCTGTGTATACAATGTTCTCTCTATATTGGGGTGTCACCCCTCCCCCATCATATCTGTATATACAATGTTCTCTCTATATTGGGGTGTCACCCCTCCCCCATATCTGTATATACAATGTTCTCTCTATATTGGGGTGTCACCCCTCCCCCATCATATCTGTGTATCTAATGTTCTCTCTGAGTCTTCTGGCCGGCCTCTTCGGTTGGCCCGCGCTTCTTCTTTAGCCGCAATACATTCTATAGGTGTCAGACACCACCTGACGGTATCTCTAGCGGCCCACAGTGCGGGGTTCCTCAGCACGCGGGGTCTAAGTCCCAATCTGCTTATGCACCAGGGCCCCTGATGGTGGGGATGGACTTGGAGCAGACCGAGACCAGGGCGCGACCCCTGAGTATGTCCAGCAGTGGTAGAGAGTACCGTCAGAGGTGTTGCGGGAAATAGAGCCTGACGAGAAGAGGCTGGTAGGCCTTGCAGCAGGGACTGATCCTTGCGGGATGGATGGATGGACAGTCAGCGTGACATAAGGCGTAGTCAGGCAGGCCGGGTTCAGCAACGTGCGGGCAGCGAGGTACCAGAGGAGCAGGCAGAGAATGGTCAGGGTCACGAGCCGGGTTCAGCAACGTGCGGGCAGCGAGGTACCGGAGGAGCAGGCAGGAGAGTGGTCAGGGTCACGAGCCGGGTTCAGCAACGTGCGGGCAGCGAGGTACCGGAGGAGCAGGCAGAGAATGGTCAGGGTCACGAGCCGGGTTCAGCAACGTGCGGGCAGCGAGGTACCGGAGGAGCAGGCAGAGAATGGTCAGGGTCACGAGCCGGGTTCAGCAACGTGCGGGCAGCGAGGTACCGGAGGAGCAGGCAGAGAATGGTCAGGGTCACGAGCCGGGTTCAGCAACGTGCGGGCAGCGAGGTACCGGAGGAGCAGGCAGGAGAGTGGTCAGGTCAAGCCAGGGGTCAAGCAGGAGACAACCAGCAGGGTCAGGATCAAGCAGAAGTCGGCAACAGGAAACTTCACAAATCAGATGACAGGAACAGGATAATAAGACATACCTCCTGTCCTGTTTAAATAGCGCGCCCTGCGCTGTCATTGGTGCCAGGCGCCTGTCCGCGATCGGGAGTGCGCATGCGCGGCCGTCGCCGCCGCCACGATCGCCCAGGGCCCACTGGCTAGAGCGTGTCGGTGTTCTGTGCATGCGCCACCCGGCGTATCGCGGCAGAACACCCGACCCCTGACAATAGGTGAATACGGCTGCGATATTTAGGAGGTGACACAGTCGAAGATGAAACAGTCTGCTGGACATATAACTGGATGTCTCCCGCACAAGATGACGGCGACCTGGTATGAGGTGGGATTGTTGAGATTTTTCACCTTAGGTCGCTTGTGCTTCTTCTTTCGCTGGAATAAATTGCGTGGATTAAAGCGGGTGCCATCACTAGGAGATGCACCGCTGGGATGGCCAGTCGGTTGGTCAGTCCCAGAACTAATGTCATCGCTTGGTGGTTGGATGATGTCACTGATTGATGACATGGTAGAATATCTCTTAGGAATGATGTCATGCGTTGATGGGACGGCATCATCACCCTGTGGAATGACATCACTCGTTGATGGGACGGTATCATCAACCTGTAGAATGACATCACTCAGTAATGGGACGGTATCATCGCCCTGTGGAATGACGTCACTCATTGATGAGAACATTTTGCCATAACTGAACTCTATGGTTGGCCAGCGCCTCTTCATTGCCCGGCATAAATCCCGTAGGATAAAACGGGCGGTATCGCTAGGAATTTCACCTCTGGATTGGACACTGGGATGGACAGTCATGGTTGTCCATTCTTGCCTATTGCCAGAACTCGATGGTAGGATCATGTCTTTTGTTGGAAAGACGCCAGAAGTCGTTGATGGTAAAGTGTTATCTAATGCTGGAAAGAGTAAACCTCTTGTTGATGTGCTGGAAGGATGAACACGGATGGGATCCCTGGGAGGTGCGACGCTGGGAATGGGAAAGTCAGAATCTCCCGTAGCACTGTCCGCATATTCATCTTTTGGTGGTATGTGGTCACTCTCTGGTAGATTGAGCTTGCGGTGCCTGAACTCCTTGGTTGGCCTGCGCCTCCCCATTGGCCGGCATAGATCCCGTAGGTGAGCACGGATGTCATCCCTGGGAGGTGCGACGCTGGGAATGGGAAGGTCAGTCTCTTCCATAGCACTGTCCACACTTTCACTTGTTGATGGGAAGATGTTAATGTTCCTGAGCCGCTTGTTTCGCTCGCTCCTCCTCATTTCCCGGAGTAAATCCGTTATGTGAGCACGGACGTCATTGCTAGGAGGTGTGAGGATGGGAGTACGAAAGTCAGCCTGGTCCATAGTGATGTCTGTTGTTAGATCGATGTCAATCGTCGGTGGGTTGATGTTGCTTTTCGTTGGTTGGATCCATTGGTGAAATGGCTTGAAATATTTTAGGAACATTACCAGCAGCAAGATGATAAGTCCCAACAAGCATTCTGATTGGTGCTCAGCAACAGTATTTATAAGCATGGGTAGCACTGTGTTCCCTAAGGCCGCCCACCCATTGGACCAGACTGACTGGAGCCCAGCAACCATCCATTGGTAGCAGTCAGTGGCATTTATAAGCATGGGTGGGATTCTGTTCCCTAAGGCTGCCCACCCATTGGACCAGACTGACTGGAGCCCAGCAACCATCCATTGGTAGCAGTCAGTGGCATTTATAAGCATGGGTGGGGCTGTGTTCTCTGAGGTTGGCCCCTCGCTGTACCAGACATCGAGTAGTTGATAAAAGAATTCAATCAGCTCCAGGAACATCAAATATTGTTCTAATATTGTGGCCAGATGATTCCTGCGCAGGATGTACCTCAGAATGAGAACACTTATCAGGACTGTCCCCTTATACCAGAATGGAATGGTGGCCAGTAGTGAAAACCAACTGATGGGTCCTGGGGACTCATTTTCCAATTCTCTGACCTTTTCCTGCTCCAGTTCTTCCATCATCTTCATGGTCCTCCCCTCCTCCATGCGTATATCTGGGGAGTCTTTGATGAAATATCGGTGTTCCTCCATCATCTTCATGCTCCCCCCCTCCATGCGGATATCTGGGGAGTCTTTGATGAAATTTCTTTGTTCCTCCATAATCTTCATATCATTGTCCTTGTCCATGCCGGTCTTTGTGGAGTCTTTGATGTCCTTCCTGTGTACTCCCCAAGGGAGCAACAGGATAACAATCGCGGCAAAGATTCTGCACATTTTTGTTTTTTTTTTTTTAGAAAAAAAACAGGAGCTCTGTAAGGAAGCAGCTGTCTCTGGTGAGAGAAAACAGCAACTGAGGACTCACAGTGAGGGAGGTCATGTGACCACAGTGAGGGGGGCGGGGTTTATGTGTGACCAATCAGCAGCCTCTGTTCAGCCTGCTTTACTCTGATTGGCTCATCTGGGATCCAGTCTGTTTACAGTGCAAAGTCACAGTGAGGGGGGCGGAGTTTATGTGTGACCAATCAGTAGCCTCTGTTCAGCCTGCTTTACTCTGATTGGCTCATCTGGGATCCAGTCTGTTAACAGTGCAAAGTCACAGTGAGAGGGGGGCGGGGTTTATCTGTGACCAATCAGCAGCCTGTGTTCAGCCTGCTTTACTCTGATTGGCTCATCTGGGATCCAGCCCAGGTGGCTTTGGATTGGATGTTGGGATGTAGAGCAGATCTGGATTGGATCCTATTATATAACATTGATACCATTTCCCTGTATTTATAATATAGACGCCTCTGTTTATATTCATACAATGTTATTATAATGTCATTTTATTTATTTTACTGTATTAATAGGATTGTAATGATTGATATGAATTGTAATATAAACAATAATGGGTGTAATATTAATAATCCCAATAATTATAATACAATAAAGCTGTTCTGTGTATTTGGATGACAGAAATCTCCTGGCCATTCTCTGTGCTGACATTTCCCTGATGTAATGCACACAGGAGCCGCTAGAGGGCAGCAACACTCAGCTCCTCCTGTAGTGTCCCATCACCATAGATTTCCTCCTGGAAGACCCATCACCATGGAGACCAGGCAGGAAGTGATCGGTGTTTTCATGGTGTCTGGAGGGGAAGTTGGGGAAGCTGCGCCCCGGGGTGGCCGGGAAGGAGAAGTGCTGGGGGAAGGGAGACACTGGGGGAAGGGAGACACTGGGGGGGGGGGGGGGTCAGCCCCCATTATTATTATGGGTAATAAGATGTGTAATCATATATAATGTTATAGTGATACATCGTCATAACTCCTCTGATAGTCACACTTATTGTTATCATTAACCATCATTTCTATACCCCCCCCATCATCACTATACCCCCCCCATCATCACTATACCCCCCCCCATCATCACTATACCCCCCCCCCATCATCACTATACCCCCCCATCATCACTATACCCCCCCCATCATCGCTATACCCCCCCATCATTTCTATACCCCCCCATCATCGCTATAACCCCCCCATCATCACTATACCCCCCCCATCATCACTATACCCCCCCATCATCACTATACCCCCCCATCATCGCTGTACCCCCCCCCCATCATCGCTGTACCCCCCCCCCCCATCACTGCTATACCCCCCCATCATCGCTATACCCCACCATCATCGCTATACCCCCCCATCACCGCTGTACACCCTCCCCCACCATCATCGCTGTACACCCCCCCCCACCATCATCGCTGTACACCCCCCCATCATCGCTGTACACCCCCCCATCATCGCTGTACACCCCCCCATCATCGCTGTACACCCCCCCCCACCATGGCTGTACACCCCCCCCACCATGGCTGTACCCCCCCCCCCCCATGTTTGGAACCCCCTGGATGACCTTTACCCGGGTAATCAGGACGGATGGCGGATGCAATGCTTTACAAGCTGCTAATAAAACAATTATAAATACACATTTTTTTTACCTGCAAAACACGGCATTTATTTATTTATTTCATTGTTTTTTAAGGTGAACTTCTATTGTTGGAGAATATTTCTCTGGCTGTCAGTTTGCATTTGTATCTTCTATGCTGGGAAAAGGTTTCTTTGAGTTGTGATGATTTGGTTTGTGATTATGATGGGTCACCATTGTGAACTAACCATCCGTTTTACTCTTCTAGAAGATCAGGAAATATTCCCGGACACATTCCTTGCTGACCCCCCAACATTAATAAAAGGGGGCGTTCAGAAGAGGGCGACAGATCCCAGTGTAGCCGAAGGGATGATGGCGTGCCCCCTGTCTTCTCTGACAGCCAATGGTGAGTTCACATGGGGAATGCCCTTCATCACTGAGCTGACAACACTGTCTCTGCTGCACTGAAATCCCAAGCAGTGTTGTCAGCCCCGGCCAGTTCTTCTCTGTATTACTAATAGCGTGTTAGGAGGCCTGGATCCCAAATGGGAAAACAGATTTGATGAAGAGAAGCAGCTCTGTAATGTGGGGTATCCCTGAGGGTCCCCAGAAAAGTGTCCAAGGATGAGAGTGCCCCCGATAGTGTACGTCCAGTAAATGTTTATCAAATGTTACTTCAACTTTAAAGGATAAATGTAAAGGTGTACAACCCCCCCTCCCATCCCCCGATACCTGCTGTACTTACCTTTGGGGGGGAGCTGTCAGGGCTCCCACAGGTGACCCAGTAGTCCAGGGATTCTCTGGGCAGCACTTCCTGGAAGGAGCAGATGGATTCTGATTGCTCGGCGCTGTCACAGGGAGTCTATCTGGTCCGTCTTGTGAGCGCTGCACAGAAAAGAGCGGATATTTCCAATTCCCTGACCACTGGACCTGCTGAAGAAACCCTGACAACTCAGGATGGCCAGAAGTAAGTACAGAGGCACCTGGGGGGGAGGGGGGTACGGTGTTCATACACCCTCTGCACTGCATTTGTATTGTGGAGCTCACGGTAGCTGACTATCTTCTACCAACTGTCTTGGAAATTCGCTTTAACAAATTTTCTCCTTACCGTGAGTACTCGCAGTTGGATGCGCAGAAATCCCCATAAAGCTGTGCGAATCTCGCTTACCACGACTGCAGCTAAACTACACGATTCCTGCCCATCCAGCTACTTTAGCTTCTGTTGAAATGTGGTGGTGGAGCTCCGTTACCCTAGAATGATCACACGACACTCTAAGGTTGGTGTTGCAATTCACATAAGGGCCGGTTTCAGACTCAGCCCCCGGTTTTATTACAAGCAGACACGCCCCCCACATGAATAAAGTCAATCCCCTCCCACCGAACAATGCAATGGGGAGTGCCTATACACGGGATATACATTCCGATTGGAGCATAGCCTTTCCTATTATCTATCACTGGTCCTCCCCCATGAGCCTTCTGAGGTCAGCAGACTTCCTCCCCTTCCCCCCCATGAGCCTTCTGAGGTCAGCAAACTTCCTGTCCTACTAGCTCCTATTGGTATGTAAATTCTCTGTACAAGCATCCCCTACACTAAACATCAGTCTGTACCTGGATGGGCCCGATACGATCTTTATTAAAACACATCCATGCAAGATACAGTTCAGATTGGTAATGGGTTGTAAGATATGCATAAGCCTACACGCGGAGTTCGTACCGCTTGGCGCCTTGCGTTATGAAGTCCATGTGGTACTATGCTGCTGATATGTGGATACAGGCCCGCGGTCTACTGCCAGCGGCATTCGCATCGAATGCCGTGGTGGTATACACGCCGGTCTATAAGCGCAGATCTGCCATCTCATCCATTACCGAGCTGAGTACTGTAATACATACATTGTACATGCGCATGGCCCAATTGCAGCCTTCAGAGCTTTAATTAAGCCACACGAGAGACATATGAATAACACTCATATATGACACATTTAAAGTTCGACCAACAATACAAAATTTCCATGACACAGTGCAGCAACTTAAAAGGTGAAACTAATATATGAGACTCATTACATGCAAAGCAAGATAGTTCAAGCCGTGATTTGTCATCATTGTGATGATTATGGCTTACAGCTCATGAAAACCCCAAATCCACAATCTCAGAAAATGAGAATATTGTGAAAAGGTGGAATAATCTCGGCTCAAAGTGTCCCACTCTAATCAGCTCATCAGCCATAACACCCTGCAAAGGGTTCCTGAGCCTTTAAATGGTCTCTCAGTTGGGTTCAGTAGGAATCACAATCATGGAAAGACTGCTGACCTGAACACCATCACTGACACCCTCCATAAGGAGGGAAAGCCTCAAAAGGGAATTGCAGAAGAAGTTGGATGTTCCCAAAGTGCTGTATCAAAGCACATTAATAGAAAGTTATGTGGAAGGGAAAAGTGTGGAAGAAAAAGGTGCACAAGCAGCAGGGATGACCGCAGCCTGGAGAGGATTGTCAGGAAAGGCCAATCAAAAGCGTTGGGGACTTTCACAAGGAGTGGACTGAGGCTGAGTCAGTGCATCAAGAGCCACCACACACAGACGGATCCTGGACATGGGCTTCAAATGTCGTATTCCTCTTGTCAAGCCGCTCCTGAACAACAAACAACGTCAGAAGCGTCTTACCTTGGGCTAAAGAAAAACAGACCTGGTCTGCTGCTCAGCGGTCCAAAGTCCTCTTTTCTGATGAGAGCAACTTTTTGCATCTCATTTGGAAACCAAGTACCCCGAGTATGAAGGAAGAATGGAGAGGCCCAAGGACCCCAAATATGGAGGAAGAATGGAGAGGCCCAAGGACCCCGAGTATGGAGGAAGAATGGAGAGGCCCGAGGACCCCGAGTATGGAGGAAGAATGGAGAGGCACAAGGACCCCGAGTATGGGAGGAAGAATGGAGAGGCCCGAGGACCCCGAGTATGGAGGAAGAATGGAGAGGCCGGAGGACCCCGAGTATGGAGGAAGAATGGAGAGGCCCAAGGACCCCGAGTATGGAGGAAGAATGGAGAGGCCCGAGGACCCCGAGTATGGAGGAAGAATGGAGAGGGCCAAGGGCCCCGAGTATGGAGGAAGAATGGAGAGGCCCAAGGACCCCAGAGTATGGAGGAAGAATGGAGAGGCCCAAGGGCCCCGAGTATGGAGGAAGAATTTAGAGGCCCAAGGGCCCCGAGTATGGAGGAAGAATGGAGAGGCCCAAGGGCCCCGAGTATGGAGGAAGAATGGAGAGGCCCAAGGGCCCCGAGTATGGAGGAAGAATGGAGAGCCCAAGGGCCCCGAGTATGGAGGAAGAATGGAGACGCCCAAGGACCCCGAGTATGGAGGAAGAATGGAGAGGCCCAAGGACCCCGAGTATGGAGGAAGAATGGAGAGGCCCAAGGACCCCGAGTATGGAGGAAGAATGGAGAGGCCCAAGGACCCCGAGTATGGAGGAAGAATGGAGAGGCCCAAGGTCCCCGAGTATGGAGGAAGAATGGAGAGGCCCAAGGACCCCGAGTATGGAGGAAGAATGGAGAGGCCCAAGGACCCCGAGTATGGAGGAAGAATGGAGAGGCCCAAGGGCCCCAAGTATGGAGGAAGAATGGAGAGGCCCAAGGACCCCGAGTATGGAGGAAGAATGGAGAGGCCCAAGGACCCCGAGTATGGAGGAAGAACGGAGAGGCACACACTGCAAGATGCTTGAAGTCCAGTGTGAAGTTCCACAGTCTGTGTTGATTTGGGGAGCCATGTCATCTGCTGGTGTTGGTCCACTGTGCTTCATTAAGTCCAGGGTCAGCGCAGCCGTCTACCAGGAGATTTTGGAGCACTTCATGCTTCCTTCCACAGACGAGCTTTATGGGGATGCTGACTTCATTTTCCAGCAGGACTTGGCTCCGCCCACACTGTCAAAAGCACCAAAACTTGGTTCAATGACCCTAGGATTACTGTGCTTGATTGGCCAGCAAACTCACCTGACCTGAACCCCATAGAGAATCTATGGGGCATTGCCAAGAGAAAGATGAGAGACATGAGACCGAACAATGCAGAAGAGCTGAAGGCCGCTATTGAAGCATCCTGGTCTTCCATAACACCTCAGCAGTGCCACAGGCTGATAGCTTCCATGCCACGCCGCATTGAGGCAGTAATTGCTGCAAAAGGGGCCCAAACCAAGTACTGAGTACATATGCAGCTTCTACTTCTCAGAGGTGCGATATTGTTCTATGTACAATCCGTGATTTATTGATTGCATGGAATATTCTCATTTTCTGAGATTGTGGATTTGGGGTTTTCATGAGCTGTAAGCCATAATCATCACAATGATGACAAATCACGGC
Source organism: Staurois parvus (assembly GCF_062004578.1). Lineage (NCBI taxonomy): Eukaryota > Metazoa > Chordata > Amphibia > Anura > Ranidae > Staurois > Staurois parvus. The sequence goes on along the minus strand of NW_028320023.1, from coordinate 123,706 downwards.
TTGAACTATCTTGCTTTGCATGGAATGAGTCTCATATATTAGTTTCACCTCTTAAGTTGCTGCACTGAAATCAATGAATGAATGCACCAGATTCTCATTTTTCGAGTTTCACCTGTATATATATATATCTCTCTCTCTACAGTGTATATATATATATATATATCTTTCTCTCCATCTATCTGTCAACAAATAATATATATATATATGAGAGATAGATAATGTATATGTCATTTTTTTTTTCAATTTAATTGTATTTTCTCTGGTTGACTTCCAGGGTCACCACCTGCCCTGCGTTCTGTTAGGCAGCAGCATGCGTTCCAGCTGTGCGCACACTTCTGGGTGCGGACATTCTGCCTCCACTGCAGCAGACATGTGAGTGCGTGTGAGATGTGAGACACTGTCTATGCTCTGAAGAGGAGGGTTCAGCCTCGGGGTCTGTGTAGTGCCGGGGTGTGTGTGGTGCCGGGATCTGTGTGGTGCCGGGGTCTGTGTGGTGCCGGGGTCTGTGTGGTGCCGGTGTGTGTGTGGTGCCGGGATCTGTGTGGTGCCGGGGTCTGTGTGGTGCCGGGGTGTGTGTGGTGCCGGGGTCTGTGTGGTGCCGGGGTGTGTGTGGTGCCAGGGTGTGTGTGGTGCCGGGGTGTGTGTGGTGCCGGGGTGTGTGTGGTGCGGGGGTCTGTGTGGTGCCGGGGTCTGTGCGGTGCGGGGGTCTGTGCGGTGCGGGGGTCTGTGCGGTGCGGGGGTCTGTGCGGTGCCGGGGTCTGTGCGGTGCCGGGGTGTGTGCGGTGCCGGGGTGTGTGCGTTGCCGGGGTCTGTGCGGTGCCGGGGTCTGTGCGGTGCCGGGGTGTGTGTGGTGCCGGGGTCTGTGTGGTGCGGGGGTCTGTGTGGTGCGGGGGTCTGTGCGGTGCCGGGGTCTGTGCGGTGCCGGGGTCTGTGCGGTGCCGGGGTCTGTGCGGTGCCGGGGTCTGTGCGGTGCCGGGGTCTGTGCGGTGCCGGGCTCTGTGCGGTGCCGGGCTCTGTGCGGTGCCGGGGTCTGTGCGGTGCCGGGGTCTGTGCGGTGCCGGGGTCTGTGCGGTGCCGGGGTCTGTGCGGTGCCGGGGTCTATGTGGTGGTGTGTACCTTCAAGGATAAGTTTGCCTCTTGTAACATGTTACACCCATATTCAGGGTGTAACATATCACAAAATGATCGAAAGAACTGAAATCAAATGGATGAAGGGGGCGGGGCCAGGGACAGGATGGGGAGGAAAGGGTGAGATGACACCGAGCCCCCAGGATTGAAAGAACTGAAATGCAATTAATGAAAGGGGCGGGGCCAGGGACGTTCAGGATGGGGAGGAAAGTGTGAGATGATGCTGGGCCTCCGTGATTTAAAAGAACTGAAATCCAGTTAATGAAAGGGGCGGGGCTAGGGACGTTCAGGATGGGGAAAAAAGGGTGAGATGATGCTGGGCCTCCATGATCAAAAGAACTGAAATCAAATGGATGAAGGGGGCGGGGCAAGGGACAGAATGTTTATTAAACATATTTTTTTTTTTAAATATTCAGGCATTGCATGGACACCTGAAGAAGGACCCCAAGAAATAAACAGAAGAGAGGACGGTCATGTGACTGCAGCTCCAGGTAAGTGCAATGGGCATTTGAGGGGGTGATGGGGGTGGGAAGAGGGGGTGCTAATATCCTGGAGTTGGGTGTTGTGTACTGACCCAATCATCAGTGAAGTCACATGTAGCGCCGTCCACTGGGATCTCATGCCAGCCAATAGCTCCGGGCTCAGCTGCACCGCGGAGACGGTCAGCAGTCCGCACCTCACTTCTGAAAGAACGAATGCCGCCTCACCCGCTCCTGGCACCAGGGGTGAAGGCCTTCCTCACTGACCGTGTTTGGGAGGGGGTTACAAAGTCCTGTTGGCGTGTGCCAGAGAGGCTGGAAATACCACCGCAGGCTGGCGTACACTCCACGCCCATGAGCCTAAAGGGGTGTGCCCCGTGATCTCAGCGCGTTTCGTCCCTGTGATGCGGGACTTCCTCAGGAGACCCGGAGGCGGTATATTTTATATGCTGAATTGGTTTTATCTTTAGCAGTGGATTTTTAATACATATATATAAATGTAGATTATCTGCTTCCCCGCCGCCCTATAGTAGAAGTACTGCTACAGGGTGGCAGGGCTGCACAAAATCACGTATACATACGTGACTTTTATTTCCGGGTAGGGGGCGCTCTTGTGCTGCCCTACCTGCATCACTATTGGCTGCTACAAATGTCAATCACCGGATCCCGGCTGGCGAGTCCCATCTGGCACTAGGTGATTGTTGGGGAAAGCTGACAGGAGAAAGGTCTGTATGCAAACAACACAGGTCTCTCCCCTGTCAGCAAGGACATGCTGCTTTGTATGTCTCTGCACAGCATGTCTAACTGGTAACCCAGCACACAGTTAACCCTTTGATCACTCCTCATGTTAGCCCCTTCCTGCCCAGTGCCATTAGTACAGTGTCAGTGTTTTTTATTAGCACTGATCACTGTATTGGTGTCACTGGGGATGTCAGTGACACCAAGTTAGTTTCCCCCTCATTTCAGAATGCCAACTGCAGTCCCGCTATAAGTCGCTGATTCGCCGACCATCCGTATCGGGATTTTTTTTCAGCGAAGACACGGAGCAGAATACATTTTGGACGAAATTTATGATGAAATTTTATTTTTAACCCCTTGACGCCGAGTGGCCGCATATCTGCGTTCAATTAGAAAATACATATGTGCTGAGAGCGCGCGCCCTGCACACTCCCAACACGTGTCTGCGACTCACGGAAAGGTCCCGATTTCCCCTTTCGATCGGGACCTTTTCCGAACATGTGACCGCCATGACAGCGAATCACGGCGGTCACATGACCCTAAAACGCCTCCCGGCTTCTGAAACTCATAACCACCCCCCGTCCGGACGTTGTATATTAACGGCCAGAGGGTGGCAGTGCAGGGGCGGGTGGACGTTTATAATCGACCTCCCAGCCCCCTGCTTGTGCGCGCTCCCTGGGACAGAGGACACAGTGGAACACCGATCGTCGGACGGGACCTCTCTGCGAAGTCCCGATCATGTGATCACTGATTGGCCAATCAGTGATCACATGAACAGTAGTAATCAAGATGTCACTTCTGACAACATTGCTTGCTACGTGTGAAATCTGTGAATGATCACAGAGGTCACATGGTACAGAGCTATTCACAACAGCCTTGTACCATGTGACAAGCTGTGACCAATCACAGCTCACACAGTAGTTCTCAATGGCTGCAAGAATGCAGCCAGAGAGAAGGAGAAATGATTCCTCTTACAGCCTTTATGGGTGTAAAAGCAATCAGTGTAAAAAAAAAAAAATCTTCCTCACCCCCGACAAGTAGGACAGTGTCACCATGGTGACAGTGTACTCCTAGGGGGACAGTAGATAGAAAAAAAAAATAATAATAAAAAATAAAATAAAAATGTTTAAAAATTATTGTTTGGTTATAAACTAATTTGGGTTTTTTTTTTTTTTTACTAAAAAGATAACTGAATAAATTTTGGCCGAGATTTATGATGAAATATTATTTATTTGCAAAATTTTGTAAGAAAAACACTTTTTTTCAAAATTTTTGGACTTTTTCATTTACATAGCAAAAAAAATAAAAATCCCAGCGGTGAATAAATACCACCAAAATAAAGCTTTATCTGTCTCAAAAAAATGCTAAAAAATTCATATGGGTACAGTGTTGCATGACCGCGCAATTGTCATTCAAAGTGTGATAGCGCTAAAGCTGAAAATTGGCCTGGGGGGCAAGGAGGGGGGGTGGGGGAAGTGTCCGGACTGGAAGGGGGTGAAAGTGTCCGGACTGGAAGGGGGGGAAAGTATCCGGACTGGAAGGGGGGGAAAGTGTCCGGACTGGAAGGGGGGGAAAGTGTCCGGACTGGAAGGGGGGGAAAGTGTCCGGACTGGAAGGGGGGGAAAGCGTCCGGACTGGAAGGGGGTGAAAGTGTCCGGAATGGAAGGGGGGGAAAGTGTCCGGACTGGAAGGGGGGGAAAGTGTCCGGACTGGAAGGGGGGGAAAGTGTCCGGACTGGAAGGGGGGGAAAGTGTCCGGACTGGAAGGGGGGAAAGTGTTCGGACTGGAAGGGGGTGAAAGTGTCCGGACTGGAAGGGGGGGAAAGTGTCCGGACTGGAAGGGGGTGAAAGTGTCCGGACTGGAAGGGGGGGGAAAGTGTCCGGACTGGAAGGGGGGGGAAAGTGTCTGGACTGGAAGGGGGGGGAAAGTGTCCGGACTGGAAGGGGGGGAAAGTGTCCGGACTGGAAGGGGGGGGAAAGTGTCCGGACTGGAAGGGGGGGAAAGTGTCCGGACTGGAAGGGGGGGGAAAGTGTCCGGACTGGAAGGGGGGGGAAAGTGTCCGGACTGGAAGGGGGGGAAAGTGTCCGGACTGGAAGGGGGGGGAAAGTGTCCGGACTGGAAGGGGGGGAAAGTGTCCGGACTGGAAGGGGGGGAAAGTGTCCGGACTGGAAGGGGGAGGAAAGTGTCTGGACTGGAAGGGGGGGAAAGTGTCCGGACTGGAAGGGGGGGAAAGTGTCTGGACTGGAAGGGGGGGAAAGTGTCTGGACTGGAAGGGGGGGAAAGTGTCCGGACTGGAAAGGGGGGAAAGTGTCCGGACTGGAAAGGGGGGAAAGTGTCCGGACTGGAAGGGGGGGAAAGTGTCCGGACTGGAAGGGGGGGAAGTGTCCGGACTGGAAGTGATTAAAGGGTCGGGAAGCGCCGGTACAAAGTGGTTATGTTTTTTCTGGACATGTTTTTTATAGCAAAAAATATTTTCTTTTTTTCAAAATTGCCGGTCTTTTTTTGTTTATAGCACAAAAAATAAAACACACACAGTCATTCAGATACCACCGAAAGAAATTTCTATTTGTGGGAAAAAAAGGACGTAAATTTCATTTGGGTGCAGCGTTGCATGACCGCGCAATGGTCAGTTAAATTAACGCAGCGCTGTAACGGTAAAAATTGCCTGGTCAGGAAGGGAGGGGGGGAGGGAATCCTCTGGAGGGCGAGGGGTTATATATTTATAACATCTAAATATATATACAATGGGGATCGAAAGTTTGGGCACCCCAGCTAAAAATTTGTAATAATGTGCATAAAGAAGCCAAGGAAAGATGGAAAAATCTCCAAAAGGCATCAAATTACAGATTAGACATTCTTATAATATGTCAACAAAAGTTAGATTTTATTTCCATCATTTACACTTTCAAAATAACAGAAAACAAAAAAATGGCGTCTACAAAAGTTTGGGCCCCCTGCAGAATTTATAGCATGCACTGCCCCCTTTGCCAAGCTGAGACCTGCCAGTGTCATGGATTGTTCTCAATCATCGTCTGGGAAGACCAGGTGATGTCAATCTCGAAGGTTTTAAATGCCCAGACTCATCTGACCTTGCCCCAACAATCAGCACCATGGGTTCTTCTAAGCAGTTGTCTAGAAAACTGAAACTGAAAATAGTTGACGCTCACAAAGCTGGAGAAGGCTATAAGAAGATAGCAAAGCGTTTTCAGATGTCAATATCCTCTGTTCGGAATGTCATTAAGAAATGGCAGTCATCAGGAACAGTGGAAGTTAAAGCAACATCTGGAAGACCAAGAAAATATCAGACAGAACAGCTCGCAGGATTGTGAGAAAAACAATTCAAAACCCACGTTTGACGGCACGATCCCTCCAGAAAGATCTGGCAGACACTGGAGTTGTGGTCACTATTCCACTATAAAGAGATACTTGTACAAATATGGTCTTCATGGAAGAGTCATCAGAAGAAAACCTCTTCTACGTCCTCACCACAAAAATCATCGTTTGAACTTTGCAAATGAACATATAGACAAGCCTGAGGCATTTTTGAAACAAGTTCTGTGGACCGATGAGGTTAAAATGGAACTTTTTGGCCGGAGTGAGCAAAGGTACGTTTGGAGAAGAAGGGGCACAGAATTGAATGAAAAGAACCTCTGTCCAACTGTGAAGCATGGGGTTGGATCAATCATGCTTTGGGGTTGTGTTGCAGCCAGTGGCACAGAGAACATCTCACGAGTAGAAGGAAAAATGGATTCAATAAAATTTCAGCAAATTTTGGATGATAACTTGATGCCATGTGTGAAAAAGCTGAAGTTAAAGAGAGGATGGCTTCTACAAATGGGTAATGATCCTAAACACACCTCG